>NC_138963.1:16187500-16787500 GCF_055761805.1 Camellia sinensis | reverse complement strand
AAGATGGAGAAAAAAAAAAGAAACTAATATATATGTATTATTGGTCACTAAGTAAAGTCATATTGAATATAATTATTTCATTGTTACATACTTACATGCAGCTCACCACATTTCGGATGGATCTAGTCATTCGTTTTCTTGGAAGTATGGCTGTCCTCGTAGAACTTAGGAAAATCCAACACTCCAATTTTTGCTACCTGTTAACACATCAACGTATAATAGAATGACACTTTATGCACCAAATTTGAGCCATAAGATTTTTTGCAGGCACTATGTCAATACGGGAAGAGTTGTTGCAGACAGATTTGTAGTTTATTCAGAGTTCGAATTCAAAGAGATTATCATTAACAGATTTATATTTTTCAAACAGATCTTTTGCAGATTTTTTCAAACATAGTATCATTAACAGATTTTTTTCAAACACAATTGTACCAGAATTCAAACAGATTTTAAATTAAGATTTTTGCAGATTTGTTCCAACAGATTTTTGCGAACAGATTTTTTTCAGATTTTGTCAAACAGATTCTGTCCAAAAGATTTTTGCAAACAAATTTTCGCAGATTTTGTGAAACTGATTTATGCAGATTTTTTCACACAGAATTCAAATAGAATTTTTCTGACAAATTTTTGCAAACAGTTTTCGAATTCAAACAGCTATGAGAGGTGGTGGGATCCATAAAAACCAATGCCACTTTAACACATAAGTTGGTCAAGACAACATGATCAATAAATGTGGTAATTGTAGCACCACTGAAATACATAAGAACCCAACAAAAGCATTCAATTTAGTCTTATGTCCTATATTATCACAGAATAAAACCCCAGCTATGCCCTGTTTTGCTTGAAACAGAATATTGTTTAAGTAATCACTTTCAATATTTGATTTGATGTACTAATATTGGCCTCAGATTAAAAACAAATAGAAGAAAAAAAAATTTTAGCTTCCCCCCTGCAGGAGCATGAACAACATCTATGTTTATTGTGAATTTTTGACTTGTTTGCTCAAATGGATAACTTAAAAACACAATTTACGCTCTACCATAACGAAAATTAACGACTTAAAATAATTGAAACTAGTGTGCATGCTATCCACAAACTGTGAAGACACGTGAAGTACTTTTGCGATTTATCTTTCTTATTCCCTTTCATTTCTACTCTGGTCTAACTAGAGATATCATTTGTTGACATTTGATAATCCTATTAACAATAAACAGTCCATGCCAAGCATTAGGTTCAAGGCAGCAAAACAAACACCTAAACCAATACCAATGCAGAAAAATCATCATAACAAACAGTCCATGCCAAGCCTTTCAATAATCATAACATCTGTGTCCTAGTCTCTGTTTGATCTCATATTTCTTAGCAGTACTGTAAAAATATTACATATAAGTCACATATTGCTTCCAACAGAAATGTAGACATCATCGGTTAAGATTTAGATAAGTCACCTACAAAAAGCTTCTAAATTCCCAGAATAAAAAGCATGCAAAAAACATCATTCAACAAACACGAACGCTAAAGTCAATTCCAAAAGCAACTACTCAAAAAATTAAAAGCAGTTGAAACAAAATTGAAACAGAATTTTTGCAGATGTTTGAAACAGAATTGAAACATATTTTTGCAAACAGACTTTTGCAGATTTGTTCAAACAGATTTTTGCAAACAGATTGTACGTCAGATTTTTTCAAACAGATTTTGTCAAACAGATGTTTGCAAATTTTTTCAAACAGAATTGAAACAGATTTTTCCAAACAGATTTTTCCAGACAGATTTTTGCAAACAGATTTTTCCAGACAAATTTCAAATTCAAACAGAGTATAGTTTAGACAGATTTTGAATGTAAACATGTGGCAAGGGTATCATTAACAGATTTTTTTGCAGACAGTAGATGTTTAATAACAGAGTTTAACATATATATATGTATCACAACATAACATTTTCATATCCAAATAACATATAATGGATTCGAGTTTAAAAAAAAATCAATCTCACCATAGTAGCCATTACGATAGGAAATGAGCGACACCCATTGGTATGATTATACGACAATTGACTCCTATTACTCTTGCTAGCTTTTGACCGTTTCTAAAAATAAGACAAGCAGATAAACAATTTTTTGGTAAATATTAAGGCATATCACATTTTCGCATAGATGTATGTACTCTATTCAGTCTATTATTTTACTTGGTGAGATGCATCTTGCCATGCCACATCGATCAAATGTTTCCAATCATCTAAACTCACCCCTAGGAGCGGATGCACATAGATCTCATCACGTGGAAGTCCCTCTAACAATTCGAATTCTTACTTCATGGTGTACTTCTAATCTTTGTACAACCCATAGGCCTTCTTATTCACAATCTCTTGTGCTTGTAAGTCATTTTGGAAATCATCTCCAATTTGAAACTTGTCCTACAAGCATAACAAATGGAAATTGTAATAATTAAATAAAAGTCTTTCTTATAAGCATACATAATACAATTACATCTTGTGGACAAGTAATATCAGTTACAAGAACAGCTTGGATGACGGCAGATTTTGTACTCTCATCAAGATCCAGCCATGACTTGACATCTTTCATAGGGCACAAGGTCCTAATTTGAATACCTAACTCGTTAGTTGCTGGAGTGGCAAACTTGCCAGTCATTGCATTCAACGCACGATCGATGTGAACATAACATTTTTCCCCTTTCTTGACTCTAATTATTTTTGTATGCCTTTGCCAAGTGTCGATCCGTGTACACCTGGGAGCTTCGAAGTCTCTATTAACAAAATAACAATACGAAAATTGGCTACAATGGCAAGTGATAATTGAAAATTTTGATACACTTTAATCTTACCTACGCCACTTGGCTGCGTTTCGGATGGGGCTTGTGTCTCATCAAAATCAACCATTGGTTGGCTAGTGGCATGATGAGATTGTCCCACATTTGATCGTACGGGGAGGACAGGAGATGGAGCAACGGTTGATCCTAAAGGAATAGCAGCCAGCAAGTCTGTTATTGTGCTCGTGAGTGTCTTTTTCCGAAGCCGACCAATCTTTAAGCAATGAACTATTTTCCAATCTGCAATAACAAAGTAACACTATAAAGCATGATATGCCTGCTGTAAAATACATTATAACGCATGAACTACATGAAATAAATTAGACAAAAATAAATTAGAAAGCATGAACTAACTTAACTAATACATGCTTAATTACATTATAAAGCATGATATACATGAACTAAATTACACAAAAACAATAAAAATAAATAAAAATTTCGTCACAGAAAAAAAGTACACCCAAATAATGCTTGATTATTGCACTTTCAAGCTAGAAGAATAATGAATGGATCACATCAGGGCATCTAATTCTTATGTGAATACGAAACAGAAAGAATAATTTAACTGACCTTGAGCTGAGGGGTTGGCCTGTGATCTGGCTGCTGCTGTGCTCTGTTGTGGATATGTTGTTGGTCTGCTATGCCATATTGGCGGTTATGCTGCTAGGTAGCTCTGTCCATAGATATTTTGTACTGTTTGGTGTATGGATTGCAGCTGCCTGCTAGCCTTGGTAGTTGTTTAAGCTGATCTGTTTGCTGCTGTTGATGAGTATTTTCTGCTACTATTGTTGACTTTTGATGTTTTGTTGTCTGTTGCTATTTGTGGAATGGTGTGTCACAGGAGAGCTTTGATCTGCCTAATGCTGAATCTATTTTAGTGGGCTGCGGAGGGCAATCTGAAATGCTGTATCTGTTGTTGGTCTGCTTTGCCATTCAGGCAATTTTGCTCAAATGAATGCTAGTCTGGTTTGAATTGCTGAATTGCTGGACTGCAGAGGGCCAACTGAAATGATGTAGCTGTTGTTGGTCTGCTATGCCATGCTAGGCTGCTTTGTCCAAATATAGTTTTGTAGCTGCTGCTGCAAAGAATTTGAGTTAAAGCTTTAATTCCCAATAAAATGTATCAACTACAAAAGCATTTTGACTTAATTGATCATTTAGCTGTAAGCTTTTAATTTTTCGGATGAAATTACTTGAGTGCGCTAAATATTGATTTTCTTATGATAAAAAAAATGATCTTATTGTTCTTAAAAAAACTACATTGAAACAAACCGAGCCATAATTGAAAAGGTTTCAAAGTGCCATTTGGAAACTCAGCAGCATCTCTTTTAATTGAAAAGGTTTTTATTAAACTACATATCCTAGCAACTCAACAGCATCTCTTTTTTACTGGTCCTTACTCAACTGCCATTTGGAAAGAAATGCTAAAGAAGATGAGATCCTATGGTGCCCAGTAAGAAGAATCACAATTATGCCGTCTATAAACTGTCACTTGCAGTTGCAGTATATTACATTAGGAAAGAAAGGGTACAGCAGAGTTTTTTTTTATCAGAAAAGGAGGAAGATATCAGATGATGTTAGGTTCAGAATTAGTTCTTGGAGAATGGTGAAGAACAGCCAAGCTAATTGGCAGCTATGCCTTGCTTGGAACATCTCAACAAGAATTTTAAAAAGATAGTTGAAAGTTGGTTTTGTTTCTATGGCTTGGTAAGCTAGTCAGTCGGCCTCGTTGTTGATAGGTTATTGAAGTGATAGCTTGTTTCTTTCAGATGTATTTGTGGTTTGTATTAGAGGGGTTTCATCTCATCTTGATTACGTATCCTGCTATATATCTCCGTAATTTTTTTTATTATCTACCAAAAAAAAAAAAAGTCAAAGTATGTAAAGTGCACAATTCACAAAACCAACCTTATAGGCAGTGATCCCAAAACCACACCACTACAGTTCAAAGCAGCAATTGCACTCTTAGCCTGCAAGAAAATAGAACCTAGCATAAGAACTCCATATTTTACAGAGTATTATAGCACCAATCAATCTACAAAGAAGGCTTAAAATGATGACAAAAATATCAATGGCATATTACACGTAAAATCTAAAAACCAAATTCTTCATATGAAAATAATAAAACAGCAGCTAATGACATCTCCACTAATTTAGTCATTCTCTAATTATGTAATACCAATTCATTTTAATGACACTCTGCAAAGCCCATAAACTAAGGACCAGTCCAATTCAACAACCGGATCCTTACTGAAATCCCCTAGAAAAGGAACACCATGAAATGCCAGGGAGATCCATCACTAGTGGTCATGTTCCAAGAACTTAGCAGCAGCCCTGGAGATCTAGGGATTTTGTTGCGAGCCTACAAGGGAATGAAGCTGAGACCCTCTGAAATATCCTCAACTATGGTCTGCAAGGTCCAAGGGTAGTAAGAAGATGATATGTTCATGGATAACATGGGATTCTCTCCAAAGTAGACGAAATTCTTACCTTAATGGTTGCCTTGGCAACAAGCCTAATGGCTTACGTCTGTGGTAAATCAGGCGAATCAACCATAACAGCTTCACACAGACCTTTTTTTTGTTTTTGTTTTTCCTCTCCTGATAAGATCACAAAATGATACTGTTGTCGGGTAATAGTCTGACTCAAAATCTTGGCTTGGTGAGAGAAGCAAAACCACAATGTCATCATTGCGTGCTCCTGATTTAACCTAACTACACACGGAGAGAAAAACTTTGCACCACCTTTGCGACTATTGTGGCCAAACATGTCAATCCACTTGCACAACAATCTTTGATAGCTAACTGACTCTGCCATTGTGAGCCAAGTATGCCCTATGAGGGCATCCTCATCATCAGGCCTATAAAAAATTATGCAGACTTCAAGGACTCAGCCAACATGCAGCAAATCAAAAGCACTATGCCACCATTGCGGGGGGGCAAAACCATGTTTGCACCAATCGCTGCCATGGCACCCTGCACTCTGAAAGAAATTTATGTATATCCCAAATATGTACTACTAACACATATGGTTTAAAAGCTGATGATTTCTTCAAATGGAACCCTAAAAAAATTCAATTCTATATGGTGGCCTTACCATGGCATTTGAAATGGTACACATACCAACAAATTCTATATTCATGCTCCAAAATAGCCTTCTTTATTCATTACATCAAATAAAAACTAACCATCATTTTTTTTTTTTGAAACCGAGACCCAGAATAGAGGTTTCATCTCATTTTAATAGAAAAGGTTTCAAAATGCATTGCTAGGATATGGTCCAAAATAGAGATAACTTAAAACCGATAATGTTTGTCAAAGAGAGAGAGATGATTTTGATGTAGTTTGTTCTCCCTCCACCAAACACCCCCCCTCCACAACAGCTCAACTAACAAGTTGAGGCTTGGATATTATTTAGGTAAAGTGAAAGTTCTTAAATACAACACAAAAACTATCTCTCTAGTCTGAGCTAAAAAGATTAAATCACAAACACATTCAATATGAAATTGACAAGTGTAACTGAAACTTCACATGTCAAAGAAGAAGAAAGATAAAACTTCAAAAGGAATTCAAGAAACTTTACAAGAAGCTCTAATATTATTTGGGTAGGCTTCTCAAAGGACCCATTAGAATGTCTCTTCAAGTGTAACTCTTTACGTATTTTCATGTCCTCCAAATCTAAGCATGCTTTGTCCGTATCCTTGTTCTTTCCGTCTACGCTCAAAAGTGTCCCAACGACATTGTCACATATATTCTTTTCAATATGCATGACATCAAGGTTGTGTCGAAGCTTCAACGTTGTCCAATAGGGCAAGTCAAACATAATGCTTCTCTTGCTCCAATTCAAATTTTGATGTTTGTTCCTTTATCGTTTTCGATTTTGTGGGTGCTTTCCATACGACTTGTAAGTCCCAAAATCAATTTGCTCTAGTATTTGGTTCCCCGATAAGTCCAAAGGTTTGGACTTATGCTTCGTTTGACCATTGAAGAGCTTACTTGTTCGCCAAGTGTGGTTCTCAGGCAAGTGGCGACGAGCACCCATATACCCTATTTTACTTCGTAATCCCTGGGACGATGCATTATTGTTACAATTAGGGCAAGCCAAGTAACTCTTTGTACTCCACCTTGACATGTTACCGTACGTAGGGAAGTCATTTATGGTCCACATTACCGCCGCATGCATTCTAAAATTTGCCCATTCGATGCATCATATGTTTGCACACCATGCTCCCACAAACTCTTCCATTCTTCTATTAATGGTTGCAAGTAAACATTAATGTCTCTTCCAAGTGCCGAACGTCTAGAAATAAGCAATGACATCATGCAATATGGCTCTTTCACACACTTCCACGGTGGGAGATTGTAAGGCATTAAGATTACGGACCACATGCTATATGATGTGCTCATATTTCCAAATGGATTGAAACCATCTGTTGCCAACCCTAGCCTTACATTTTGAGAGTCATCAAAAAACGTCAGATGTTGCTTATCAAAGTCCTTCCATGCTTCACCATCGGCCGGATGCCTTAATATGTCATCATCCATACGCTTCTCATTGTGCCATCTCATATCTGCGGCTGTTTTTTTGGACATATACAGTCTTTTCAACCTCAGTGTCAAAGGAAAGTACCCCAATACCTTGTGTGGAATCTTTTTACCACCATCATCGTTGAACTTGTATCTACACGCGTCACATGTAGGGCATTTCTCCAAATTAGCACTCTCCTTCCAAAATAGTGCACAATCATTCTTGCACGAATGAATTGTTTCATATCCCAAACCTAAGTCACGTAAGAACTTCTTAGCATTATAGAGTGTCCATGAAACTGTTTGATCACATTCTGGTAGAATGTCCTTGAATACCTACATAACCATATCGAATGACTTGTTGCTCCATTTGTTGTACACATTCACATGAAGCATCTTAATGACGAATGATAACACAGAAAACTTTGCACATGTCGGGTAAACTTTGCGTTGTGCATCTTCGAATAACCTAGTGAACTTATGCAAATCCTCCCTCTCCAAACCAATAGGTTCCTCATCGATATGATCATCCATAAGACCACTCACGTAAATTTCTTCCAACATAATAGGCAATTCATCCATGGGCGGATCATCGATATCTGTCATACATTCGCCACTACCTCCACATTGGTCATTTGATACACAAGGACGAGACACGGGAACATGTTCCCCGTGGTGCACCCAAGTGATATACGAAGATGCCATTCCTCTTCAGATCAAGTGCATCCACATAACTTGTCTGCTATATTTTGTGCCATTAATGCAATCGACACATGGATGCCTAATTTCATCATCTACGCCTACATTTGCCATAGCAAAATCAACGAATGACTTCATCCCTTGTTGATACTCTTTACTTGTCAACCCATTATTTATCGTCATCCAACTCTTGTCCATTTTGTCACCTACAACTCACACAAAGATTAACCGAGGAACAAATGAGAACACGCATTTCAAGTTGAGAAAGATTATGTTGTTTTTCATTCACTGTTTGGCTTGTCACATAAATCTCTTTTAGGGTGGGACCAAATGACACGATTTATACCATGCAATGCGTAATTATGGAAGTTAATTTCAAAAATGACCCATAATTTTGGACCACTAGATAGCATAACTAGTAGAGCACTAGTACTAGTGAAACCATATGGTCAATAATAGAATGATATATCAAAAGAATCAAAACCATTTTCATGCTCTCAACAGTGTGTGTGCATGACATGATAAGCATTTTATAGTCACTGTCTCAACTATTTTGAGTTGCATAGTTAGAAGGCCAAGGAGAAGAGGTATTCAGGGATTCTTCATTCTTGCTAAGTTGAATAACTGGTCCGAGTCTTATTTGTAGTTTGCAAACAATATAATATTTTTATCTATAAATGTAAGTAATGGAAACTTTGGGAACTTAACTCATATTTGTGAACCTATTGAGATGCATCAATTTGCTCAAGATAACCAAGGGAAACACTTCATATATGACACTAACATACCCTAGTTTTTGCAAACACAATTTAAAATATTAAGGATGGTATTTGTTAAAATTAACACACAAAACAATGCGCCAAATGCAAACTCCAAAAAAAGTACTAAAATAATGGTTAATTATTGCACTCTCAAGCCAGAAGAATAAGGAATGGATCACATCATTTATCTAATTCTCATGTGAATACGGGACAGAAGGAATAAGTTAACCGACCTTGAACCTTCAATTAATCCAAAACAAAGTTAGGATAAATTACATTGAGCTCTCTAAAAATTTAAAGTACTACTCCATAGTTGCATGTTCTGTGCAACCATGCCTGATGCTATTGTTTTTCTTCTTCTGTTATGAATAACAAAGAACCTACTTTGATGAAATGTTTCAGGATATACTCAATTTATGGACATGCTGAGACCTATAACCATAAATAAATTCAAGAATAGAGAGAGAGAGAGAGAGAGAGAGAGAGAGATCCATTGATGCATTGTATCAAAATCTTTGTTGAAAGAGAAAACACGAGAAGGGAAGGGAGGGTAGCAGTGGGTTCACATGGATTCACATACTGACACTATTGCCCATTGTGTCAGTAGTAGTAGGACATTGAGTTAGTGAGTTTACAGCAATTTACAAATGTCCCTTTCAAAGAAAATGACGCATTTCTAAGGAGAACACACTCAACAACACCACCACCCACCCTACTCCAGCATTTTGTTCTCTTCTCTCTTCCAATAATCCTATCTCTTTGGCTTCTTTCCCCTCTTCGTGTTTCTGCTTCCATTCTTATCTCTCTCTCTCTCTCTCTCTCTCTCTCTCTCTCTCTCTCTTCCTTTCATTTAGACTCTGTTTAGATCATGAATTAGATAAATGAATTTGATTTTTGAGAAACTCTCTCTGCAATCTAAAAGATCAATGGCTATTTACTATGAAAATTTATCTAAATTTCTTCTTCAAACTTACAAATATTAAAAAGAAAACAGAATATTTTCACAGCCATAATCAAGTTAAGAATATTTTGACAACCATAATCAAATTCTCTCTGCAATCTAAAAGATCGATGACACTTCATACATACTATTACTACAAGACATTGCCCTAATTTTTGTAGCAAATTGCTTGATTCACCCCAAGCATTGCCCCAAGTTTTAATTTCAATCACATTTCAATAACAATGCCCTAATTTTCTGCATTTCCTATATGATTTCTGTGTGTTATATATATATATATATGTATGTATGTGTGTGTGTGTGTGTGTGTGTAAACAAAGACAGAGAGAAAGAGAGGAAAATCGAGAGGGAGATACAGAGAGAGGGAGAAATAGATGCGAAATGGAGGACATACCTGGAAGGGAGTTCGGGGGATGATCCAGCAAGCCTTGCGATGATGGCGATGGAGACAAAGCTATAGAAAATAGGGTAGAGGCGCGAGTGAGACCTAGTGACAGAGGCGTGAGTGTACCAGTGTATAGTCGATTATATATGGAATCAAGGTTGTGTATATGTGATTTGTGTGTGTGCATGTATGTGTGTGTGTGTGTGTAAACAGCGAGAGAGAGAAAGAGGGAAACCGAGAGGCCTCTATGAGAAGGAGGCAGAATTCGAGAGGGAGATACAGAGAGATAGAGAGAGAGAGAGGCCACATGGAGGACATACCTGGGAGGGAGTTCGGGGGATGATCCAGTAAGCCTTGCAGTGATGGCGATGGAGACAGAGCAGAATCAAATGCGGGAGTGCGAGAGGGAGGGAAATGGACTGCTTTTTCAATAAAAATAAAACAAACAAATATTTATTGCCGACCAAAATTAATTTTCGTCGCTAATAAATTTAAGAAAAATCTAATATTCCCTCCAAAATTTTGTGGCATGTTTGGCTACTGAATTATAGTCGGTATATAATTAATCATTAGCGACCAAAATTGAAATAGTCGCCAAAACCCAATCATTTCCACGACTAACACACAATTAGTAGCCAAAAATTAAATAAATACGAATTAAAAAAATTATAATAGCCAAACGACTCTGCAATTCGCGACGAACATCATATTTAGTCGCCGAAAATTATATTTTCAACAACTAACACGTAGTTAGTCGCCAAAAGTGAAGACAATTTCAACTACAGATTATTTTAGTAGCGAAATAGCAGACTTTTACCGACCAAAAAAGTTCAGTAGCTAATAAGTGACCATTTGGTGATCAAATATTGTTTGGTAGCTAATGTGTGAACCATTGGCGACCAACAAATTTTTAGTGGCTAATGTATACCCCATTGGCGACTAAATTTAGTTTAGTCGGCAAAATTAGTCGTCGAATCTGTTTTTTGTTGTAGTGACTCGAGGAGCATCCAATAACCACTCTCAAAATAGACAGTACTAGAATTTATGTTGCATTAATTAATTAGTGGCGAATATTCATTTTTCATTTTACATTTGTGTAAAAGTAAGTGCAATAAGAAATGTATAATTTTTTTATTTTATTTATAAAGTGACTTAAATATGTGCCCTAAAAACATCCATTACAAGACAATTTGAAATCTTTGACAATACAATTGTTGTAATAATTGGATTTACTGTGTTTTTTTTTTTTTATGTATTATTAAACTTTCTTATATAATTGAATGTTTTTTAATTTAGGTTTCAAGATATTGGTAATTTATCACTAATTGATTTAATAAAAGGGGAAAAAAATTAACAGTCTACTTTTAATCACTTGCATGTTAAAAACAAAGTGTGAATATCAATTGTATTTTTTTTTTAAATTTTAAAAAGGATAGAACTCCTCAGATTTGAATAAAAAATAAAAAATTCTACAAAAATTTGACGTAATTATGCTGATCCCTTTATTTATAATATATACTAAAACAAACATAACTAGAGTGGGTGGCGTATGAACATATGAATAATGAATGCTAACCCCCCTAGATCCAACATTGGATGTGCCAGCGAAATTCTTAACAACTTTCCCTTTGTTTTTGTTTTCACTTTTGAGCTTTCAAAAGCATGAATGGAGACCTCATATTGTTATCTAGTAAGTAAAATGACTCGTGAAAGTTGCTTGTTAACTTCTTATATTATCATCCTTATGTTATATGTTATAAGTCATATAGATTGATTACTTTATTATAGTTTGCTTTAGCCTTTATTTGAATCTTAGATTTATATAAAGAGATTTTTTTAAGGGAAAAATGAATAGTTTATAGGAGTACTTCATTTTCATTTCTCTTTCGTTTTCAAATTTTATTCTCAAATTGATTTGGGTTTTCAAATTTTATTCTCAAATTGATTTGGGTTAAAGTTGTTTGACCTCATTCTAAATAAAACTTATTTGAAATAAGCTTATTTATAAGTAAGTCAGCCTTTAACAAAATTTAAAACTCGATTATAAACAAATCAAGTCATTTGAATTTGACCAGAGCGCGTCTCTAAAATTTTGTAAAATTTTAAACTATCATTTATTTTTTTAA
The DNA here is from genome assembly GCF_055761805.1 of Camellia sinensis. NCBI lineage: Eukaryota > Viridiplantae > Streptophyta > Magnoliopsida > Ericales > Theaceae > Camellia > Camellia sinensis. The sequence goes on along the minus strand of NC_138963.1, from coordinate 16,775,217 downwards.
CTTACTTTATAGGAAGTTATTGGGTAGTCCAACACTACTATCCACGGATATTTTAACAATATTAGGAAGTTGGTAAAAAGTTGATTTTTTTAATGATTTTTTCGGCTTTATACGTTAAAAAAGTTGATTTTTTTGTGATTTTGTTGTATAAAAAAAAATTAAAAAGTCAAAAAAATTAACTCTTTTTTAGAAAGTTTTCAAAACACCCCTAATTTGTTGATACTGTAATGAATAGACAATAATGACCAGTGGGTAATGGTACTCACCGGCAATAGAGAGCTCAACCAATTTAAATGGTGTAGGTGCACAGCCTGGTAAAATTTTTTGACCAAATAATAATGTTCCTGCTTTACCAGGATCGACTTGACTCTAATTTAAAATCCTAATTAGGGCTACTAATTTTAGCGGACAAAAAAACGATTCTCAAACGCTTTTATTACAACCAATTATTAGAGTCAGAAAACATTTAACCAAAATAGAAAAAACTATTTAATATTTCTGAAACGTCATGTGTTTATATTTAGGACTAATTATCATATATTATGTCTTTTCATATTCCTCAATCACTCTATACAAAATTATAGATTATATCTTCTCCACAAATCACAACACATTGAAACATCACGTAGCTGTACTCCAGGAACACCCAATAGCCACTCCCAAAATAGACAGTACTAGAATTTATGTTGCATTAATTAATTAGTGTTGAATATTCATTTTTCATTTTACATTTGTGTAAAAGTAAAATGTATAATTTTTTTTTTTTTATAAAGTGACTTAAATATGTGCCCTAAAGACATCCATAACTAGACAATTTGAAATCTTTGACAATACAATTGTTGTAATAATTGGATTTACTGTGTTTTTTTTCTTTCATTTTTCTATTTTTTTATGTATTATTAAACTTTCTTATATAATTGAATGTTTTTCAATGTAGGTTTCAAGATATTGGTAATTTATCACTAATTGATTTCATAGTGGGGGGGGGGGGGGAATTAACTGTCTACTTTCAATCACTTGCATGTTAAAAACAAAGTGTGAATATCAAATTTTTTTTTTTTAATTATAAAAAAGGGATACCTACTCCTGAGATTTGAATAAAAAATAAAAAATTCTATAAAAATTTGACATACGTATGCTGATCCCTTTATTTATAATATATACTAAAACAAACATAACTAGTGTGGGTGGTGTATGAACATATGAATAATGAATGCTAAAGTATATATTTTAGTGTAAAAATAATAATAAATTTTTTTTATTCATGACTGTGAAAATGAAAAATTTTGTATATTTCCCAAATATTAAGAAAGATTAGTAAAATTTATCAATCAAAAAAAAGAAACTTGGAAACACAAATTTTTTTGTAGTCTCCTTTGAGTGTGGAATGGGGTGTAATACATCATTATGTTTGAATAATGCTCATGGATTTAGATCTTAGCCTCCTAAGCTTGTTAATTAGGGTATTATCTTGTAGATAGTCTAGACCATTACTCAAATCAACATAAATTCAAATTTGAGTGAAAAATACTCCAAACTGCCCCTTCATTTATTTTATTTTATTTTAAAAAAAAAAAAACTAAAACTTCGCTACAAGTTATTAAATTATTATTTTTACTTTTTGATATATATTTTTATAAAAACCTTTACAAAAAATAATTTTCAAACAGCCCATAATTTAACATATCGACCTCCATAGTCATATTTTGAATAAAATTATTAACACATTTTGTGAGTAATTACTTGTTATTTGTGTGATGATTGGAGATGACTTGAGGAGTCAATGCAAATGTTGTTTTGCTGCTGGTTTTTGAGTTAGGGGGATGCCCCCCCTTCTTTGCTCTATAGTTTGTCTTATCAATCAATGAATTATTGTACTCCTTATAAATATATATATTATAGTCTGAAATGAATAGGAAAATAAAAACCAAAGTTCACGAATACACACTGATTTGTGAGCCCACTTGATGACTTTGTTGAAAGATCCAAAAAAAAAAAAACAGGAATGAAAGAAAATATTCAAACAATTGTGCACAAAGGTGGGTGACTCCGACATCACGACGTCCCACTAGATGTTTAAGCGGAAACTTCCATCCAACCAAACCAAACCCCACAAACAAAGAAACGTAAGGAATGTGAAAACGTGTTTACACCCATCCTTTTCTATTCTAGAAGCCTACTATATTTTTGTTAAAAAAAAAAAAAAAATTCACATGAGTCCAAAAGTGTGTTCACTAGGTTTTGGAGTTGCAAGTTGTGCAAGGGATTTGAAAATTGATTTTTTTATTTTTTTTTAAAAAAAAAAGTATAAAAAAATAAAGGGAGTTATGTGATAATTTGTAATATTTTTTGTTTTTTTTTAATCCTTTAGCTATTTTAGCCCCTCTTCAAACATGATCAATTGGACTCATTTCATGGCCTATTTTGATAATTTAAATTATTCATTTTTTAAAAGATATCAAGTAAAATATATTTGTAAAAAATCAATTTGATCGAATGTCAGTAGTATTTTCATCAAATTACATTTGTATCTAAAAGAATAAAAGATAAGTGTAATTTAAAATATACAATTAAATACAAATGTAATTTAATGAAAAGGTAGCCTACCGATATCTATTTAACTTAATTTTTTAAAAATATATTCTACTTGGTTTGAATTATCAAAATGTGCAATAGCAACGGCAAAGCTTGTCCACTAATGATTTTTTGTAATTTGTTTGTAATTATTATTATTTAAATCTATAAATATATAACTTCAGTTATTGGGTGAGTACACACAACAATCATAATGTTCTAAAAAAATAGAATAATTTTACTTTTTAGTAAAGTTAGGACTCGTTTGGAAACATATTATTTTAATAATTTTTTTACTTTTAATGAAAAGATGTGCAGAAAAATAGAGAGAGTAATGTCATAACTTGTAGCGACTTTTTAACTTTTTAGCTAAAATATATTGTTGACAAACAATGCCTTGGTTCATCAAAATAGATTAAGAATTTTAATTAGAATAAAAATGTGTGATTGAGATTAAATAAAATTTCTTAATATGTTATATTATTACTGATATACTTTTGTTCCAAGAGCCATCCTTCTAGATTAAATTAATCATCTTCATAATTTACAAAAAAAAGACTCACTATTGTAAGTCTAGGTCGCTAAAATATAAATAATTCACTTGTTGATAAGTATATGTACACCAACCCATGATATCAGTCTTCCCACAAACATAGACCTTGTTCAAACCACCAAAAGAAACATGGGTATGTTCTTCAAGCCTTCTCTGCTTCCCCTCCTCGTGTTGCTTTTGGTGTTTAGCTTCACAACTACTAAAAGGCCAAGATTTGCAGAAGCCAGACCACTTTCTTCCCCACCTCAACAAAGTAAGCAATTTACTCTCTCTCTCTCTCTCTCTCTCTATATATATATATATATATATATTTGTACTGATTTTGTGAAATGATTATTTATAGGATTGTCAAAGATGCTTGGAACACTAGGATTGGTATGCAAGTGTTGTGATGGACCTGGAGAAGAATGCAAAACTACATGGGTTGAGCCTTGCTCTAAGCTCCAATGTTTGCCTTGGAAAGCTATGTCAAAACATGCGAATAAGATATAGTTTTGATTTTGTTGTAAATATAGCCACTTTATATATATATATATACTTACTAGCTACTTTATGAAATCAAGTGGTCTTCAATTCAATCCAATTTTGAAGTTTTCCAGTTTTCCCTAATTCTCTAATTAACAGTCACTTGAGATTTTCCCTACTCTCATAATAGAATTTGTGCTGCTAACTGGAAACACAGGGCTTTCTTCCTTGTTTCAGCAGAAAATTAAAAATGTTTTTAGCATTTTCTAGTGGTGGTTGTGAGATTTGGTAAAAATTACAATGATTTATGTGAAATTTTAATAAAAATATAAGAGTGTTAATGAGATAAGCAAAATGTCACGTATTGTTCACATAATAAGTTTAATTAAATTTTATTAATGTTGAAATAGTGATATTGTAACTTGATTGAAAGTGTAAGAAATTGATCGTTATAATTAAAAGTGTAGTGATCAAATTAAGTATTTGATTCTAAAGTGTAATTAAACTAAAAACAAAATTCAACCAGAAAAAAAGTTAATTTGGAAATACACCTTTTGTTTTTTTTCTAATCAATGAGAATTGAGTTAATTTGGAAAAGAAAGAAAGAAATAAATAAATAAGATGTTCTTTTTTTGTTTTATTTCACCTTATTTATTTGAAAGTTAGAAAACTTTTTTTCTGAAGCGTATTGAGGATTCATATTCTTGGAGCAACCCAGACATGAATTGAGTTCGTGCATCGTGGAACTTAACTTTTGTTCTAGGGTTGTTTTCAAAATCATTCCGGCTTCGTTTAGTAAGCCTCTCAAATTATAATTTTACTTGTACGGGAAAGAAATAAACCTTCTCGTATAATCCTATTGATCAAGTCTGCGCTCTTCCAAACGTCGTCGCTTTACTCCCTAAAAACACAAACGTGAGTTAGTCGGCGGGTGTGTGCCGAAAACCCCTCCGATGCCTAAGTCAGAAAAATGGACAAAGACAAAAACTCTGTGTATTCAAGAATCAAAGTTGTGTGTTACCTCTCCAGAGGTGATGTTTGTGAGCTTTTATAGGTTCCGTGTGGCACAATCCAAATAGGACTCTTACTCCTCCATGTAGAGTCCTTCTAGGATTCATACTCCTGGAAGATAATGCTTATCCTTCAACACCCTCCTCACTGCTTAAACCAAGTGAGATGGTTTTACCATGGCCGGACTACCATACAACCGAAATAACATTGCCATGCTAGACTAACTAGAGTGACCGATCTAACTGTTAGTTCGGCTCTTCCTTGTTTTTCTCCTACCTCGGCTTCACATGCCAAGACCGAGCTATCCATAGAAGAGTTTAAGCCGAACTAATCCAAAACCAAGTCCTGAAGAGGGCTCAGTATACTTCGGTTCCCTATGCCATGACTGAACTAACTATAGCGACCGAACTAACCATACTGCGACAACCGGTACACGTTTTAGTATGGTGACCGAGCTAACCTCTTTAGGACCGGAGTAACTTTATGGCATTTTTACTCAACCCTTCGCACTAAGGCCCACAACGGCCCAACTCGGCCCAATTTACATATAAATTCCCCTCTCAATTGACCCTTAATTCCATCTGCGTAGCATGATAGGGATTACCTGTCTATAAACCAGGCTAAAGTTTTAACCTTTCCAGCCGAGCTAAAAAACCCTTTAGCCTTTCCAGCCAAGCTAAAAACCATCTTAGCCTTTCCAGCCGAGCTAAATTCACACCGGGCTGTACCTATCCGGTCAAAACGTTCCTTCAATCATAGCAACTAAAACGCTTCTCATTTCATGGACACGTGGCATGCTTTTATTGGCTGAAGGCAGCTGTCACGCGGCCCTCGTACCTTGTGTTTTTTTTGAACAGTTCCTGCCTTTGCGTCCTTCCATCTACACAAAACAAACCCTTACTATTTTGAATCACTACTCATCTCCTTCTCTCTCTCTTCTAACCTCCATTGTCCTTTAACCTTGCAACTGTGAAGCTTGTGTTTTGCTGCTGTCGTGTGCTCCCATCCTCTAGGCTGTTCAATCTTCATCAGGTAAGCATTACAAATCTGTTTTATTTTTCTTGTTTTCGCACTTGTTCAATCTACTACATTTTGTTTTGTGTGTTTTTACAAAACACTATTTTTGCTTTTTCTGCCTTACGTTTTCTGGGAAAAAACTTTATGAGAACCCCATGAACTCTACGAAGCAATCTGTAGAACACTCTGTTTAATCCATAAACACGTCTCAACCGAACTAGGATACTGTTTATGCTATGTGTAAGTCTATCCAGACCATTCAACCGAACCAACACTTGTACCAGTAGTTTTAACAAGTCAAAAAAACATTTTCTGATTTCTCTTAGCCGAGATAACAAACCGAACTAAGTCTGCACTTAGTGTGTTTGAAGGCCTCAATTCCGACCGAACTATCTTAGGGCTAAACCAGCACTCTTAGTTCAGACCAAACTAAGAAAGCTGCCCCTAGAATTTCAACCGGTCTAACAAATCACTTGCCCCAACCGAGTTACCAAGCACCTTGCTGAAACCGAGATAGGACCTGCAATATTTCACAAAGCCGAAGTAAGACTTACTTGTTTTTACTTTGTAGCACGGTCTAAAGATCTATGCTTAACACTTCTGTTTTTCACTTTGCAGACTTAGGTTGCCCAGGCACTCCTTTTGATCGCTCAACCGAGCTACACAGCAACATTTTCCGACCGAGCTAGCACCAAGCATAATTTATACATAACTTAGGAATAAATGGGTAAATATAGGTTTTTAGTAGAAACACCATATGGCTTGGCCGAATTCCGAAGGGATTATAACATCCCTAACGATGTCCACCTAACCTTAGCCAAAAAAGATGCTATACATTGGGGAAACTAGGGCTTTGTACCCTTTACCCTTTTATCAATAATAGAAACCGGACTAAGATTTCCAGTCCAACCCTTAATTTGTGAATTCCTTAGACAAACGAGAATATGCCCAACCCAGCTTTCCACCAACTCATACTGCATAATAATGGGCATAGCCGAGCTAAACCGCCAAGCTGGCATTAACCTCGGCTTAGCCGAACTGTTCCACCAGTACTCCATAGGGTCAAAAAAAGACGGCTGGGTTTACTATCTTAGAATACGCCGCCGCCGAGAAAAAATAATAAAAGACACACCGGACAAAGACTTGAATGACGATGACTTTTTCTGGGTGTTTGGTAATTTTGAATATCAGCAAGCCCAGATCCCTAGCCGAAGTATAAACTGGAATAAAGGAGAACCTGGTATAATTACTTCGGTTTGTTGGCATGCTTTGTTTTATTTCAGTTACCCGTTCCTGATCCGAACTAACAGTTTGTCTTCTTTATGCAGATTCAGCCCATCTTCAATCCTTGTACAGTTACCCCAACCTGAACACTATCTGCGCCGCACTACGTTTTCCAGAAAGAAATTGGGCCAAACTTCTAAATTTCAAACCGACATACAAATACAGCGGCTGCTGAAAAGCCAGAGTAACTGATTTTTTGTTGGAGGACGCCCCCGAACCGGACCCAACCTTGCCACAAATTAACCTAATCCCACTAACTGCTGAAGAAGAAATGGCCAAGAAAAACAGAGTCAGGGCCCTCTTGACCGAGACAAACAGGGCCGAGGTACCACCACCAAACCAAACACAAGAAACCGTGGTGGCCTTACCATCACAACAACCCTCCTTATCACGCCGAACTAAGCGCGCCCGTACTACCCAGACCGAACAACGCTTAGTTGATGAGGACGAAACCACTCTGCCACCAAGCCCTCCATCGAGCTCGCAACCGGAACACGCCGACCGAGCCAGCTCTTCCAAATGGGCACCCAAACTGACTTTCCAGAACTGTAATATTCAGGACATTGATTCAGTTGTCGCTGAAAAAGACCATCTGATGGCTTTCAACCTTGCCAAGAGTGTGTGCCTCCCAGCCGACATGGAACACCACAAGAACTTGACCGAGCTAAAGGCCATCCTCTCGGCCACGAAATCAATGATCCTGGTAAGTTGTTTTTCTTGTCTCTCTAAATATCACCAACTTTCTGTTCGGTGTTTTTTTTTTTTTTTTCAGGTCATGCAAAAGGGCCAAATTGCGCATAAAAAGGTGTTGGAGCTCAGGAACACAGCAAGGCAAGCCATGGCAAAGGTTGAAGCAAAAACAACCGAACTGAAGGAGTCCTACCAGAAAACGGCCGAGCTAGAGACCGAGGTAGCTCGTCTGACCAGACTAGTTACCTCGGCCGATGCAGACAAACAGAAGGCCCTAGCTGTGATGAAGGATAAGTACCTTCATGAGCTAGTTAAGCTCGAAGGTAAGAAGGACGCCGAGATAACGGAGCTGAAGAAGAAGGCAGAAGACGCTGAGTTCCGAGGTTTCAAGGAGGGCGAAGCCCTTTATATCAAACAATGTGAAGCTGCCAAGGATCTCTTCTTCAAGTGCGGTTGGAGAGCGACTGTAGAGCAGCTCGATCACGGTCTAGGGACTGAGGTCTTCAACGCTCCAACATACTTCATTCCGGGCTCTATGGCGGAATATGTTGCTGCTCTTCAGCAACAGTTTCTTGAGGACTCAGATGATGATGAAGAAGAAGCTGTGCCAAAGGATACTCCGGTTGTCAGTGACCCTGTCGAACAATCAGTTCGGTTGGAGCCATTGGTGGAAGACCTGACCGGCGAGTTCCCTACTGAAACCGTACCTCCAGCTGACACCGAGCTCTCAACCGAGGCCGTGCCACCGTCCGAAACCGGGCTTCGTGTTGATATTGATGCTGATCTTGACGCTGAAATAGATGATCTTTTTAACTGATTTTGTATTTTTCTTTTCTTGTTTTTGGTCTTGTAACCGGGCTGAAGCCCCTCCTTTGTATTTCGCTTTGAATTTGATCAATGAAAATCATCTTTTGTATTCAACACTTATTCCGGTTTGACCTGTATGCTTGCACTTGTAATGAGTTTTTCAATGAATTCTTTTGCTCCAACTGTTATCTCGGTTTACTTTCCTGTTTGTGCTTGCTTTCTAACTGCAACTTGAACGAAACACAATATTTTTGGCCGAGATACTTTATTCCGGTCTTAGCTGAGCAATCTGACTGAGCTTACTAGCCAACCACTCTATAGCCGATATACTTACTTCGGCTGAAGAGTAATAAGAGTTTAATCCAGCCAACCTCTAAGTTGGTTTTTTCCAGCCAACAACTCTTTAGCCGATGTCCTTATTTCGGCTAAAGAGTACTAAGAGTTGGTTTAATCCAGCCAACCACTCTTTAGCCGATGCCCTTACTTCGGCTAAAGAGTACTAAGAGTTGGTTTAATCCAGCCAACCACTCTTTAGCCGATGTCCTTACTTCGGCTAAAGAGTACTAGGGGTTGGTTTAGTCCAGCCAACCACTCTTTAGCCGATATCCTTGCTTCGGCTGAAGAGTATGAAGTGTTGGTTTAATCCAGCCAACCACTCTTTAGCCGATATCCTTACTTCGACTAAAGAGTACCAAGTGTTGGTTTAATCCAGCCAACCTCTAGATTGGTTTTTCCAGCCAACCTAAAGTAAAGTGTTTGATTATTTCGACCAAACGTCCTGCAGCCTGTATCCTTATCCTGGGCTTAGAAAGGGTGTTGATTTTTCCAGCCAACCTTTAGATTGGTTTTTCCAGTCAACCTAAAGTATAGTGTTTGGGTATTCCGACCAAACGTCCTGCAGCCTAGATCCTTATCCTGGGCTTAGGAAGGGTGTTGGTTTTTCCAACCAACCTTTAGATTGGTTTTTTCAGCCAACCTAAAGTATAGTGTTTGGGTATTCCGACCAAACGTCCTACAACCTGGATCCTTATCCTGGGCTTAGGAAGGGTGTTGGTTTTTCCATCCAACCTTTAGATTGGTTTTTCCAACCAACCTAAAGTATAGTATTTGGGTATTCCGACCAAACGTCCTGCAGCCTGGATCCTTATCCTGGGCTTAGGAAGAGTGTTGGTTTTTCCAGCCAACCATGTTTTCAATGCCCCTAATTTGCTAAAACAATTTTTACAGAATAAAACACTTATACTGAAAAAACTACTTGTTTTATTGGGGAAAAGAAAAATTACAAGTATTTTGAAGAAAAGCTAAAAATAAAATAGTTTGAGATTGGCAGTATTCCATGGCCTGGGAATTTCTTTGCCGTCCTCATCTTCTAAGTGGTATACCCCTTTGCCGGCTAATCTAATGACTTTGTAAGGTCCTTCCCAATTGGGGCCTAACTTGCCATCTCCTAGAACCAAGGTGTTTCCCATTACTTTGCGCAATACCCAATCTCCGATCTTGAATTGCCTTGGATGTACTGTTTTGTTGTATTTCCTGGATAACTCTTGTTGGTATGAGGCAATGTGAACCAGTGCTCTGTCTCTTCTTTCCTCTGCAAGGTCGAGCCCCAATGCTATGGCTTCTCCATTCAAGTCTGGATCAAAATTTTCGCTTCTAATTGTGGGGAGGCCAACTTCCAGCGGGATTACTGCTTCCATGCCATAGGCTAAGGAGAATGGTGTTTCTCCTGTTGATCGTCGAGGTGAGGTGCAGTAAGCCCATAAAACATGAGGAAGTTCCTCCGCCCATTTGCCTTTTGCCTTCTCTAACCTTTTCTTCAGTCCATCTAAGATGACCTTGTTTGATGCTTCTGCCTGGCCGTTGGCTTGGGGATATGCTGGTGTAGAATTGTAGAACTCTATTTTGTATTCTTCACAAAAGCCTCTAAAGATTCTGCCATCAAACTGGGTGCCGTTGTCTGATATTAAGGCTTTAGGTATGCCGAATCGAGTAATGATATTCTGCCAAACGAACTTCTTCACACCTTTTGCCTTGATTGATGCCAATGCTTCTGCTTCCACCTACTTTGTGAAGTAGTCTGTTGCTGCGAGAAAGAACTTCCTATTTCCGGGCGCTGTTGAAAGTGGTCCTACTATGTCCAAGCCCCACATTGCGAAAGGCCATGGGCTGGTCAATGGTAGGAGTTCTCTGGTCGGCTGATGTATTTGATGTGCGAACTTCTGACATTTCTCGCACTTCTTCACATACTTCTCTGAGTCAGCTTGCAGGTATGGCCACCAGTATCCTTGCGAAATGGCTCTGTAAGCTAACGATCTTCCCCTTTGGTGGCTTCCGCACACCCCTTCGTGTATTTCGAACAAGAATGCTTCTACTTTGCTGGGGTGGACACACTTTAGATAAGGTCCTGAGAATGACTTTTTGTATAATGCCATGGATGGGGAGAGCCAAAATCGCTGCGACTTTGCTCGAATTTTGTTGGCTTTTTTCTTGTCTTCTGGTAAGATTCCGTCTTTTAAGAACAGTATAATAGGATCCATCCATGAGGGGCCTAATTCGGCGCAACATACCTCTTCTACTTCGGGGTCTTCAATGCTTGGCCTTGGTAGGTAGTCAATTAGTAGTGGGTGAGGGATGGATGTATCTGCCATTGACGCAAAACCTACTAGTTCGTCTGCTCTGCTGTTTTCCTCCCTGCCAATCTGTTCTATCCTTACTACTTCAAATTTCTTGATCTCTATTCTGACCAATTCTTGGTATTTGTCCATCCTGTCATCCTTTGCTTCATAGTCGCCAGAAATTTGGTTTACCACCAGCTGTGAGTCGTTATAGACCATTAATTCGGTGGCCTTCATGTAGAATGCTGATTTGAGTCTTGTAAGAAGTGCTTCATACTCCGCTTCACTGTTTGAAGCTGAGAAGCCAAGGTTGATTGCTTGTTCCACAACCAGGCCGTCTGGTGAGGTAAGGACTATGCCAAGTCCTGCACCATGCCGGTTGGATGCTCCATCCACAAAGAGCTTCCACATCTCTCCAACGAACAACTTCCAGCATGTGGAGGGGTCAGATGATGTCGTGGGGTCAAGAATGTTGCTGGTGTTTTCTTCAAGGTCCATGCTTGCTGTCTGCCCCTCGCTATCTGATTGTATCAAGTTTTTATTTGTTGGTGAGTCTTGGCTTGGTGTAGCTTGGTTCGCTTCTTCCTTGTTTTCATTATTCTGGTCTGCATTGGGGTCCGACTGAGTATCCTGCACCAGGGGTTGCGCTATTCCGGCGTCAACTTCCTCCCCTAGTACGTTTATGTCAGTTAGGTCGACTGGGCAGATATGATGATCTCCTGGGGTAAATTCTATGACAAAGTCTGCCAAAGCTTAGGCTTTTATCACGGTTCTGGGTTGGAACTTGATGTCGAATTGTCTCAACTCTACTGCCCACTTCAAGATTCTCCCAGAAAAGTTCGCCCTTTCAAACAGAGCTTTTAATAGGAAAGCTATGAGGACAACTATGGTGTGGGCGTGAAAGTAGTGCGACAACTTCCTTGATGCCATCATCAAGGCCAATGCCAATTTTTCCAGTGGCAAGTACCTTGTTTCGACACCCAGTAATGTCTTGCTGACATAATAGATGGGCAGATGTTGGATTCCTTCCGCACGGACCAACACTATGCTAACTGCATGCTGAGAGACCGCCAGGTACAGGAAGAGTTCTTCTCCAGGTATTATGGTGACCAGCAATAGTGGAGAAGACATATATTCTTTCAAGCTTTCTAGAGCGCGGTCGCATTCTTCGTCCCACTCGAACTTGGTTTTTAACGCTTGAAAAAATGGTTGTAGTCTGTCTAACGACCGGTTAATGAATCAGTTGAGTGCAGCTGCCATGCCGGTGAGATACTGCACTTCTTTTACTAAATTAGGCCTCTCTAGATCCTGAATAGCTTTGATCTGGGAGGGGTCTGCTTCAATACCCCGGTTGGTCACTAGAAAGCCTAGGAATTTGCCAGATCCTATACCGAACGCGCACTTGGATGCATTAAGGCGCAACTTGTGCTTCTTCAGAATCTGGAACATTTCACCTGGGTCCCTTAGATGGTCGTTCTCATCCTTGCTCTTAACAACCATGTCGTCAATGTAAGTCTTCATTGTTCTGCCTAACAACGGCTCAAACATCTTGGTGACCATTCTCTGGAATGTTGCCCCTGCGTTCTTTAGGCCAAAGGGCATGACCTTGTAGCAATACAGTCCTCTTGGAGTTGTAAAGGACGTGACCTCCTGGTCTGGTTCGTACATGGCGATCTGATGGTAACCTCTGTACGCATCAAAAAAGCTAAGTCGGTTATGCCCCACTGTTAGGTCTACCAATTGATCTATCCGTGGTAGAGGGAAGTTGTCCTTTGGGCATGCTTTGTTGACTGTCTTGTAGTCGACGCAGACACGCCATTTGCCATTCTTTTTTGGTACCACGACTGTGTTGGAAACCCATCTGGGGTAATGTACCTCTCTGATTGCTTCTGCCTCCAGCAGGTTTCCCACTTCTTCTGCCACTATTTCGGCGTGGTGGAGTGCCGATCTGCAAGTGCGCTGAATGATTGGTCTGGCAGATGGGTGGACATTGAGTTGGTGACAGATGAAGTTTGGATCAATGCCAGGCATGTTGTAGGGTGTCCAGGCGAACACTTCGATGTTAGAGGTCAAGAATTCCAAGACCTCTAATCTCTCAGTGCTGGACAACGACGAACCGAGGAAAAAGAACTTATCCGGGTTCTTTTCATCTATTCTTACCTCTACCAAATCTTCCATCGCTTTTTGATCAGCTGTTCTGCCGACATCTGCGAACAGTTCATTACTCTCAGGTTCTTCCACTGAATGAACATATCCCTTGGCAGCGCGGCTGCCATTAGCCGTGACAAAGCATTGTTTGGACATAATTTGGTCTCCAAAGACCTCTTCAATTATTCCGGCTTCGTTGGGAAACCGCATTACTTGATGGTAGGATGATGCTACTAATTTCATGGCATGGAGCCATGTTCTTCCCAAGATTATGTTGTAAGTGGAAGGGACCTTCAGCACCCAAAATTCCACTTATTTTGTCACGCTCCCTGCCCTGACTGGCAGGATAATTTTGCCAACTGGCCATTCTGGCATTGAGTTGAATCCAATCAGGGGGGATACAACTGGTGCCAGGTCTTTGTCCTCCAATTTCAGTTGTTTGAAGGTGTCGTAGTGCATTATCTCACATGAGCTACCTTGGTCTATCAGAATTCGTTTGACGTCATAATCTTTGACGCGGAGGGTGACGACCAGTGCATCGTTGTGAGGGCAATATATTTTTTCCAAGTCCTTGTCTGAAAAAGACATGACGTTCGTGGCCTCTGTTCTCCCCTTTTTGATGGCAGGTTGGGCACTTAGTACCTCCCTTAAGTGCTCAGCCTTCTTGATCGATCCTCTGAGCTCGCATACACGCTCAGGTTCGAATACTCCATATATCACATTGATCACGCCTTGAGGTGGGGCGTCAATTGGCATTCCATTGGGGTTATTGTGGTCCTGGGGGGCTGGTTGTGTCCCTCCTTCAATGTATTTATCCAGGTGACCAGCTGCTACCAATTCCTCCAGATGTTGTCTCAATGGCATGCAATTTTCAGTGCGGTACCCTTTTTCTTTGTGAAAGGTGCATCGCGATCTTTCGTCATAGTCTTTCTGTGCTTCCCCTAGCTTAGCTGGCCATCTGACGAAAAGCTCATCGCGTATTTCACTCAGAATCCGATAGATTGGTTTCTTGAATACCGTGGTTACGACAGTGCGGATTCTCAACCATCTTTTATCCTGGTCTTCTCCGTTGTCTCGCCTACCTCGTCCGTTTTTGTTCGGACAATCTTTGCTGTGGTCTTTTTATCTGGTACTGCGGTCGTGCCAGATTTTGTTTTGGCACGGGCGCCATCCTCTTCCACCCTGATGTGCTGATGCACTCTTTCTATCAAGGCCTCCATGGTGAGGGGCGGTGTCATGGTGATTGAGTCCCTTAGTCTATTTCCGACTGGAAGGCCTCTTTTGTATTGTGCAATGGCGAGATTGGTGAGGCAGTCCCCAATCTGGTTGAATGTTTCCTAGTAACGACTATTGTAAGATCTTAGTGTCTCATTTTCGCCCATGTCGATGGAGAGTAACTGGTCAATCTCCACCGGGGTTTTGGTGTTCGTTCTGAACCTCGTGACGAACGCCTCTGCCAATTGTGCCCAGGAGGCTATGCAGCCTTCTGGAAGTTTTCGAACCAAGTCAAGCCTAGGTCACCAAGGCTTGATGGGAAGAGGATGCACATCAAAGCCTCGTTTCGCCGATATACCGCCATAACCTGGCGGAAGTGGCTTAGGTGTACGTAGGGGTCCGTCTTCCCCTCGTACGTGGTGAATTTGGGCTAAAGGAAACCTGAAGGTAGAGGCGCGTTTTCAATTGCCGGAACAAACGGCGAGGTCTGCAGCCTTGCTAATGCTTTGTCCATTGGTTCGTAGGCAGGACATAGTAATGGCATTCCGACCTCGACGCTTCCATGTGTCCGAGGAGTCAACCGCTGAAGGGCTGATACCCTGCGAGGGTTGCATGCCCTAGTATCCTCCTTCTGTCGTGCCCTTTCTTCAAGCACAGTCCGTAAGTCGGATGATTTGGGCAACTCCGTTTGCCTGGATAATGTATGGTGCGTGTGTGAGGGCCGATAGGTACTTCCCTCTGTGTAAGACCTCAATGATCTCGTTCTCTCAGACCTGGAGAAACGAGTTCTGGAGGTTCTGGGTTGAGTATCGCCTGTCCTGAAGCTTCTACTCTCTGCTTGTGATGGTGTGGAATGCCTTCCACAGTTTTCTGAACAACGAGGGGGCGTCTTGCTTTTGCGCCCCTCTCCTGTCGCCATTCTTTTTCCCTTCATCTGACGCTTCAAGGCCTCCATGTCCACCGCCATCTTCCTTATTAATTCATCTTGCTCCTTCACGCGGTCCTCCAGAACTTGAGGATCAATCCTCCTCCTTCGTCTGTCAGGACTTCGTGGACGAGAGTGACGGGGGCTGTTAGTCCGCCTCCTCCCCCTTGTATCCCTCCTGGGATTTTGTCTCTGTGGCTCTAAGTCCGCTATGGGAGGGATAGAAGGTAGGCTTTCGCGTCTTGCACCCCCCTCTAGTGTTTGTCCGTCGATGGCGGACTGCGGCAAATCTTCGTTGTGCGCCATTGCTTCTAAAGAGGAAAAGCTTAATCAAGAGGTTTTGTTCTGTCTGTTTTTCCCACAGACGGCGCCAATTGTACGAGAAAGAAATAAACCTTCTCGTATAATCCTGTTGATCAAGTCTGCGCTCCTCCAAACGTCGTCACTTTACTCCCTGAAAACACAAACGTGAGCTAGCCGGCGGGTGTGTGCCGGAAACCCCTCCGATGCCTAAGTCAGAAAAATGGACAAAGACAAAAGCTTTGTGTATTCAAGAATCAAAGTTGTGTGTTACCTCTCCATAGGTGATGTTTGTGAGCTTTTATAGGCTCCGTGTGGCACAATCCAAATAGGACTCTTACTCCTCCATGTAGAGTCCTTCTAGGATTCATACTCCTGAAAGATAATGCTTATCCTTCAACACCCTCCTCACTGCTTAAACCAAGTGAGATGGTTTTACCATGGCCGGACTACCATACAACCGAAATAACATTGCCATGCTAGACTAACTGGAGTGACCGATCTAACTGTTAGTTCGGCTCTTCCTTGCTTTTCTCCTACCTCGGCTTCACATGCCAAGACCAAGCTATCCATAGAAGAGTTTAAGCCGAACTAATCCAAAACAAAGTCCTGAAGAGGGCTCAGTATACTTCGGTTCCCTATGCCATGACCAAACTAACTATAGCGACCGAACTAACCATACTGCGACAACCGGTACAAGTTTTAGTATGGTGACCGAGCTAACCTCTTTGAGACCGGAGTAACTTTATGGCATTTTTACTCAACCCTTCGCACTGAGGCCCACAACGGCCCAACTCGGCCCAATTTACATATAAATTCCCCTCTCATCACCCATTACTTTGAGTGTGGTATTTGTTTTAAGCTTTCAAATCATAATTCTAAACTCAATTCAAAACATAATCATTACTTTTCAAAACTCATAACTAAACACATAATTCAAAACTCTTTTCAAAACTCAATTCAAATCAATATTTTAATTTTTTAAATATTTTAAATATTTTAATATTTTAAAAATATTTTAATTTTGTTAAGATTTTAAATATTTTAATATTTAAATATGTTATGATTTTTTTAATTTTTTGAATATTTTTAAATATTTTAATTTTTAAATATTACGATTTTAATTTTTAAATATTTTATAAAAATAAATTCAAACTCTATTTTATAAAAATATTTTTAAATATTTTAATTTTTTTTTTTGTTATGTATTTGGTTGCGATTTTAGTGTAGAGTTGTGAAAGTAGCCTAGAGTTTCAAGTTATGTGTTTGGTTATGAGTTTTAAAAATATTTTCTAATTGAGTTTTGTTTTATGTGTTTGGTTACGATTTGAGTGTAGAGTTGTTTTAAAATTTTAAATTATTTAAATTTTTTGAATATTTATTTAAATTTTTTACTTATTAAATTTTTTAGATTATTTAAATTATTTAAATATTTATGATTTAAATTTTTTGAATATTTATTTTGAAAAAAAATTATTTTTAATATTTTGATTTTCGGAATATTTTTAATATTCTTAATATTTTAATTTTCAGAATATTTTTAATATTTTAATTTTCTAAATAATTTTAAAATATTTTTAATATTTTTAATGTTTATACAGGCCTAAAAAATGAATTGATAGAAAAATTAATTGACATAGAAGTTATTTAAAAAAAAATATTTGAAAAAAAAATTATTCAAAAAAATTACTTAAAAACAATTAATTGAAAAAAAAAATTCCTTTTTTTATTTGAGTATTTTAAAAATAGTTTAGCTATGACTGTTGATAAAAATACGGATATCGAGTTATGAGTTGTGTGTTTGATTATCAATTATAGGCTGAATTATGTTTTGAAAACTCATCACCGAACAAATTTTCTTATTTCACATGTCACATCAAACTTTCAAAACTCAATTCCACATACAATTCAAAACTCAATTCAACACTTTATTCAAAAACCATAACCAAACAAATTTTCTACACTCAAATCATAATTTCACAACTCACAAACTCAAAATACAACTCATACTCTCAAATTATATTTACAAGACTTTACCAAACACAACCTCCGTTTTTCATTTGATTTTAACATGATTTGGGTACTTTTCTCAAACAACTTGAAGTAGTGACTTATAAAACCTGGGTTGTTTGGGAAGTGAAATTTTACCCTAATTTAGGTTAAAATTCATAAAAAAAATAAAATAAACTAAAATAATTAATAAAATAAAATATCATATCAAACTCATAATTATTTAACTTTTTTTCCTACAAACATCACATCCAACTACAAAAAAAAAATCTAATTATCTTCCTAAATATAAAAATTTTAATCTATTAAAATAGTTAAAAACTAAAATAACCTTCCAAAAACTCACAAAAAATAATTCATCACCCTAATTTAACCCTTCAATTCCATCGCCAATGATGTGAAATTAGGGAGTCAAAGATAAGAGAGAAATGTGAGATTGTTTCACATAAATCTTAGTCATTCAATTCCATCTCCAATGATGTGAAATTAGGGAGTTGTACGGGGATGAAATATCCTCTGCTTCCCGTACTTCTTGGAGTCCAAGCTTCACGTGACGGCGCCTAACCTGGCAACATAGAGAACAGTGAGCTGCCCGGCGGTGGTGTGCCGGATAGACCCTTCGACGATCAAGTCAGATCACTTGAGGAAGAAGAAGAAGGCCGTTAGAGAGAGAGAGAGTGTGTGTTTTGGATAGCATAAGTTGCTTACCTCTAACGTTCATCCTCCCTTCCTTTTTCTAGGCTGGCTATGCATCCTCAGGATTGTGCGCACACTACCTCTGCTGTGCTTCCCTGGACAGTTGGTTGTGCTCGCCTCCCACCATCTTACACGTGTAAAAGCCAAATCCTCCATCCAGTACATGCAGAATTGCCAAACGGTACTGACGCGTGCCTGGAGCAGATATCCTCTCCCTCACGCCATTGGCTCAAGTGACACACCTGACCGGCATACCAAGACCGGCCTATTCCTTGGGAGAAAATCACAACCACAAAGGACACGACCGAGCTTCCGAGCTATCCGGTCGGGCGCACGCCGACATCTTCCCAGCTAGACTCTTTCCGGACTGTCATCTGCTCGGTCGTGCCGTGCTAACGTTCGCCTACCGCCGAACGCCTAACAGCCACAGCTCGGCCTGGCCTTAGAGCATGCCTGGTCGGCAAACCTAGCTCGACGGTGTAAAACGGGCCAGAGGGCCGTGCCGATTGAGGAGATAGCTCGGCACCAAGAGGCTTGCCACGCCTGCGTTACCATAGCTCGGTCGTACTGTCCGGTGCAAATCTCCCCTCTCAGGAGTCAAAGATGAAAGAGAAATGTAAGATTGTTTCACACAAATCCTAGCCATGTCATTGGAGGTAGAATTAGAGAGTCTCAATTAGAAGATGTTGTGGGAAGGAGATGTGGCGGAACTGAAATTAATTTTGAACTCTTCCCATACAGACCCCTAGGAATTGAACAATGTCATGTTAAAATTTGCCAAATTAAAATAAAAATAAAAATAAAAATAAAAATAATGATAAATAATAAATAAAAAAACTCCAAGGTGATGTCACACTTATAGCAAGTGATAATAAATAATTTAAAATGAGATCATGTGAGGATACTTGATTAATTTAGTGAGTGGGGAGTTGATTTCACCCATTTATTTGCTCAACTCTATCGGTCAATAACATTGTAAGAGAGTTTCTTATATTTCTAACATGGACAAGTTATTATTTTATTTTTTAAGATTACAATGTTGGCAGTGTGATTATCCAATAATAGGGAATTAAGGCCTGATTTGGAATACTTAAAAAAATGTAAAAGTTAAAAAGTTATCACTATTCACTAAAAAATATATATATAAAAAAATTAATTTTATAAAAAATTATTACAAACAACTCTCACGTCCCTACAGATACAAGCTGAATTTTTTGAAAAAATTGCACAGATGGGATGCACAAATAACACGATGTTGTTCGGCCAATGGGGGCCCATCACTGGTCCTGTTTTGATAATCTGAACCGTTCAATGTGTAGAACTTGTCGAGTACTATATGCTTGCAAAAAATCACATTGACCGGATATTGCTAACTATAGATCCAATCAGTTTTGTATAAAAAATGGATGGTGTTATAGTTAACGATTGAAAAAAAAATTAATCCAATCAGATAGCTATTGATATCCGATTAACGTGATTTTTTACAGTAATATAGAACTCGACGAGTTCTACACATTGAACGGTTCCGATTAGCAAAATGGGACCCGTGGTAGTCCTCAACGGGCCGAACAATACCGTCCAATTCAATGCCCGAAAAGGAAGGAACCATCTCTTAGCCTATACTCTGCCCACGTTGTCCCTTAATTCATCCCACCGTATAATTTATATAATTTTTTAATACGTATTTTTTTCATAAAAAGTCAAAAAATTATTCCAAACAACCATCTTTTTTCCCTCAACTTTTTAGTCTAAAAAGTCAAAAAATACCCTAAATAACTCCTAAATAAAGAACATGTTGAATAAATAAAAAAAATATTATTAAATGGTTACATAGTCTAAGGCCAAGTTTGGGAAGACTAAAAAAGTGTACTTTTTGTCTTTTTGGACTAAAAAATTGAGGTTGAAAATATGGATGTTTGGGTTAATTTTTTGACTTTTTATTGAAAAATGTGTAATAAAAAATTGTAAAAATTGATTTGTAGGGAAAAATTTGAATTAGGAGTTGTGCAGCCGTAATTGTTGACTTTTGGTGAATAGTGTTAACTTTTTAACTTTTTGAGTAACTTTTTGACTTTTTGACTTTTTTAGATCTTCCCAAACTTGGCCTAAGTGATGTTTTAAACTCATATATCAGACTGATGAGTGTAAATTTTTTCACACATACCTTGTTGGTTGAACCAATAAGGTGAATCAACCAAAAACTTAAAATAAGCCAATTAAATGGTATATTTTGTGAACAAATAAACAAATGGATTACCATGAGATTACAAAAGGGTTGGACATTGTCAATGAAAGATAGAAGATAGAACGGCCCCTATTCTCTAATAATGAGTTACCTATCATTCAAGAGTCCACAAACTCTTATCTGGGTCCAAGAACACATTTTGATAATGAGGATAGAAAGTCGGTTAATTTTGGGGATTTGGGGCTTTCGGCCTAAGAGAATGACCCATGAGCCCAACATCCTCATTCATGTGGCAATCTTAGAGTGCCGTTTACGCCCATTTATCTGTTAAAAATTTAGCCCATAAAGATAAGTTTCAACTTTAAAACTCCCTGGTCTGCTCTCCAAATAATATGAATTTGTTTGATTCACAACATTAATAGTGAAAGTATTAATGATTTTATTAAATTAGTATGATTTATTATCCAATTGGATTAGTAAGATAAATTGTCCATTGTTTGATTTGCATTAGATTATAAAAAAATATATGAATGTAGGATTACAACTACATTTATCTTCTTTTTCAACCTTACTCTCCATTAATGTTTCTTCACAATTTTTACTTTATCAAAATTTCTTTATAAACATGGTTTTGAAAATAATTATAAATAAATATATAAATAAAAATACAAAATACAAAAGCCATGTTTGGTTTGTTTTTTAAATTTTTTTTAAAATATAAACTAATTTGATAAAATAAATATCAAAAAATATTTTTTAATTTTTAAAAATTATTTTTTGCCTTCTAAAATAGAAAATTGTATAAAAATAATAAGTGTTTTAATTTTTAGTTAAGGGTAAAAGAGTCTTTTTATTTTATTTTTCAGCTCAGGATATGTAATATCACCCCTATCTCATTACTAAAAATCCTACAAATTTATTAGATTAATAATTTTGCAATAAAATTTCAAAATAAACATAGGATTATTGGGTTTACGAATTAATAATCATAATCTCATACTCTAATCCTGTCAATCGTCCTATATGTATTACAAATTACATTAAATTTTATGATTATAATAAGCTATTTGATTATATTTTATTTTATTTTTATACATTAGAGAGGAGGCGAGTCGGACCTATTACCTCCTTGTGAAGTATACAAGTTCTAGTGACTAAACTAGCCCCAATGGTTAGTTATTCATATTGTTGTACTGTTTGAGAAGTAAAATTTTAGCATTCTTTAGACTAAAATTTATAAAAAGGTAAAATAAGTTAAAATAATTAATAAGATAAAATGTCATATTAAATTCATAATTATTTCATTTTTTCTCTTATAAATAACACATCTAACTACAAAAAAATTCAATCATCTTTCCAAATATAAAAATTTTAACCTATTAAAATAATCAAAAACTAAAAGGGCAAATTACAAACACCCTCCTCGAGGTTTGGTAAAAATACAGATTCCTTCATGAGGTTTGAGAAATTACATCCCGCCCCCTGAGGTTTATATTTCCATAACAAATTATCCCCTGAGATTTTTATTTTCATACAGATTCCTCCCTATTTTTTTCAAATTTGTTATGAAAATTTGACCCTCAAGGGCAATTTGTAATTTCTCAAACCTCAGAAGAGAATCTGTATTTTTAACAAATCTTAAAAGAGTGTTTATAATTTACCCAAATTAAAATAATCTACTAAAATAACAACTTCCGAACCATCCACAATATATAACAACGTTTAATAGTAATGTACAACTAGCTATCTAATAGAGATTTCATGCGCTAAATAAGAGAATTAGTCATGGTGCTGGCAAGGAGGTCTCTCGAGCCTGCAGTGTGCTACAATCGCTTGAGCAATAGACAAAGAGGGCTTCTCATCATCCACATAGTATTAATAGACTAGCTATGTATGACTCTTCATGAGACAATGAACTAAAACTACCTCGTTTGACAAGTGTCTTTTTTACTTAAAAAATTATTAAAAAAAATTAAAAAGTGAAAAACTCATATTAAAAAGTTAAATATTTCTTTTTTTCTTTATTTTTGTATATCTTTTCGTAAAAACTTAAAAAGTCATCCTAAACATATTAATTTTTTTTATATCACATTTTAGTCAAAAAATTAAAAAATTACTAAAAAAAAAAAACCTGTTACAAAACGAGACCTAAAAAAAGTAGACATAATTAGCCCCTGTCAAGTAGCTCAATCCGAGCAAGTCTCTATCGAGTGGGCTCTCTTTGTTAAGTAAACTATTGCTTAATAACTTTGTGTCGAGTAAGTCTCTACTGACTCATGCACAAGAGTTTTTACCTAGTTATTGATGACCGAACCTAACCTTGTTTTGGTTAGTTATCTACCTATCACATGTAATTATAATTTATGTTATATTTGTTTTTTCATTTTTCTTTTTAGTTCATTGTGTTTCATTATATTTTCATACATTATAAAACTAAAAAAATAAAAAATAAAGAAAGAAGAGTCACAATGGAAGAGGAAATATAAGATCACACATGTAATACACAATTTTTATATATCTTTGTAACCATGCAAACTCACCTATTTATAGGTGATAAAACCTTCACTATACACCATTAGTCATCACACCATATGATTTACCATATAGCATACCACACTTCCCACATCGTAATACTTTTTTCTATTTCCACTTTGGCCCAAAACTCATTAGAATTCCAAATATGTCTCTTTTAATGGTTATTCAAATATTTCACAACACTCCCCATTGGATAACCATATACTAAGAATATACTTCATTAAAACCTTACTAAGGAAAATCTAGAAGGAAAAAACCTTTGGTGAAGGAAAAAGAGTACAATATTGTCGTATGTGATTTGTTTAGATTGCCTCATTAAAACCTTACTAAGGAACACCCAGTGGGAAAAAACCTTAGACGAAGGAAAAATAGTACAATCTATAAATCTACTAAAATTGATGACTCCTCCTCAATGCTGCATAATAGGTCTTTATGTTGATGCATCCTAATATTATGCATCAGCTTCTTGAATGTTGCATTTGGTAATGCTTTAGTAAATAGATCTGCTAGATTATCACTTGAGCATATATGTTGAACATCAATATCACTGAGAGGGTAATTTTTGGTAAAAGTTGGGCCGAGCTGCGAGATGGACTTTATGGCCCAAAGTACGAAGGACTGGATAAAAAGGCCCAATGGAAATATGAAAGTTACTCCGGTCAGAGTGATAAAGTTACTCTGGCCCAGGAGAGATGTTGAGTTACTTCGGTCCGTGCGGCCTTTCTAGTTAGGCCGGTCTCAGAGATAGCCCGGTCATAAGGTATTCCAGGTAGATCGGTCGAAATGTTGCTACTCGGTAGAACGGTCCAAACACACCATGGTTCGTGTATGAGAAAACCGAGATATGGTGTAGCAAGAAGAACCGAACTACTGTTAGTACGGCCTACTCTGTGGCTTAGTATAGCCAGGCTTATCTCGGTCGTATGGCAGTTCGGCCATGATGAAAACCATCCCACTTGGTTAAAGCAGTGGGGGGGTGTAAAAGGATAAGCATTATCCTTAGGAGTATGAATCCTAGGAGGACTTTGCATGGAGGAGTACAAGTCCTACTAGGATTGTGCCACTCGAAACCTATAAAAGCTCACAAACATCACCTTGGAGGAGGTAACAGAACACAACTTTGCTTTTTGAATACTGAGAGCTTTGTCTATTTGTCAAGTTTACTGACTTAGGCATCGGAGAGGTTTCCGGCACACACCCGCCGGCTAGCTCACGTTTGTGTTTTCAGGTGATAAAGCGGCGTCGTCGTACGGAGAAGCGTGGACTTGGTCAACAGGATTATACGAGGAGAATTATTTCTTCCCCGTACAATTGGCGCCGTCTGTGGGAAAAACAGACAGAACGAAACCTCTTGACTAAGCTTCTCCTTTTCTCATTCAATGGCACACATTGAAGACTTGCCGCAGTTCGCCGTCGACGGACTAACTCCAGAAGGGGGCGCAAGACGTGAAGGATTACCTTCTGTCCCTCCCATGGCGGACTTGGAGCCCCAAAGACATACCTCCAGGAGGGATGCTAGGGGGAGACGGACTCACAGCCCCCGTCAATCCCATTCTCAAAGTCCCGACAGACAAAGACGGAGGATTGACCCTCAAGCTCTGGAAGATCGCGTGAAAGAGCAAGATGAATTGATAAAGAAGATGGCAGCGGACATGAAAGCCTTGAAACGCCAGATGAAGAAAAAAGAAGTGGCGACAGGAGAGGGGCGCAAAAACAAGACGCCCCCTCGCCACTCAGAAAATCGTAGTAGGAATACTACACCCTCGCAAGGAGAGAGCAGAAGCCTCAGGACAGGCGACACTCAATCCTGGTCTTCCAAAACTCTTCATTCCAGGTCTGAGAGGACGAGATCTGAGAGATCATACACTGAAGGAAGCACATATT
Organism: Camellia sinensis; assembly: GCF_055761805.1. Taxonomy (NCBI): domain Eukaryota; kingdom Viridiplantae; phylum Streptophyta; class Magnoliopsida; order Ericales; family Theaceae; genus Camellia; species Camellia sinensis. The sequence continues at coordinate 16,750,303 of NC_138963.1, read as the reverse complement.
GGCCTTCACATTCGCACCAAACCAGATCTAGACAGACAGAATTACCCAGATCATCCGACTTACGAACCGTGCTCGAAGAGAAAGCACGATGCAAGGAGGATGCCAGGGCAAGGGATCCACATAGAGTTTCAGCCCTACAGCGGTTGGCTCCTCGGACGCATGGAAGTGTCGAGGTTGGAATGCCAATACCGCGACCGGCCTACGAACCAACGGACAAAGCATTGGCAAGACTACAGACTTCGCCGTTTGTTCCAGCAATCGAAAACGCGCCCCTACCATCGGGCTTCCTTCAACCGAAATTCACTACATATGAAGGGAAGACGGACCCGTATTCACACTTGAGCCACTTTCGCCAAGTCATGGCCGTATACAAGCGAAACGAGGCCTTAATGTGCATACTCTTCCCATCAAGCCCTAGCGACCTAGGCTTGACTTGGTTCGAAAAACTTCCAGAAGGCAGCATAGCCTCCTGGGCTCAATTGGCAGAAGCGTTCGTAACAAGGTTCCGAACAAACACAAAAACATCGGTGGAGATCGACCAGTTACTCTCCATCGACATGGGGGATAAAGAGACCCTTAGATCCTACAACAGTCGCTACTGGGAAACATTCAATCAGATTGGGGACTGCCCCACCAATCTCGCCATTGCACAATATAAAAGAGGCCTTCCAGTTGGGAACAGACTGAGGGATTCGATTACCATGACGCCACCCCTCACTATGGAAGCCCTGATGGAAAGAGTGCATCAGCACATCAGGGTAGAAGAGGATGGCGCACGTGCCAAAGTAAAATCTAGTGCGACCGCAGTACCTAAAAAGAAAACCTCAGCAAAGGTCAACACGGTAGACCGAAGTAACAGGAACGAACGTGGCAAACGAGATAACGGAAAGGACCCCGATAAAAGATGGTTGAGAATCCGCACTGCCATAACCACGGTGTTCAAGAAACCGATATATCGGATTCTTAGCGAAATAAGAGATGAGCCTTACGTCAAGTGGCCTGCCAAGCTAGGAGAAGCCCAAAAGGATTATGACGAAAGATCGCGGTGCACCTTCCACAAAGAAAAAGGGCACCGCACTGAGAATTGTACACCATTGAGACAACACCTGGAAGAATTAGTGGCAGCAGTCCACTTGGATAAATACATTGAAGGAGGGACGCAACCAGCCCCCCAGGATCACAATAACCCCAACGGAATGCCAATCGACGCCCCACCTTAAGGCATTATCAATGTAATACATGGAGTCTTTAAACCTGAGCGTGTATGCGAGCTTAGGGGATCAATCAAAAAGGCTGAGCACTTTAGAGAGGTGCTAAGTGCCCAACCTGCCATCAAGAAGGGAAAGACAGAGGCAACAAATGTTATGTCCTTTTCGGATAAGGACTTGGATCGAATATACTATCCTCACAATGATGCTCTGGTCGTCACTCTCCGAGTCAAGGATTTTGACGTCAAGCGGATTCTGATTGACCAGGGCAGTTCATGTGAGATCATGTACTACGACACATTTAAACAACTGAAGCTACAAGACAAAGACTTGGCGCCTGCAGTTTCTCCCCTAATTGGATTCAACTCCATGCCAGAGTGGCCCGTTGGCAAAATAATTCTTCCGGTCAAAGCAGGAAGCGTAACAAAACAAATGGAGTTCTGGGTATTGAAGGTCCCCTCCACTTACAACATCATCCTGGGCAGAACATGGCTGCATGCCATGCGATCGGTGGCGTCATCTTACCACCAAGTAATGAGGTTCCCCAACGACACTGGTATAATTGAAGAAGTCTATGGAAATCAGATCATGTCAAAACAATGCTTCGCCACGGTGAATGGCAGCTGCGCTGCCAAAGGATATGTTCATTCGGTGGAAGAACCAGAAAGTAATGAGCTATTCGCAGATGTCGGCAAAACGGCGGATCAGAAAGCAGTGGAGGACTTAGTAGAGGTAAAAATAGATGAAAAAAACCCGGATAAGTTCTTTTTGCTTGGCTCATCGTTGTCTAGCACTGAAAGATTAGAGGTCTTGAAATTCTTAACCTCTAACATCGAAGTGTTCGCCTGGACGCCCTACGACATGCCAGGCATTGACCCAAACTTCATCTGTCACCAACTCAATGTCCACCCATCCGCCAGACCAGTCATTCAGCGCACTCGCAGATCGGCACTTCACCATTCCGAAATAGTGGCAGAAGAAGTAGGCAACCTGCTGGAGGCAGGAGCAATTAGAGAAGTGCACTACCCAAGATGGATCTCTAACACAATCGTAGTGCCAAAAAAGAATGGTAAATGGCGTGTCTGCGTCGACTACAAAACAGTCAACAAGGCATGCTCAAAAGATAGCTTTCCTCTACCAAGGATAGATCAACTGGTAGACCTAACGGCAGGGCACAATCGACTTAGCTTCCTGGACGCATACAGAGGCTACCACCAAATCGTCATGCATGAACCAGACCAGGAGGTCACATCCTTTACAACACCAAGAGGATTGTACTACTACAAGGTCATGCCCTTTGGCCTGAAGAACGCAGGGGCAACATTCCAACGGATGGTCACCAAAATGTTTGAACCATTATTAGGCAGAACAATGGAAGCTTACATCGACGACATGGTGGTCAAAAGCAAGGATGAGAATGACCATCTTAAAGACCTAGGCGAGATGTTCCAGATCCTGAAGAAACACAAGTTGCGCCTCAATGCGTCCAAGTGTGCATTCGGAGTAGGATCTGGCAAATTTCTGGGCTTCCTCGTGACCAACCGAGGTATAGAGGCAGACCCCTCTCAAATCAAGGCAATCCAGGAGTTGGAGAGACCAAACTTAGTCAAAGAAGTACAGCGTCTCACCGCCATGGCGGCTACACTCAATCGGTTCATAAGCAGGTCGTCGGATAGACTACGACCATTCTTTCAAGCTTTAAAGGCCAAATTTGAGTGGGATGAAGAATGCGACCAAGCTCTGGAAAGCTTGAAGGAATATATGTCTTCCTCACCACTACTTGTCACCCCTGTACCTGGTGAAGAACTCTTCTTGTACCTAGCGCAGTATTGGTTCGTGCAGAAGGAATACAACACTTGCCCATTTTTTATGTCAGCAAGACATTGTTGGGAGCCGAAACAAGGTACTTGCCCTTGGAAAAATTAGCATTGGCCTTAATGATGGCCTCCAGGAAATTGGCACACTACTTTCATGCCCACACCATAGTCGTCCTCATAGCTGTAGACACCCCCATTTTTGACCGACCTTAAGACTCAGACATCACCGATTGAGCATTCGGTGACATTGCATATCGTGCTCGTTCAGAAGTCTCAGAGTCGCGGCCGTGAGCCCTGCCTCCGGACTTCCGAACCCTCTACTGTGCCTTGCCTCGGTTTGCGAACCAGACTCGGTTTTCTCTATTTCTTTTCCTGAGGGGAGGGAGAGGTCCCGTAGACCATCTCTCAGTGGCCGTGGGCTACATTTTGTGGCTGTAGGCCATTTTGCCCATTTCGGAGCCCGGTTTTCGGTTTTTCGGGACCGTTGGCCGTGTGCCTCGGTTCGGGACAGCCTAACCATCTCCGTTTGCCCCGGTTTTTGGCATACTTCTTATTTACTCCCTTTTGAGGGACACTGAGGTCTGAGAGACCCACTTCGTGATCGAACACCACTCCCAGTGCCTAACAGCCAATTTTCAGGGCCTCGGGCTGCGCGTTTCGGCCCCCGAACCTTCATTTTGCATCGGTTTGGGCTCATTTTTGGTGGAGACCTTATTTTCACTATTAGAAAGCTTGTAGGAGGGTGGGAGGCCAGCAATTTTTCTGAAAAGCCAATTTCTTTTTCGTCAAAAGTGGTTCAGCATGAATCCGGGAAGGAGAAAAATCTGCGCGGCTTCACCGAAACGGGCGTAACTCTTTGCACAAGAGGAATTAAGATATGAGGCCACCACCATTGGAAAGCTTACTTCCGGGGCTTCATTTTGCACTCAAGAATATCCCAAGTCCAAGTCCGGGGGGGGGGAGATGTGGTTGGTTGAAGTCTGGTTGGACCAAATCTGTGCGGCTTCACGGAAAAGGGCATAACTTTTTCTACAGGAGGAATTTTAATGCAAGGTTTGCGCCATTGGAAAACTAACTTCTGGGGCTTCATCCTAAGGGGTGGCCGGCCACTTTTTTCCCTTTGACCTAGCCGGCCGGCCACTTTTTCTGGCCGGCCGGCCACTTACCTGGTGATTGACCTTTTTCTCCCTTTTAAACTGGCCGGCCATGATCCTCTCAATTTGCACTTTACAGCTGTATAGCTGTTTCCTCCAGAAAATATCTCAATCCGGGGGATATTTTGTGGGGGAAGACTTCCCTCCTTTTCCCCCACCTTTTCCCCTTCTTGTCTCTCCCTTTTTGGTCCTTATAACCAGCTGCAAGCATTGGTCTTGAGGGTTAGAAAAATTGATCTTCAAACTTGGTATACAAAATCCTCCTCCATCTCTCTCATTTCCTTAAAAAACCTCTAAGTCCTACACCACCATTTCTTCTACACCACCAACCCCCACCCTTCCATCCTCCATTCCAGAAGTTTGAAGGTGTTCTCCAAGGCCTGAGGAGCCACAAACTCAAGCCAAGAGGCAACCAAAGTCAAGCCTTCAAGGGTAAGTAGTATTTTTCCTTTTTTGAGCTTATTTTGGTATCTTTTCTTAGCCATATGTGCTTACTGATTTGAGCTCCGACCAAAACTGAAAAGGTCATTTTTTTGAGCTCATTTTCTTGTTTCATTAAGGGCTCAACCCTGTTTGAGCCCCCCATATTGCACTTGCTTCAATATCCCTCATTGGTCCCCTTTTCTTGCATGTCTTGGAAGCCCATTATGCTTCCATTTTTGGGCATTTTACAGAACTAAAAATAGTCTTATTTTGGCCCATTATTCATGTTTCATTAAGGGTCTTTGGCTGTTTGATGAATATTTTGTATACTTTGTGTTATAGCCACTTTTGAGCCTCATTTTGCATTGCATTTCTAGCATGTTTGTATACTGATTTTGGGGCTTCCATAAACTGTAAATGTGCATATTTTTGGTCCCTCTTCAATGTTTTAGAAGGGCATTTTTTAGTTTGGGCTGTGCATATACCACTTGCCTCTTTGGCCACCTTTGGCCCCTTTTCTTGCATAAGAGCTTAGCCATATCTATGTTTGTTTTTAGGGTTTTTACAGTTCTGTAAATGTACTTATTTTGGGCCCCTCTTCAATGTTGTTGAAGGGCCCTAACCTGTTTGAGGTCAGCAGCTGTGAGTTGCTTCATAACCTCATATTTAGGGCCATTTTTGCATGCCATTGTTGCCCTATCTGTGTTTGCTGATTGGCCATGATTTGTACTGGTAAAATGCTAATTTTGGGGCTGCCTTGTTTCTGTATTTTCATTCCATGTACCAATTATGCATGCTTTGTATAGCTGTAAGCCATTTCACGTACGTAATCTTGCATTTCGGGAGAAATTCCATGCATTGGGTGTACTTTCGCCTCATTTCGGGGCTGTTTTCCCCCACATTTCAGTGCTGAAATCCCATCAGCATGTTTATATGCCATTTCCATGCCATTGCATTGCGTATGCCATTGCCTCGGTTTGCGTGCCCGTGTGCACACATTTCGAGGCACTTCATTTTCATCCATCGGCCTCTTATGTGAGTGTGGCTGAGGCTCTCTCATGTTAGTATAAGTCCATGTTGCATTCTATATGCCATTTCCATGCCATTGCATTGCGTATGCCATTGCCTCGGTTTGCGTGCCCGTGTGCACGCATTTCGAGGCACTCCATTTTCATCCATCGGCCTCTTATGTGAGTGTGGTTGAGGCTCTCTCATGTTAGTATAAGTCCATGTTGCATTCTATATGCCATTTCCATGCCATTGCATTGCGTATGCCATTGCCTCGGTTTGCGTGCCCGTGTGCACGCATTTCGAGGCACTTCATTTTCATCCATCGGCCTCTTATGTGAGTGTGGCTGAGGCTCTCTCATGTTAGTGTAAGTCCATGTTGCATTCTATATGCCATTTTAGCCATATTGCATTGCGTATGCCATTGTCTCAGTTTGCGTGCCCGTGTGCACGCGTTTTGAGGCACTTCATTTTCATCCATCGGCCTCTTATGTGAGTGTGGCTGAGGCTCTCTCATGTTAGTGTAGGCCCATATCATATTTCCATGTCATTTCCATTGCATATGCATTTTCTCGGTTTGCGTGCCCGTGTGTACGTATTTCGAGACATCTCATTTTCATAGCATTGTGCATGCTAGGCTGTATCTTAGTTGCATTCATGCATGTCATGCATATTGCATTGTGCCCGGGATAGGAGTTAGCCCGGGCACGGGAAACGAGGTACGTTTCGTACTCCGAGTGACGGAACGTGTCTCAATTCCCAGTCACCGACACTCCGGATCACCCATGATGGAGTTAGGTTCTTGTTGTGTTTACACGTGCATTCATTCTATATTAAGTTGCACATTTCGACTCCTCTGCCATCATGCATCGATATGCGTGATTGGTGGCACGAGGATCGAGGCATGCATATATTTGTGAAAATACATTGCTATGCCCCTTTCCTGCTCTCTGTTGCAGCAAAATGAAGAATCATCAACTTTTTAGAGCTTGGCACGCTTTCCAAGAATAATTGCTAAACAGAGGCTAATTGGGGCATCCCGGTGGATTTCCGCGCAAGGCAGCCTAAATATGCATCATTCATCAGAAGTAAGGCAGTCCCCTGACTTGCATGTCAATTTTACAGTTTTCTTAGTTAATTTGTTAATTAATTAGGAATTTGTACATTTATTTGGACTGTAATATTCTTTCATTTGGGACTGTATATTTATTTGGACCCTCTGCGCGAGGGCATAACTGTAATAAGTGTGCGTGTGTGTGTTGTATGTCTTCCAACCCCACGTCTTTCTCCCTTTTATTTATCCACTTTTGATGGTTAGATTAGGGCATATTTCAATTAGCATACAGTATGATAGCATGTTTGTATTCATTCATCTGTTTTGCATGCACCGGGCTCGGAGCATCATACTAACTGCATTGTATTTTCAATTCCAAATTGAATACATGATAGTTGTAGCATTTCATATGCTATCTTAGAATAGCCGAGCCTGCTATAGTTGCATTTTTGCATGTGTTGCATTAGGCATTTCTGTATACTTAGGATCATGCATGATTTCTAATGAAGTTTCTATTTTGGCTTGGAGTACTCGGTAAGTTTTATGCTTTAGCATCCTTGCATGCGTGTGAGTGACTGCCATGAATAGCATGCTTACCATGAGGCTAATTGCTTATGTGATATAATTGCCTGAATGCCTGTGGGTGAAGGTTGAGTTATCTGGATTGGAATGAATCATCAAATGTTTGTTTTAAGCCCGCTAGGTAGTGGCAACACCATTTTTTATAAGCCCACCCGAGGGTGGCAAAATCTGCATTTTAAGCCTACCTGCGAGTAGCAAACCATCTTTCAAACAAACAAACATGAAATGTTTTGTTCCAATTCAGGCGACTCAGTCTATACTTGTATGCTGTGCGCATCACATAGTAACCTAGGCTAATAACCGGAATAAGAACATACAATGTTTTCAAAAATAGATATCATGGTTAGTAGAGGCCGGTCTATGACCGGGCGAGCGAGGGTGCTCACGAAGTGACCTTCCCCAATCGTACCCAAGTTCCCGAGCCGAGGCAACTTTGGTGATGACGGACACGTGGCCTTTGGCAACGAGTCAGGGTTTCCTAAATTTTTCAAAATAAAATATTTAGGTGGCGACTCTGTATCTGGCAAAGCAGTCCATGTTTGGCACTTCTTTCAAAAATCTGTTTTCTCAAAACGATTTGCCGGATTTGGATTCTTTGGTTCAGATTTAGAACCGTGACACAAATTGAGTCCGAGCTGTAGCGAGGTCCCCCGCGGGCTTGTTACAACAGCCTTTCCACTAAAAGCTTTGTTTGAGAGGGCGAACTTTTCTGGGCGAATCTTAAAGTGGGCAGTAAAGTTGGGACAATTCGACATCAAGTTCCAACCCAGAACCGCAGTAAAGGCCCAGTCTTTGGCAGACTTCGTCGCAGAATTCACTCCTGGTAGTCATCATATCTGCCCAGTCGACCTAACTGACACGACCGAACTAGGGATGGAAGTTGACGCCGGAATAGCGCAACCCCTAGCAGTTAGCACTCAATCAGACTCCAAGGCAGACCAGACCAAGGACAACAAGGAAGAAACAAACAAAGATTCACCAACAGTACAATCAGATGACGAAGGGCAGACAACAAACATGGACCTTGAAGAAAACACCATCCTTGACCCCACGACATCATCTGACCCCTCCACTTTCTGGAAGTTATTCGTTGGAGAGATGTGGAAGCTCTTTGTGGATGGAGCATCCAATCGGCATGGTGCAGGACTTGGCATAGTCCTCATCTCTCCAGACGGCCTGGTTGTAGAGCAAGCAATTAACCTTGGCTTCCCAGCATCCAACAATGAAGCGGAGTATGAGGCGCTTCTCGCAGGACTCAAGTCAACACACTACATGAAGGCCACCGAACTAATGGTTTACAGCGACTCACAACTGGTGGTAAATCAAATTTCTGGCGACTATGAAGCGAAGGATGACAGGATGGCCAAGTACCAAGAGTTGGTCAGAACAGAGATCAAGAAATTTGAAGTAGTAAGGATAGAGCAAATCGGCAGGGAGGAAAATAGCAGAGCAAACGAACTAGCAGGCTTCGCCTCAATGGCAGATTCCTCCATACCTCATCCACTACTGATCGACTATTTACCAAGACCAAGCATAGAAGATCCCGAAGCAGAAGAAGTATGTTGCGCAGAACTAGGCCCCTCTTGGATGGATCCCATCATCCTGTTCCTAAAAGACGGCATCCTACCAGAAGAAAAAAAAGAAGCCAACAGAATAACGGCGAAGTCGCAGCGATTTTGGCTATCTCCATCTCTGGCATTATACAAGAAGTCATTCTCAGGGCCTTACCTAAAGTGCGTTCATCCCAACAAAGTAGAAGCATTCTTGTTCGAAATACACGAAGGAGTGTGCAGAAGCCATCAAGGGGGAAGGTCGCTAGCTTACAGGGCCATTTCACAAGGTTATTGGTGGCCATATATGCAAGCAGACTCAGAGAAATATGTGAAGAAGTGTGAGAAATGCCAAAAATTCGCACACCAAATACATCAACCAGCAAGAGAACTCCTACCATTAACTAGCCGATGGCCTTTCGCAATGTGGGGCTTGGACATAGTAGGACCACTTCCAACAGCACCCGGCAACAGAAAATTCTTTCTCGCAGCAACAGACTACTTCACAAAGTGGGTAGAAGCAGAAACATTGGCAGAATATCATCACTCGGTTTGGCATACCAAAAGCACTGATCTCAGATAATGGTACTCAGTTCGACGGCGGAATCTTCAGAAGCTTTTGTGAAGAGTACAAGATAGAGTTCTACAATTCTACACCGGCATATCCTCAAGCGAATGGCCAAGCAGAAGCATCAAATAAAGTCGTCTTGGATGGACTAAAAAAAAGGCTAGAGAAGGCAAAAGGCAAGTGGGCGGATGAACTTCCTCATGTTTTATGGGCTTACCGCACCACACCTCGGCAATCAACAGGAGAAACACCATTTTCCTTAGCCTACGGAATGGAAGCAGTAATCCCACTGGAAGTTGGCCTCCCCACAATTCGAAGCGAAAATTTTGATCCAGACTTGAATGGAGAATCCATAACATTGGAACTCGACCTTGCAGAAGAAAGAAGAGAAAGAGCACTGGTTCACATCGCCGCTTACCAACGAGAGTTAATCAGAAAATACAACAAAAAGGTGCATCCCAGACAATTCAAGATCGGCGATTGGGTACTGCGCAAAGTAATGGGAAACACCTTGGTTCCAGGAGACGGCAAGTTAGGGCCAAACTGGGAAGGTCCTTACAAAGTGGTTGGGTTAGCAGGCAAAGGGGCATACCACCTAGAAGACAAGGACGGCAAAGCAATCCCTAGGCCATGGAACACGGCCAATCTCAAGTTATTTTACTTTTAGCTTTTCTTTTTCAAACATATGTAATTTTTTCTTTCTTCAATAAAACTAGCAATTCTTTTTAGCACGAGTTGTTCTTTGTAAAAGATAAGCTTTAGTGACGATTAGGTACATTGCAAGCATTTTATTCTAAGTTAGCTAGAAAAACTAACTTAGTGGTTGGCTGGATTAAACCAACACCTTCCTAAGCCCAGGATTAGGATCTAGGCTGCAGGACGTTTGGTCGGAATAACCAAACATTATTCTAAGTTAGCTAGAAAAACTAACTTAGAGATTGGCTGGAATAAACCAACTCCTATTACTCTTCAGCCGAAGTAAGGGTATGGCTGAAGAGTGGTTGGCTGGATTAAACCAACACTTGTTACTCTTCAGCTGAAGTAAGGGTATGGCTGAAGAGTGGTTGGCTGGAATAAACCAACTCTTGTTACTCTTCAGCCGAAGTAAGGGTATGGCTGAAGAGTGGCTGGCTGGATTAAACCAACACTTGTTACTCTTTAGCCGAAGTAAGGGTATGGCTGAAGAGTGATTGGCTGGAATAAACCAACTCTTGTTACTCTTCAGCCGAAGTAAGGGTATGGCTGAAAAGTGGTTAGCTGGAATAAACCAACTCCTGTTACTCTTCAGCCGAAGTAAGGGTATGGCTGAAAAGTGGTTGGCTGGAATAAACCAACTCCTATTACTCTTCAGCCGAAGTAAGGGTATGGCTGAAAAGTGGTTGGCTGGATTAAACCAACTCCTGTTACTCTTCAGCCGAAGTAAAGCTATGGCTGAAGAGTGGTTGGCTGGAATAAACCAACTCCTATTACTCTTCAACCGAAGTAAGGGTATGGCTGAAGAGTTGTTGGCTGGAATACACCAACTCTTGTTTCTCATCAGCCAAAGTAAGGGTATGGCTGAAATTGGATTGGCTGGATTAAACAAACTCTGAGTACTCCTCAGCCGAAGTAAATATATCGGCTAAAGAGTGGTTGGCTTGTAAGTATAGTTTAACCAGCTAAAACCGAAAAAACAGTTCGAGTAATAGAAGACATTACAAGTGCAAGCACACGAATCAAAACCGGAATAAGAGTTCAAGCAAAATTTTCATTCATTGAAAACCCATTACAAAGAAGGGGCATAGTTCGGTTACAAAGGTAAAAAGCAACAGAAAAAGAAAAAGTACATAATCAAGAGAAAAGTTCTTCAATATCGACATCAAAAGCAGCATCAGCATAAGCATGAAGACCGGCTTCAGAAGGGAGCTCACTCACGGTTGGAAGAGTGGTTTCGGCTGGAACCACGGTTTCACCTGGAAGATCAATAGTCAGGTCTTCCACCGGGGGCTCCAACCGAACTGTCTGGTCCACACTAGCAACCGGAGTATCCTCAGAAGAAGAGTCTTCATCAGAATCTGAGCCTTCAAGGAACTGTTGCTGCATGGCATTTGCATACTCCGCAAGGGAATTCGATATGAAGTAGGTTGGAGGGTTGAAGACCTCGGTCTGTTGATCATGGCCGAGCTTCTCAACGGCCGCCCTCCAGCCACACTTGAAGAACAGCTCCTTGGCAGCATTGCATTGCTTGGCATAAGCATCCTCTGCCTTCTTGAAGCCTTGTTTGCCGGCTTCCTTCGCGCTCTCTTTTATTTCGGCATCTTTCTTTCTTTCGAGCTTTACCAGCTCGCGCAGGTATTTGTCCTTCAGAGATATGGCAGCCTTCTGCCTTTCTGCCTCGGCCGAACTAACTAGTCCGGTCAGTCTGCTGTTCTCGGCTTGTAGTTCGGCCATTTGCTTCTTGATGTCTTCTACCTCGGCCGACTTCATTTCGGCTTCTGCCACAGCTTCCCTTGTAGTTTTTCTGAGTTCCAGCACTTTCTTGTGAGTATTGTAATTTTTCTGAATTGCCTGGCAAAATAAGGACTTCTCATGAGCCGAAGTAAAAGTTTAAAAAACTAGACAGAAAAGCGGACAGAGCTACCTACCAGGATCATGGACTTCGTTGCAGACCGAATGGACTTTAATTCGGTGTTTAGCTGCTTTTAGTGGTGCTCCATATCCTTGGAGAGGCACACACTCTTGGCCAGACTTAAAGCCAGCTGATGATCTTTCTCAGCAACAACCGAATCAGCATCTAGGACGTCTCGGTTGTTAAAAGTAAGTTTCGGTGCCCAGCTGGTGGTATTTCGGTTAGTGGGCTCCGGTTGGGGGCTCGGTGGCAGGATCGGTGGAATAGCAGTCTCATCTTCGTCAACCAAACTTGGTTCAGACTTAGTGGTTCGAGCGCGCTTGGTTCGGCGCGATGAAGACGGCTGTTGAGAGGGGAGGGCCACAACGGCAGGCTGCGTTTGGCTTGGTAACGGTACTTCGGGCCGGCTTGTCTCGGTCAGAAGTGCCCTTAGTCTGTTCTTCTTGGCCATTTCCTCTTCAGCTGTTAATGGAATTAATCTTATTTGCAGCAAGTTTGGGTCCGGCTCTGGGGCATCTTCGAGAAGAAAGTCAGTTACTCTGGTTTTTCGGCGACCGTTGTACCGGTAGGTCGGCTCAAAGTTTAGAAGCTTGGCCCAACTCCTTTCTTTAAGCCGTAGTGCAGCTCGCAAAATCGCAAGGTTGGGATAGCTGTATAAGGAGTGGAGGTGGGCGGAATCTGCGAAAGAAGAACTGTTAGTTCGGTTGATAGACTAACAAATCGAAATAAAAAATATATATATATATATATATGCAAGAAAGATAACCGAAGTTAAATTACCGGGCTCTCCTTTTTTCCAATTTATAGGTCGGCCAGGAATTTGGGCTTGAAAATCCTCAAAGTTCCCAGAGACCCAGAAAAAATCATCGTCGTTTAAATCTTTGTCCGGTGTATATTTAATTATCTTCTCTCGGCGGCGACGTATTCTAAGATAATAAACCCACCCATCTTCTTTTGAGCCGATGAAATATTGGTGGAAGATTTCAGCCAGGCCAAGGTTTAGTCCGGCTTGGTGGTTCAGTGCGGCTATTCCCATAATGATGCGATATGAATTGGTGGACAGTTGGGTAGGGCATAATCTGGTCTGCCTGAGAAATTCACAGATCAATGGTTGGACTGGAAACCGTAGTTCGGTTTCTATAATGGATAAAATGGTGAAGGGGACAAAGCCTTCATTATCCCATGGGATGACATCTTTTTTGGCTAAGGTCAAGTGGACATCATCAGGTATGTTATAGTCCTTCCTGAATTCGGCTAAACCACCCGGAGTATCTACTAGATACCTATACTTACCCATTTCTGGTATAAATTAAGGATAAGTTAGATCGGTGCAAAAGTTGTGCTCAGTAGCTCGGTTGAGTGGACGCGGGAGTGCCTGGGCAGCCTAAGTCTGCAAAGTAGAAAGCAAAGGGGTTAAGCACAGATCATTGGACCGTGCTACAAATTAAAAGCAAGGTACAAGAGCCCTACTTCGGCCTTAAAAACTGGTTCTGCCTCGGTTCGTCAAAAGGTTTGGTAGTTCGGTTGAAGCAGGTTGGTTATTAGACCGGTTCATCGTCTAGGGGCAGCTTACTTAGTTCGGTCTAGAAAAACTAAGAAAGCTGGTTTAGCCCCAAAAATGCCTAAATCGGTTATAGTATGAGCTTTGTTACTTCGGTTGAGCCTCTAGGGGCAGCTTTTTGAGCTTTGGTTCGGAAACAAAGAAAGCTGGCTTAGCCCCAAAGGCTTAGCTCGGTTGAAGATCGAAGTTCCTAATGTGTTCAAACCTCGTTCGGTAATTTTATTTCGGCTACAGTGAATCAGGAGTTGGTGACTCAGTGAAACTTTTGTTACAAGTTCTAGTTCGGTTATTGTTTAAAGTGATCTACCTATATAGGACAAACGGTATCTTGGTTCGGTTGCTACATGATTTTGGATCTAAGTCTAGTTTTCTACAGAAGTTCATACACGCATGAGTTCTGCTATTGTTTTTCCATGAAAGTACAGAAGCGAAGCAGAAATGGAAGAAAATGTTTTGCAAAAAATACAGTAAACAAAATACATAGAACAGATACAAAAGCAAAACAAAGGAAACAAAATGAGTTTACTTACCAGGTTGAAGAAGAGGGAACTGGAGATGTGAAAGTGGCAGCAAAATCAGTCTTCAGAAGCAACGGAAGAACAGTAAGAGCACATAGAGAGAAGATGAAGAATGGAAGGTGAATGATTCAAAGATGGGGGGGTTGTTTTGTGTAAAGGACGAAAAGGCAAAAAGAGCGGGACTATTCAAAAATTTCGTAGTACGAGGGCGGCGTGACAGCTGCCCCTGGCTTATCAGAGTCCGCCACGTGTCATTGGAAAGGGAAGCGTTACAGACTCTGTAATTGAAGAGACGTTTTGACTGGACAAACAGAGCCCGGAATAAAAGTAGCTCGGCTGAAAGGTTTGACAAGTTTTTAGCATGGCTTAAGAGCTTAAGAGTTTTTTTTAGCTCGGCTGGAGAGGCTAGACTGTTCTTTTTAGCTTGGCTGGAAAGGCTTAAGAAACTCCAGCTCGGCCGATAGACTGGTAATCCCAATTATGCTATGCAGATGGAATTAAGGGGCAATTGAGAGGGTAATTTTTGGTAAAAGTTGGGCCGAGCTGCGAGATGAACTTTATGGCCCAAAGTACGAAGGACTGGATAAAAAGGCCCAATGGAAATATGAAAGTTACTCCGGTCAGAGTGATAAAGTTACTCCGGCCCAGGAGAGATGTTGAGTTACTTCGGTCCGTGCAGCCTTTCTAGTTAGGCCGGTCTCAAAGATAGCCCGGTCATAAGGTATTCCAGGTAGATCGGTCGGAATGTTACTACTCGGTAGAACGGTCCAAACACACCATGGTTCGTGTATGAGAAAACCGAGATATGGTGTAGCAAGAAGAACCGAACTACTGTTCGTACGGCCTACTCTGTGGCTTAGTATAGCCAGGCTTATCTCGGTCGTATGGCAGTTCGGCCATGATGAAAACCATCCCACTTGGTTAAAGCAGTGGAGGGGGGGTGTAAAAGGATAAGCATTATCCTTAGGAGTATGAATCCTAGGAGGACTTTGCATGGAGGAGTACAAGTCCTACTAGGATTGTGCCATTCGAAACCTATAAAAGCTCACAAACATCACCTTGGAGGAGGTAACAGAACACAACTTTGCTTTTTGAATACTCAGAGCTTTGTCTATTTGTCAAGTTTACTGACTTAGGCATCGGAGAGGTTTCCGGCACACACCCGCCGGCTAGCTCACGTTTGTGTTTTCAGGTGATAAAGCGGCGTCGTACGGAGAAGCGTGGACTTGGTCAACAGGATTATACGAGGAGAATTATTTCTTCCCCGTACAATCACCATTCTTCTGGAGCTCATGTGTGTAAAAGAATTTTGGTGAAATGTGTTTAGTTCTGTCACCTTTGATATAGCCTCATTTGATTTGTGTGATACACGCCGCATTATCTTCACATAATATGGTTGTACTATTTTTTGTTGAAGACAATCCACATCTTTCTTGAATAGAATGGATCATAGATCTAAGCCAAATACATTCTTGACTTACTTCATGAATTGTAAGTATCTCTGAGTGATTTGAAGAAATAGCAGTCAATATTTGTTTTACTGATCACCAAGATATAGTAGTATGTTCATAGGTAAAAACATATCATGTTTGTGATTTGGCTTTATGTAGATCAGAAAGATATCCAGCATCTGCATATTCGATTAACTGCAACTTGGATTTATTTGAATAAAATAAACCCATAGCAGTTGTTCCACAAAGATAACGCAATATTTGTTTTACTCCATTCCAATGCTTTTGGGTTGATGTGGAACTATATCTTGCTAATAAATTGACAACGAATGCAATATCAGGCCTGGTACAATTTGCAAGATACATGAGAGTACCAATTGCATTAAGAAATGGTACTTTAGGACTAAGGAGTTCTTGATTATCTTCTCGAGGTCGAAAAAGATCATTTTTCACATCAAGAGATCTAACAATCACAAAAATACTTAATGGATGAGCTTTATCGATACAAAAGTTCTTCAAGACTTTTTATGTAGATGTTGATTGATGTACAAGAATCTCATTTGGCAAATGTTCAATTTGTAGGTCGAGACAAAATTTTGTTTTGCCAAGATCTTTAATTTCAAATTCCTTCTTTAAATATTCTGCAATTTTTGGAAGCTCTTCTGGAGTTCCTACAAGATTCAAATCATCAACATGCACTATAACAATTGCAAATCTGAATTCTAATTTCTTAATGAAAATGCATGGACAAATCGGATCATTTACATATCCTTCTTTCATAGATATACACTGAGCCGATTATACCACATGCGTCCAAATTGTTTCAACCCGTATAGAAATCTTTGTAACTTGATTGAATAAAAACTTCTGGGTCTTGAATCAGATATTTCTGGCATTTTAAATCCTTTAGGGAGTTTCATATATATATATATATATATATATCATTATGTAATGATCCATACAAATATGCTATAACTACATCCATTAGACGCATATCTAAATTTTATGTGATTACCAAACTAATCAAAAATCTGAATGTAATTGCATCCATTACAGGTGAATATGTTTCCTCATAATCAATACCAGGTCTCTGTGAGATACCTTACGCAACAAGTCATGCTTAATATCTTACAATTTCATTTTGCTCATTGCGTTTTCGAACAAACACCCATTTATATGCCACAGGTTGTATCCCTTCAGAGGTTTAGACTACAGGTCCAAATAGTTTACATTTTGTAAGCGAGTTTAACTCTACTTGTACACATTGGCCAATCATTTCTCTGTCGACATTCCTTGACAGTTTGTGGTTCATTGTCATCATCACTTTTGATAATATTTTCAGCATTACTTCTGGTAATGTCAAGAGTAACTTTAAACGAAAATATGTTGTCAACAACAATTTGATTTCTCTCCCAAACTTATCCTGTACTCATATAATGTATTGAGATCTCATTATTTTCAAGTACTTTTTCCATTTCAGGGAATAATTCTTCAAAAGATTTCTCTTGTGGAGGTTCATAAGTAGGAGAATTGGATAGATTTAGTATAGCCTATTTTGTGGTTCTAACCTCTGCAAGGGTTCTTTCATTTATGAGTATGATCTCTCCAGGAAATCCATTTATAGTTTCTTTTTGAGTGCCAACTGTTTGTTCTTGAGCTTTCCTCTTTCGAGGAATTTTGTATTTTGCACCAATGGGTCTCCCACGCTTTTTGCATGCCTTAGACTCATTTGCTACTATACCCACTGATTGTCCGATAGGAACATCAATTCTTGCTGAGGTATTAGTTGTTGGTATGTAAGATTTTGTTACATTTTTTGTATTGGTGAATGCATCTGGTAACTGATTTGCAATACTTTGCAAATGAATATGATCCTTTGAACTTCTAGTTCACATTGATTAGTATGAGGATCAAGATGAGATAACGTTGAAGTATTACAAGTGATTTCTTATCGAGCTTCAGGTTGCGACTTATCTCCCATAATGATAGGAAAATTGCTTCATCAAAATGACAATCCTCAAATCGTGCCTTAAAAACATCACCAGTCAAAAACCCTATATATCTAATGATTGATAAAGAATCAAAACCAATATAAATTTCAAACCTATGTTGTGGACCCATCTTAGTGCATTATGGAGGTGCAATAGGAACATAAACCGCGCAACCAAACACTCTGAGGTGACTAACATTTGGTAGTTAACCAAATATAAGTTATAATGGCGAGTACTCTTGATATGTAGTTGGTCTAACATGAATCAAAGACGTTGCATGCAATATAGCATGATCCCACGTTGAAACAAGTAATTTGCTTTTCATAAGCAAAGGTCGAGCAATCAATTAAAGTCTCTTCATAAAAGATTCAACTAAGCCATTTTGGGTATGAGTGTGTGCAACAGGATGTTTAATATTTTGACACCATGAATATTTAATTAAATACCACATAAATATTTATAACTATATATAATTATGGTTGTATGTGATAATATATTAATAATAAATAAATAAATAAATAAATAATAACAATAAGAATAAAATAAATATATGGAATAAGAATAATAATAATAATAATAGTAGGGAATAGTAGTACTAACAATAAGCATACTAAATATGATAAGGCTAACAACAATTAATTAGCAATTAATTAAGTAGATTTGTAAATCTCTCTAGGAGATTGCGCCACCTGTGCCATCTAACTCTCAAGGGGAGTGAGTCACTAATTTGAGGAATCATGACTGGGTGATTCATCACCCAGGGGCTTGTGTATATAAGAGGGTGGGGGGCTGTGAATTGAGCAAAGGAACGAGGGGAAAAGAAGAAGAAAAAAAAAAGAGACAGAAAGGAGGAAGAAAATAATCTCGAGAAGCCAGCATAAATAGGAGGGAAGTAGTAGGAATTTATATTAAGGTGAGTTATATTATACCTTAAGTCACCATAATATATTTTACGTATGTTTTGAACTACCATAATTTATTTTATACAAGTTATGTTTTATAACTTATATTTATATTTCAATTATGTTAATTATTTTCTAAACTTTATTTACTTAAATTGAAACCCATGGATATGTTTGCTTAAATTTTAGAAATTATTTGACAATGATTTTGTAAACAATTATTTTCTGTAAGTACCACCACGGGAGTCTTACGCCTCGGGGGACTTCAATAACATTGGCTTCTGTTTGGCCACTTTGTGATCCTTTGATTGTCACTCATGTGACCTCTGTTCTGTTCTGTTCTGTTCTGTTCTGTACCGCGGTTATGATTATTTATTTACGTATTTTTTGTATTTCAGCTTCTGCCATTTAAATAATTTATTTATTCAAACTATGTAAAAGTTTGAGCTTAACCAACCATCCATGATTCTTTTTGTGTTCCCTATACTTTTGGTATAATGTTTCTCACTCTGCTGTGTGCTTATAGTTATTACCCTTTCAGGTGATGAGATATAAGGAAGACCTGTAACCTCGTGTAGTGGAACCCGTACAAGAATTTGATACTGATCCGTTATTTTGTTTTTCTTTCCTTTTCTTCCTTTTGGTTTTTTTGAGGGCCGGTCATTGAATAAAAAATAAATAAATAAAAACCCTATAAATGTACTTTCTTTTATCAAAATAGTCGAATGAAGTTAATTTTCTATTTAATTATTTTCTTGCCTCCATTTTGCCTCTGTCTGCGCCATTTAACTTGTTACGAATTGAATTATTTAGTAAGTTGTGATTCCAGCCCTAAGCCCTGGGGTTGGGTCGTGACAAATATCAATGCCAATGGACATGCAATAATTATTAAATGTTTGGGATGTAAATTCACTAACATTATCAAGACGAATTATCCCGATAGGATAGTCTTGAAAATGTGCTCGCAATCTAATTATTTAAACAATAAGCTTGGCAAATGCAACACTACGTCTAGAAAGTAAACAAATATGTGACCATCTGGTTGATCCATACATTAAAATCATAAAATAACGAAATAGTCCATAAGAAGGGTGTATGGGTTTACATATATCCCTTTGAATTCTTTGCAAAAATGATGGAGATTCAACAATGACTTTTGTGAGTGATGGTCTAATAATTAATTTCTCTTGTGAACATGAAGAACATAGATAATCACTTGGTAAAAGAATCTTTTGGTTCTTTAATGGATGTTCATGTGAATTTTTAATTATTCAACGCATCATTACAAATCCCAAATGCCCGAGTCGGTTATGCTATGACATAAACATTTTTGGGTTAGAGCACTTCTGGTGCATGACAATATATGACTTAATCATTT
Source organism: Camellia sinensis (assembly GCF_055761805.1). NCBI lineage: Eukaryota > Viridiplantae > Streptophyta > Magnoliopsida > Ericales > Theaceae > Camellia > Camellia sinensis. Next base: position 16,730,530 of record NC_138963.1, on the reverse strand, counting down.
TTATTGTCGTATAATATAATCTAGATGAAAATGTAGGAAGTTTTTCTAATGCTAGCTTCTGGCTAGAATTAGTTGAAATGATCAATAAATACTTTTCTTGACCTTTATTTATAGCTCCAATATGATAACCATTACGATGTATATATTTAAAACTTGACAGATTTCTTCTGGATTTGATAGAATTCAAAACTTCATCAATACAAATTTTTGTTCCATTTGGAAACATAATATTGGTTTTTTTGGAGCCCTTAATCAGGTTTGCAGAACTTGAAATTGTATTGGCATTAGCTTTTCCCATGACTAATTGTATAAAAACTTTTGCATCACGTAAGATTATGTGTGCAGTTGCACTGTCCACTAGACAAATATCATCATCGATCATTTTGGAGTAGGTCAATGCATTAATGAAATCTATGCGTATAAAAAATTGAAATTCATTATCTTCAAAACTTGAAACAAGAGAATACAAACTATCAAATTCAAAAATACAAATGTTAAAATCATAATTAAAATAGGACAATACATCATGATATCTAGAAAATCAAGTTAATCAGTGTGAACATTTCCATCACCAATTAAATGATCAATTTTTCCTTCAGAATCTTCAAAGAAATCAGAAACATCAAAATGATTAATATCAATCGGTTCATAATGATCTGTGAAATACATCTCAATTCCTTTTCCTTTTTCTTTTATCGAGACTTGATAAAGATCCACTAAATGTTTAGGCGTATGACAGGTACGCGACATCTATGACATATCTATAACAAGCATTTTCATGATTCGTGAGAGGTTTATTCTGTAAACCTTTTCCCATTTTTTTGTGATGTTCCAGAATTATTCCACTTTTGGTGAAATGACGTGTTATTTTTCTGAACATATCCCCACGGATTCGGTAATTATTTTTACCTCGCTACGTCCAAAACCATGACCTCTCCCTCGTCCACGACCATGAAATGAAACCTCATTCACTTCAGGGAATAGAGCAGAACCGGTTGGATGGGATAGATGATTTTTTAATAACAATTGATTAGTTTGTTCAGCCACAAGAAGGCATGAAATCAATTCAGAGTACTTTGAAAAACGACACTCTCTATATTGCTGCTGCAGAAGTACATTATCAGCATGAAATGTGGAGAATGTTTTTTCAAGCATATCTTCTTTAGTAATTTTTTCTCCACATAATTTTAATTGAGAGATTTTTTTAAATAAAGCAGAATTGTACTCACTAACTAATTTATAATCTTGCAAACCTCATGTGCAATCAATTATAACATGCTCTTAGGAGGATTACGGCCTTTTGATACTCGTATCTCTCCTTCAAATTATTCCACAGAATTAGTGAATCTTTTACCATGAGGTATTCATTTTTTAATTCTTCTTGAAGATGGTGGCGAATGAATATCATTGCCTTTGCGCTATCTTGCAGGGATTCTTCATTTTCATGTTTTATGATATCTCCAAGATTTATTGCCTCAAGGTGGATCTCAACATCAAGAATCCAAAATAAATAATTTTTCCAGAAATGTCAAGAGTTGAGAATTTTAATTTTGAAAGATTTGACATGATTACTAAATTTAACAAAAATAATATATTTAGTATTATGCAAATATATTAAGGAAATATAAAATTAGTTTTAGAATTTATTTATATTTACTACAACCACCTAGTAGTTTTGTCTTCTAAGCTGGCTAGAATCTCGTACCGATAACGTATTATAAAACTAAAGAAATAAAGAAGGAAGAGTCACAATGGAAGAGGAAATATAAGATCACACATGTAATACACAATTTTTCTATATCTTCATAACCATGTAAATTCACCTATTTATAAGTGATAAAATTTTCACTATACACCACTATTCATCATACCATGTACTTTACCATATGACATACCATACTTCTCACATGGTAAAATTTTCTTTTATTTGCATTTCGGCTTAAAACTCATTAGAATTCTACTTACATCTCTTTTAATGATTATCTAAATATTTCACAATAATAAAAAATAAAAAATAAAAAGTATTTTGTCAAAAGTCCACCTAATGATTGATTTTTGCGTTGGCATAATTTAAAAAATATTTCACACGACAAGACATGAAAGCAAATGGAGATGGATTATTCTTTCTCATTGGCAATCTAGTTAGATAGGGATGTTTGGCCAATCTTGAGATTTATTTAGGTGATCTACACGATTTTTGTAGATCATTTATATTAAAAATTAAATTAATTAAATAGTAATAATGTTATATGATTAAGACGGTCTAAGGCAAATATAAATTAATCTTCTATCCTGTATAATTAACTAAACAATTTAAATTATTGAAATGATTTCAAGATGAATTTTCTAAACCCATTCCTCCAATTGACAATCCAATCACAAATGCAAACTATGTTTTAATCCAACAAATTACTAAATGGATAAGTAGAAGAGATTTCATGATAGGATTCACCACATATATATATATATATATATATACTAGTGGTAAGTAACAAAAGGTGGTAAACAACACTAAATATGTTAAAAATTAATAACAAAATTCTATGATATTAACTTAGATAGGTACTTAAATAATAGATTTGATTGATCTCAACTAAAAAAAAAAAAAGATCAGAGTGAGATTCTATAAATATAAGATAAAAATAAAAATAAATTAAGTTTGAATTTGAAGATAAACTATAAGAATATAGAAAGTAAAAATTAGATAAATCCTAAAAAAGGAATGAACTTAATTGAAAATCAAGAGTAAGAGTAGATCATGTAAATATAAGATAAAAATTAAAAAAAAAATCAAGTATAAATGTGAAGACAAATTATAAGAATATAGAAAGACAAATTTAGATAAATCCTAGAAAAATGAGGTAGAGAGAAATTTAGTAAATATTAAATGAAGATTGAAAAAGAAAAAAAATCAAAGTTGAAATTTAAAAATTCAAAAATAAGATAAGATAAACTTGATAAGAAAAACAGCATCTAATATAATTCTACTAATAGAAGAACTTGAGAGAATAGTAGCTTAAAAATTAGATAAGAGTAAAATGCCACCTATAATTTGTTAAAATTGGTGAAAAAAGAACTCAAAAATAAGAACCGTAGTAAGTTAACATTATATAAGAGTTAAATGCAATCTATAATTTTTTAAAATTTAAATTTTGTGTAGTTAAAAAATAAATATCTATGTTATCTTATTATACAAATTTTAACTCTATTTTTAACAATTTTTGTATTTTAAAGCTATTTAATTACAAAGAAAATTCAAGGATCACTTTTTTATTTTTTTAAAATTTGTTTTGTGTCTATAACCTATAAATTTCAACAACTTTCGTATTTTGAAGCTACTAAATAAGAAAAATAAAAAATAAAAAAATAGCATCACTTTTTTTTTAACATCTTAGTTAGTTTTATTTTTGCTTTATGTTATATGATAATATAATCCTTCATTTTAAATAATAAAGTCTTAACTATAGAACGCGCATGACATAAATATTTCTATGGCAGTGACACGTGAATATAAAATTCAACAATTATAGAAAATAATTTCTTACCTATGATTTTTGTCTAAATACATAAAACATATTTATTCAAATTAAATTTTAAAATTTTGATCATTAATATGTAATGTGTTTATAATTTCAACACAAACATAGTTGAATACTAATAATTTTGTTTATAAGAAATTAACCAAACTTTTATTGAAGTATTCCAATATTGAATCCAATCTGTTTAAAAATTACATGACATTCAATAATGTAATTGAAATTAACTATTAAATATTAATTAAGTCAAAAATATGTATATTGAATTTTTGCTCTTCGAATGGATCCAAATGGCCTTATCTACAATCGGTTTTAGTTATATAAATATACAAACAGTATTATGAATTGAAAACAAAGTAATTTATTTGTGTATTCATTGAGGATTTTGAAATCCAATCTTGTGCTTCAAATATTCCTTTATGCAGTTGACTTTTTACTGGAAAACAAAAACTTATCATTTAAAAATTTAATCCTACTCACTACATATATGCAAAGAAACAAATTTAAACTCATGAAGATCTCAAATAAAAAAATAAAAATATAGGCAAAAATATTTTAGAGCTACTACATAATTAAGTTTATTTACATCCGAATTTAAATTGAGTGCTCTCCTTATATATTACAAAAAAATTAAACACACAAATTAATATAATTGAAGAACAAAATATAATAAAAAATAAATGAGATTGAATAAAAACTTCTTTCAAACTCGTGAATGTGTTCCAAATACTCTTCTCGATTGGTACAATTTTTCCTAACAAAAATGGGTGAACTCCAATTGCATCACAAAACATCACTCTTTGTATTGGTCTTTTAGCCGTTTGTTGCCATTGCTACTTTTTTCTTGTACGTTGTAGTTGTAAAATTTAAAAAAAAATGAATAATAAATTTTGGAGGTATAAGCGCATCTACTACATTATTATAATTTCAACAACTAACTAAGATTATGAAGAAAAAAATTAAATACACCAAATAAACTAAAACTAAAACAAACAAAAAAAAATCTGCAAAAGAAAAAATAGAGCAAAAAACATAATATGAGATTTCAAATATATTTTTATTTTCACATGAGAAAAATCTTGCATAATTGGTTAAATCACCTGTTTAATTTCTTTGCAGGGTTCTTCTGTTCTCCAATATTTTTGCCCAATTTCATATTGTGATGGAAGTAAGGTTTTGAGATTTATAGCTTAATTTTTTTATTTTTTGAAATATCTTTGAGTATGATATAAACTTGATAAAGGAATTTGAATTAGAGTCAAACTTATCTTTTATCTATAAATATTTTGAAAAAATCCTATCCATATTATGTATATTCATGCCCTAAGTAATTAAGTGAAATAAAATATATTAAAAAAGTGGAAAAAATAGGAAAATAGAATGAGAGAAGAATAGATGTGCCACCTAGGAAAGTGTTTAATAAAATGTTAGAATTGAGAATTTGGAGTTTTTTAAGAGATTTTTTCCTGCATGTTGTAGTTGTAAAATTTTAAAAAATGAATAATAAATTTTGGAGGCATAAACGCATCTACTACATTATTATAATTTCAACAACTAACTTAGATTACGAAGGAAAAAAAAAATACACCAAATAAACTAAAACTAAAACAAACAAAAAATCTGCAAAAGAAAAAATAGAGCAAAAAGCATAATATGAGATTTCAAATATACATTTCTTTTTACATAAGAAAAATCTTGCATAATTGATTAAATCACCTGTTTAATTTCTCTCCAGGGTTCTTTTGTTCTCCAATATTTTTGCCAAATTTTATATTGTCAAGTAAGGTTTTGAGATTTATAGTTTAATTTATTTTTTATTTTTTCAAATATCTTTGAGTAGGATATAAATTTGAAGAAGGAATTTGAATTAGAGTCAAACTCATCTTTTATCTATAAATATTTTGAAAAGATCCTATCCATATGATATTATATATATCCCTAAGTAATTAAAAAGGGAAATATATTAAAAAAAGGAAAAAATAGGAAAATAGAATGAGAGAATAATAGATGTGCCACTTAGGAAAGAGTTTAATGAGATGTTAGAATTGAGAATTTGGAGTTTTTTAAAAGATTTTTTCCTGTACGTTGTAGTTGTAAAATTTTTAAAAAATGAATAATAAATTTTGGAGGCATAAGTGCATCTACTATATTATTATAATTTCAACAACTAACTTAGATTATGAAGGGAAAAAAAATTAAATACACCAAATAAACTAAAACTAAAACAAACAAAAAAATTTGCAAAAGAAAAAATAGAGCAAAAAACATAATATGAGATTTTAAATATATATTTCTTTTCACATAAGAAACATCTTACATAATTAGTTAAATCACCTGTTTAATTTCTCTGCAGTCATGGAAGTAAGGTTTTGAGATTTATAATTTAATTTATTTTTTATTTTTTGAAATATCTTTGAGTAGGATATAAATTTGATGAAGAAATTTAGGATATAAATTTGAAGAAGGAATTTGAATTAGAGTCAAACTCATCTTTTATATATAAATATTTTGAAAAGATCCTATCCATATGATATTATATATATCCCTAAGTAATTAAAAAGTGAAATATATTAAAAAAAGGAAAAAAAATAGGAAAATAGAATGAGAGAATAATAGATGTGTCACCTAAAAAAGAGTTTAATGAGATGCTAGAATTGAGAATTTGGAGTTTTTTAAAAGATTTTTTCCTGTACGTTGTAGTTGTAAAATTTTTAAAAAATGAATAATAAATTTTGGAGGCATAAGTGCATCTACTATATTATTATAATTTCAACAACTAACTTAGATTATGAAGGAAAAAAAAATTAAATACACCAAATAAACTAAAACTAAAACAAACAAAAAAATTTGCAAAAGAAAAAATAGAGCAAAAAACATAATATGAGATTTTAAATATATATTTCTTTTCACATAAGAAACATCTTACATAATTAGTTACATCACCTGTTTAATTTCTCTGCAGGGTTCTTCTGTTCTCCAATATTTTTGTTCAATTTCATATTGTCATGGAAGTAAGGTTTTGAGATTTATAGTTTAATTTATTTTTTATTTTTTGAAATATCTTTGAGTAGGATATAAATTTAATGAATGAATTTGAATTAGAGTCAAACTCATCTTTTATCTATAATTATTTTGAAAAGATCATATTCATATGATATTATATATATCCCTAAGTAATTAAAAAGTGAAATATATTAAAAAAGAGGAAAAAATAGGAAAATAGAATGAGAGAATAATAGATGTGCCACCATATTGTCATGGAAGTAAGGTTTTGAGATTTATAATTTAATTTATTTTTTATTTTTTGAAATATCTTTGAGTAGGATATAAATTTGATGAAGAAATTTAAATTAGAGTCAAACTCATCTTTTATCTATAAATATTTTGAAAAGATCCTATCCATATGATATTATATGTATCCCTAAGTAATTGAAAAGTGAAATATATTAAAAAAGAGAAAAAAATAGGAAAATAGAATGAGAGAAAAATAGATGTACCACCTAAGAAAGAGTTTAATGAGATGTTAGGATTGAGAATTTAAAATATTTTAAGAAATAACTACATTTGATTATATATATAGTATAGATATATATGTATACATATCTTGAGAGTGAGTGAAGAGTTTGAATAATGCAGAAGGCGACACTCCATGTGGCCTAAAATTGGACACATCTTGCATCTATATCTAATATATCATGCGGCGACCCACAGTGGTAACCCATAATTTCACTCTCCCTACATGGACATGGACATGGACCCCCTCTTTATTTGTCACCCATCCACAACTCTACTCATCTCTCACCATCTCTATCCAAAAAATTGGGTAGAAATTTTAGAGGCACTCAATTTAACCCCCACTTTATTTGTCACCCATCCACTACTCTACTTATCACTCTCACCATCTCAATCCAAGACATTGGGTAGAAATTTAGAAGGCACTCAATTTAAAATTGATTCATAACGAGCGTAAGGATTTTTATAGGAGAAATTTCATTTTAGAGTAAGTTTTTAAAAAAAATTATAAATGAGTAAAATTTTTATCAATTTTAATTAACTAAAATTATAAGTTTTACGTGAATTTGTAAATATTTTGTAAAGATGCCACTTATTTGCAATTTTCCTATTTTTATAAGAATAGGATTCTTTGTACTTAAATCATTTTGTCTTTTTGTTTTAAAAAATTTATGACTATTAGATTATGTGGAAATTTGAAAACGTATCTAATGATTGTGAATGATTTGGAGTAGAAAGACAAATAAATTTGGTTATGAAAGATCCATGCCCTTTTAATCTTGTTTGATATATATTAAAAAATTTAAAAAAACACTATCCTATTTAAGTTACATCACTTCTCTACCACATCACTTCAAACCCAACTCATACCCAACTCATATTTCATAAAAAGTCAAAAAATGTATTTATTTAAATCATCTCAAACCAAATCTAACTCAATAAAGACTACTCAAGACTAAGCTATGATATTATATTAAAATTATTAGAGGTAAAAATAGTAATTTTTTAAATATAATAAGACTAAAATAATAAAATATTGCACTTACCATTTATTTTAATTTTTTTTTTCTTTTGTCTTTTTATTTTTGATTTAAACTATCATCACTTATAAAACATTATTTATAAATACCATATCATTTCTCATTTTTGTTAATACCGTCATTTATAAAATTTAAAAATTAACTCGGATGCTGTAACAAGGTGACGGAAAAATATTACAAATTTATCTTCACCCTGTTCATTTTTTTGATAACTGAGTGTCCGGGCCAGCTTTCGCGCATCTCGACTAATCTCAAGGCCCTGAAGTTAACGACCGGGCAAACCTCCAGTGGCCCCAAGGTGTGACTCGAACTCGAGACCTGTGGATTTTATCCTCCAAGCTTTACCGCTCGGCCACTTGCCTTGGGGTTTCTTCACCCTGTTCATTATCATCATTAATTGGAGGAAACTAACTCAAAATCAATTGACCGTCAATAGAGAGCCTCCGGACTAAGTATGTGAACTAAATCTAATGAATTAGCTTAGATTTAGACAATTGAAGACAATTCCCTAACATCTTTTGCGACTATTTTTTTTAACATTTAAATGAAATTTGGTTACTTTTAAAAGTGTATGGTTGTGTAAGGTATCTCATAAAGTGAAGTAGCTTTAAATTAAATAGAGGAGTTCATTATGGGATCAAAGTAAAGTGACCCTACTTTTGGAGTTTGGATTGATCCAACTGAAATGTAGAGATTTTCTATCCTTTCCCACATGACACATAAAATCTTCAGAACTTAAAATTGAGAAATTACTCATCACTTTGTTAAAATTACGTCATTATCAATTGCTTTTGTATTTAAAAGAAATTAATTTTAAAGATACAAAAAAGAGAATAATATAAAAATATTTCAATTATTTTATTTTTTTATTTTTTAGATTTGATATTTCAATTGTTACACATACAATTTTTATGATTGAATAATGGATGGTGATCCGTTATAGTCTCTATAACTTCCATCTACTAATATATCATGGTCATGTTTGGTGCAACTGTGAGCAAGTGATTATATATTATAGTTTAATAGATTATAAATTTTAGCTTTAAACAAAAGATGTTAATCTGTTTGGTACAATTAGGGATTATAAATTTAAGCAGCAGAGTAGTATTTGATTGAATAAACTGTAAAATAATTTTTTACTATATAATTATCCCTTTTACCCTTATAAAATGTAAAAATTGTAATTCCCAGCAAACAAACAAATATCAATACTCATACATGAGGTCATAAACAAAGTAATTTGAATGTGAATTTGAAAAGCAGCCCTTTTGAGATGTTTTTGAAATCAATTTTTTTCCTCACATTGAAGTTGTAATGAGTTATAAGTTGCTACCTTATAAGTTAACACCAAACACACCATTTTAACTTAATTAATTTAACTTTTCTAACTACCAATCAAAAATAAATAAATAAATAAAATTGTGATTGATATAGAGTGGACAAGACCCACTAATTGGTTTGGTTTCTACAAATATAAAAAGATAAGGTCAGGTCCCTCACCTCCTCCCTCTCCATCTCTCTAGAATGTGCAAACATCCACTATAATTGAAGTCATGAATAAAAAAAAAAAAACTATAATTGAAGTCAAATCAATTGTTGAAATTTAATTTAAAATTTTAATAATTCTGAAAATATATTTAAATTTAGCTTATTTATTTTTTAATTGATTTTAAATAAGTTTAAATTGAGTTTGAGCAGTTTTAATTTTTTTAATAATGTATATAAATTTATCAACTTGAACAATAAGTTACATAAATATTTTTTAACTTAAATTATTTTCATAACAGGATATCTTGAATATTTTTCTATAACATGCCGCGTTTAAATAACTTATTAATTCGTTTTATAATCTTACGATACCAAATTATCGTTGATGGTCTAATTGTGTGAATATAGTGAATTTTTATATGTTATTCTTATAATTTATAAATTATGTTAGACTTATCTATTTATCTATCTATTCTATTATATAGAGCGAAAGGCTATGGTGCTATTGACACTTTTTGTCTCATAGTTTTTATGTTTTCAAAGGGAGAGGCTTCTCTCCAGTCCATACAATGGACTAGAGCGTGCTGTTGGGCCCGTGGGGCTCAGCACAAGTCCTATTTTAATAATCCAAATCGATCAATGTGTAAAACTCGTTGAGTACTTCATATTTGTAAAAAATTACATTGATCGGATATCAATAGCCCCTTGATCGGAACACATTTTTGTTAATAATTTATTTTTAAAATAATCGAAATACATTTTTATTAACAATTTATTTTTAAAATCATATTTACCATTGACAAAAATGTGTTCCGATTAAGGGACTACTGTCACGACCCAAACCCGCCCCTATGGGTTTAGTACCGTAACCGGCCAGTAATTCGAGATTACCGAAGGCCTGCTTAACAGTAATACAATAATACAGAGTATAGGGGCTGGCGGAAGCCAAAACAGTAATTAAAAGATGTCCAATAAGCTGTGACAGTCTGTATGCAAAAAGATTTTTCAAGACATGTATACAATCAATACTAAAACAGTATGTACAATATATGCAATCATTTAGGACAGAGACTTAATCCCTATTAGAACAGTACAGTACAACATCATTTAGTCTATACAGAACATAAACAAAGAGGGGGAAAACTAAAACACCCAAGCAGCCTCAGCTAGAACAGTTCTAAAAGTTCAAAGTGAGGCACAAAGGTTGGCTTGACAAAACAGGAGTTAAGCTTGACGCCCCTAGCAACGGTTCGGTGCCTGAACACCTACATATATATATATATATATATATGAGCAGTGAGTTAAAACCCAGTAAATAACATATGCGTAAAGAGGTTTAGAATAAATGTCCTTTCAGTATTGAAAACAGTCATTTAAACAGTATATCAGTCATTCAGTTTGCGACTCATAATTCATGCCATAACAATTATTCAGAAACTATAATAGTCATATATGGTACATCCAATAGCAAAGCAGTACAGTAGGTCTTAACAGACCGAGCAGTCAATGATGGCCATCAATTATGGTTCCAAACATGGGAACCACAGAGATCTCTGTAACAATAGCAGTAACATTTCAGTAACAGTATATTGCTATGGATGCCACGAATACAGTTCACAAATAGGACAAACATTCATTCAGTAAACAGTGTCATTTCATAAAGCAGTACAGTCATTTGTTCAGAAAATAATCTCAATTGAACATATCTTTATAACATTGTTACTCACAGAGTTCTGGGCTACAGATAAGCTAGTACGCGTCCTCGGATGCCAACCCTACATAGTTACAAAGTGAACACACACTAAGCTACACAGTTGGGAAAAAATAACTTAATCCCTATCTTGACTCGGCGTGGTTCTACATCAATATCCTCATTAAGATGCCTTAAACTAGGCCTAAGAATGCCTAGAATGGAATGAGGATGCAAAGATGCACTTTTAAAACATTTTCAGAATTTTCAGAAAATAGAGGTCCCGCTCGAGCGTGGGTTTCCCCGCTCGAGTAGACTGTAAAAGTACTGGATGTGTGAAAATTACGCTCGATGGGCGCTCAACACCCGCTCGAGCATGTGACATAAGTCCTCGCTCGAGCGTGAAAAACCCCGCTCGAGCGGACTCTAAACACAACAAAAGTGCTGGATACACGAATTTCCCGCTCGAGCGCCACTTACCCCGCTCGAGTGGGAGCCCAAAATCTAGAATTTTCAAATTTGAACCTCAAGCTCAAAATCAAGTTTCAATATACCAAATTCGATCCTTTTGGGTTAATTTTCTGAAAAACACTTTAAAACTCATAATATAACATGATTCAAAGCTCAATTTGTAAAATCAATGCCCAAAGGTAAGTCAATTAAACTCAATTTCAAACAAAACTTTATGAACAAAATAAGAACTTTACATGCATGTGTTCAATAAATTCAAGGCTTCAAATACATGCTCAAATGAGCTCATTACCTCAAAAATAAGATGAATTCATAAACTATTCTTAAGATATGGACATGCATGTGAGGAATTTATGAACTACAACCTCAAAACCTCACAATATGTACATGCATGCATGAATTACAACTTAATTCAACAATCTTAACCAATTCTAGACTTTGAATCACTAATGTCACTATGGACCATGATAGACTAAACAATTGTCTAGCAAAGCCCACTAATGGCAAAATGGCAATTAAGTCCAGCTCTTGTAATTTAGCTTTATTAAATCTAATTTAATCATACCAAATCACATTTCAATTAAATATGCCATAAAATCACATAAATCTTAATTAGCACAAAACATCAATCAATTTCAAATTCGGCCGCTGATAAGGCCTTCAATTTACCGTTTAAAGCATAAAACATGAACAGATAATTTAACAGTTAACAGATAGGATTGCATTCAAACTAGCACAATCAATCAATCAATTTAGTAATTCAGTCAATTAGTCAGTTAACATGCTTAATCATAGATTAGCACTAATCAGTGGTGAGGGTTGTCACAACTACTGATATCAGATCAACGTGAGTTTTGTAAGCATGAAATATTCGATGAGTTCTACACATTGAACGGTTTGAATTATCGAAACAGGACCCATGATGGACCCTACGGGCCCAACAACATGCTAGTAGATAAGAGAGAAGCCTCTTCATTTCTTAAAATATCCCTACATTTGAGGTTTTTGTAAAAATTATATAAAGAGGAGAATAAGAGACTTAAACCCATGACCATGGGTTTAAGGGGAACTTACTGATAAGTCTCTTACACAAAATTCGAAATCCATCTAATTCTAAAACAAAATACTTGTACCAATTAGTCCTATATATTTTTAATTGTTACCAAAAAATTTATTTTTTTAGAATTTTTTTTTTAAAGACACTGCTATATCCCACCACTGCCGGACTTCCGTCAAACGGTCATTGGAGACTCATCGAAATGTTCAACATCACTGGAAAGTCATTGAAATATCACTGAAAATTTGCCAGAGTATTGCCGGAATGTTCTGAGCGTCACCAAAAGTTGTCAAAATGTCTAGAATGTTTGCTAGATGTCAAAAATATCATCAAAAACTCATCAGAATGTCTAGAATATTGTCAAAAGATAAATAAATAAATAAACTGAGAAATTAAAGTGAAAAAATATAGCAAAATGTGCTAAATATTAATAAAGTAAAGGAAGAAAAAAAACCTAAGAACAACAAAAAATAACAATGAAAAAAAAACATATGTTATTTTCAATTTTTGTAGGGTTAAAGCAAATAATTTTCAATATTGATCAAACTAAAAAGTAAGCTTTGAAACTGTAAAATGTTACAGTTTCAAGGCATGATTCTATTAAGTATTTATCCTTATCAATCAAATTGAAAAACATGTTATGAAATTACAAAATTTTATAATTCTAAAGAAAGTTATGAAACTGCAAAATTTTATAGTTCTAAATAATGATTTATTTCAGCACAAAAAAAAATGAAACTGTAAAATTTTACAACTTTCACCATCTATAATTAAAATTCAAAAATAACTTGTTCAGAACTTGAAAATTTTCTCAATTATAACAGGAAAATAGAAGTGTGTAGTACAGAAAAAATATTAAATTGAGAGATTGAAGGAAAGAGACAAATATAAAGAGATTGTATTTCGACAACTATTTTTTAGTATAAATCTAGCGGATCTAACTTAGATTCACTCAAATTTGATGTAGATTTAGATCTACATCAAATTTGAGTAGATATACTCATTTTCTTCATCGGAAACTCATCTCTTTTGTTGTCGGTGAGAAAAAAACAAGGGGTTGGTACTCGGTTGTTGCACATAAATCTCAATCAATAGTGGTCGCTGGTGACTGTAGATTAGAAAGAGAAAGAAAAAAAGGAATACGGGGTCGTGGTCGTGATCATGGTCGTCGTTGATATCCGAAAAAGAAAGATAAAGAGAAGAAGTAAAGTGTAAGAAAAGAATAGAAGATAATTAGGTATAGAACTTTTGGATCAATCTAAAAAAATTTAAAATTAAATAAAATATATACTTTTTGAAAGGAACTTATAAGTAATCTTTATCTTTCCTAGGTTTAATAATAAAGATTCTTACCATCTCATCAATAAATATTATAGAACCATATTTTTTATCATTATTTTTATAATATTAGGTTTAGTAATTATATGCAAACTATAAGCAATATTATTTCATTAATTTTCGCTCAAACTTAGGCCTTGTTTGGGAATAGGCTAATTTAGTAACTTTTTAGCTATTTGGTTAAAATATGAACTAAAAAAAATTAATATGTTTTGGATATTTTTTGACTTTTTACAAAAAGATATGCAAAAAGTAAAGAGATAAAGAGAATCTTTGATTTTTTGGTGTGAGTTATTAACTTTTGACTTTTTTAATAACTTTTTGATTGAACCAGCTAATTCCCAAATGAGGCCTCAAGGCCGTTTTGACATTATGGTTAAAAGTCAATTTTTTTTATTTTTTATTTTTTTTAGCAAAAAAAGACATAAAAAACTAAAAAATTAATTTTTAATCAATTTCTCAAATCACCCCTTATTTGTGAATTATTATATATATTTTTATTGAATTTATATTTTTTCATTCTAGAGAACTCAATTAATTGGACGTATTCATGATCCTAGAGGCTGCTCCCCTTCCCCTAAGCAATCCTCACATGGAAGGACAAGTCAGAAATGGGTTTCAGAGAAAAAAATATTTGATGGTATTGAAATATCAACAATATTACGTATCACTAAATTTTTATCATTAAGACCATTATTAATGATGTGATAATTAAAAAAACAAAACAAAACAAAACAAAAACTAAGATACAAAACACACTAGTGCAACCACTAATTAGTGGTCTGCATCATTTTTCATTAAAATATCAACAATACTACAGACCACTAAATTTCTACCACTAACACCACCACTAATGATGTGATAATTAAAAAAAAAACAAAAACAAAAACAAAAATTAAGACACACAACATATATGACAATGGGTGAGACCAACTGCCACACTAGGAATGGCAACGGGGCGGGGCGGGGCCGGGGACCACCCTCCCCGTCCCCGATCCCCGATAGTGAGAAATTCCCCGGCCCCGGCCCCGATCCCCGACGGGGACCCTATCGGCCCCCCCACCCCCGCCCCCGATCGGGGTTCGGGTTTCCCCGACCCCGAAAATCCCCGACCTGTTCAAAAAATATTCAATGAATCTGTTGTATACATAAACATATATATACTCAAAAATCTATATATATATATATATATGAATATATATACTAAAAAACTGTTGTCCATGAATATATATTCTTAAATCTATATATCTATATATATATTCTTAAACATATCTATATATATATATATATTCTTAAATCTGTTGTATATGAATATATATACTCAAAAATTAAAAAATATGTTGTATTGAATAGATTCATATATATATATATGAATCTTTATATATGAATCTGTTGTATTGTATATATATATATACATATATATATGAATCTTTATATATATATGAATCTATCATCATCATCAACAGCAACTGTAAAAAAATTAAAACAAAATCTGAAATGGCGACGGAGGCGGTGGTGGTGGAGGATCTATCATCATCATCTATCATCATCCACTTAAACAAAAATCCATCATCATCTATCATCATTCACATAAAAAAATAAAAAAAAAATCTGCAGATCTGTTCGTCAAGCTGCAGCGGAGGATCGGCGGTGTTGCGAAGAGGAAGCGAAGAGGCGGTGTTGCGAAGAAGAAGCCATGGCGACGGAGGCGGTGGTGGTGGAGGATCGGCGGCGGATCTGTTCAGATCTGTTTCGATCTGATCTATATCATCATGAGGAGAGGGAAAAGGAGAGGAAATGGAATGAGAGAGATGAAACTGAGATTTGGGACATTGAGTGAGGGAGAGAGAGATGAGGGCCACGGTGAGAGAGAGAGACACGCGGAGGAAGTGAAATGGGAATGGAAAATAGGTTTGGTTTATATATATATAGGAGGGGTAAAAGAGTATTTTCATTTCGGGGATAATTCGGGGACGGGGACGGGGACGGGGACGGGGTCGGGCCGGGGCTTGAACACTGATCACCGTCCCCGGCCCGAAACAGATCGGGGATTAATTTTCAAATACCGTCCCCTCCCCGTCGGGGGTATTTTTCGGGGAAAAACCGCTTAAATCAGGGTCGGGATCGGGGATCCCCGTCGGGCCGGTTTCAAATTGCCATCCCTATGCCACACACCTGGTGCAACCACTGATTAGTACTTCAGTCCTAATTTGCCACCTCACATCTTGTCTCCTAAAATTCAGATTAATCCTACTTGTCAACCAATAACACACAATTAGGCTATGCCCCAGTACCACCCAATAACATCTCCCTTTCTGTGGAGACAGTAGGGTTGTTATTATCCACTAGGGTATTCGTGGCAGCAAAACGTTGGAAGAGACTACGGAAGGTCC
The DNA here is from genome assembly GCF_055761805.1 of Camellia sinensis. NCBI lineage: Eukaryota > Viridiplantae > Streptophyta > Magnoliopsida > Ericales > Theaceae > Camellia > Camellia sinensis. Next base: position 16,714,004 of record NC_138963.1, on the reverse strand, counting down.
CACTTGTTGTAAGCCTGATATTGCCACGTGGCTTCTAAGTCATTTTCGACGTGTACGAAACGTCCAATAACAGAAACAAACTATTGAAAATTAAAAAAAAAAAAAAATGTACGTCGGTAATCTTTTGGGGGAGTTGATAAAAAAAACCTTTTAGGAAGTTACATGGATGTTGTAGAAGGAGAGAAAAACTGCATACACTTGCAATTTTATATTTTTTTTATTTATATTCTATCACAGATACATTTGTATCTTCTACGTGTTAATAATTTTTTTTTCTCTTTTTTCACATGAATCTTTTTCTAATCTTTTCATTTTGTCTTTAGCGTGATTTTAATTTTTTCATTTTCAATTAAACTTAATTTTAAATTTTATGCCTATTTGATTCGATTGTTATACAAAAAAAATAATGACCGAATTGATTGATATTAATTTACTAAGTTAAATAAATTTATAATTTTATTTTAAAAAAATATATCACGTACTATTTATGAGTGTATTTTTTTTTATTATTATTAGGTCAAATTAAAAAATTATAAAATAAAATTACAGGAAGTAAAGTAAGAAAACCAAAATATAATCCAAGTAATTTGTATAAAAAAAAAATATCAGAGAAAAGAGAGATCATCGGCGAGAGAAGATCAAAGTGACATAGACAGAGAAAACTACAATTTTTGTGTATATCTAGATAGATAGTGTGTTTCTGTTTTTGAGGCTGTGGCATGTAAATTGGTGAGCGGTGGTTTCATTCATCCCCTCTCGTCTCTCTCTCACAGACACATACACACATACATACATACATACACAGAGATAAGCGACCTTTCACGTGTCTTGCTCTCTCCTTTTTCGTTTCCACTTCCTTTTTCTCTTTGTTTTCCTCTCAACTTTCTGTTTGTTTCTCTGCATAATTATCTGCAGTTTCGTTCTTTCTGAGCCTCCTTCGACGGTGCTTGTCCTATATATACCTTTCTCTCCACCCCAACAACTCTCATTTCTGGTTATACAAAACTGAGAGTTTTACAAATTTAAGAGAGAGGTATAGAAACAGAGTTATGGAAGGAAAGAAGCAAATGGGTTCTTCTTCATCTTCCTCTTTCACTTCTGATCTTTTCGGTTCCAAGGAGTCCTCTGTTTCCTCTTCTTCTGGAATTTTTGGGTCTATCTTTGCTCCATCGTCAAAGGTATTCTTTTTTTTTTTTTTCTTGAATTGGGTTGATTGTGGTTTGTTTGACTTCTCTTAATTTTCTCAGAGTTGTTTGATTCAATTTCAATTAGTTTTCGTAGTTGAAGACTTGTTTTGCAATCTTGAAGGTGTTTATTAAGTTCATGCTCTCAATTTTTAATGGGTTTTGGTTTAAGTTCATCGAATTTCGTATTCACTATGTCGGTTTATCTTGAAGCTCACTATATTTGCGTGAAGACCCACAAGACTCTGTTTGGATTTTGTATTTGGGTTGGGATTTACGAAGAGAAAAGAAAATTACAGAAAAATTTGAAAGAAATATAAGCAAATGGTAATGTAAAGCTTCACTGACTTTGAGAAATTTCACTCAATAAATAGAAGAATTGAGAAATCAAAAAATAAAATTTGCAATTAGAACTTATAAGCGTTCAATTAAGACAAGTAGTTTATGATGGATGGAATGAGATTTTGATTTTCTGTCTGTAAATTTTTTGGGATATCTTTCTTTTGTTGGTATTTACTTGGTTTAAACAAACTACGAGTTTTGTTATAACCAAATTTATTTATTTATTTATTTATTCGTATCGGTTTAGGTATATGGGAAGGAGTCTGTGCGAGCTGAGACAGTTGTGAAGAAGCAAGACTCTGAAAGTGAGCTTTGGAGCACCAAACCTGGACCTCAAGGTTTGTGAAGATTAAGCTTTATGTTCTATTTCAATTATTTATTTATTTATTTATTTATTTTATTTTTTTAATCTTCATTTCCCTATAAATACCCTGCTAAATTGATGACGACTGATGTTTGATAGTGCTTCTGCGGAGATCTATTTGGTTTTTGTGGTCTTTTTGAACAAAAAATATTTTCCACTAAACCTAGAGAGGGATTATAAAGAAGTTTTTGTTTTTATGTCGCTATCATTTATAATCATTAGACCAATTAGGCGGTTACAGGCCCACAAAAAAAGAAAAAAATTAAAATTTAATCGTTACAGGTCTCAATTTTCAAAGTCTTACGTAAATAAGTCATTATTTAAATGTTCGCCGCTGATAACCATCTTGTTGTAATTAGTTCTAGCTTTGATTAGTGTGTATGAGAATCAACTCCCATTAATTTATTTCTCTAATTAAGAAGATTTAGAAGAAACTTTTATTTCTTTAATTGGGAATATTTAAAACAAATTGTTGAAAAACCCTCATTTATGCAGATAGCTCACATTGAAAAAGGTTTAAAACCTTAACAAAGTTGATCTTGTTTTACATGAGAGATAATGAAATTCCTTTTAACCCATTAGGATTCCCACGTCTCCACTGAATTAGAAACAGTTTGTGCAAATTATTTATTTGCCACCCAATTTAAGTTGCAACCTTGAATACAGACACAGGCTTTATCTGAGATCGGTTTCATATGAATTTTTTTTGAAAATTTGAAGTCTTTTTTTTTTTCCCTTCCTTTTTGAGTTTTCTTCTTGTTGTCTATTCTTGGATGAAATTGGAGCTAATTCTTCTCACTTTATAGACACTATCACTCAGGGCAGTGAGGGCGAGAGCTTTCCAAATAAGGACATGAGTCATTTCTATCAGGAACAAAGAGTGCAGCCTTGTCATCTCAGCTCATCCATATATTATGGTGGTCAAGACATCTATTCTCACCCTCAGAATACCCAAGCCTCCTCTGGGTACTCAACGGTATAAAAAATACTTTAAAATACTCAAAAAGCACAATGAATATTTCAAATATTCAATTCAAGACAAAACATCATAGTTACAATCAAGAGGTTTAATGTATCGGTTTTAAAATGTCCTAATTTAGTTTTTTGACCTGATCAGTTCAATAAAGATGGGGGAGAAGATGATTCGGGCAGTGCTTCAAGAGGAAATTGGTGGCAAGGTAGGATCAAATGTTCATTATGAATGTGCTGGAAGAAAAGCGGTTATACTAATGTCTTTGTTGGTTTGATATTTTGCTTCTGCAGGGTCTCTATATTACTAAGAGCTCACTACTTATGGCATGTGCATTTCCAATAATACACACTTAGGTATTTTTTAAAAGACATATATATGCTCGGAATTGTATTGTGTACCGTTAAGTGTCCTCAAAAGTTTCATACGGATTGCACACTATTCTTACTAGTTTCCTGCGTATTATTCGATTTTCAACAATAATAGGTCATATTTTCGTTCTTCTTCATCGCTGTTTGTTCTCTCCTTGCAGGAAGGCATATAGATAGGATAGCAGTTTATGCTTGCCTTTTTATGTAATGTGAAAGATCGATGGATGCTAGCAGTTTGTTGCAGACAGCCATTTTTTGCTTCCTGCAGCGAAATGTCAAAACCATCTTATGTACTTTCAATTTTATGTACTGTTTTTTCTAACTTTTTTCCCCCTCCGTTATGTAAATGTATTAATGTAAAGAATGTATGTTTTAGTGAACTTCTTCGTATAATCAACCTCTGCTTGTGGTCGTGTAGCTTTGGAAAACATGAAGTCATCTTTTAGTATCTTCATTTTTGTAGTTGATCTCTACTGGTATTAGAGTTGTCAATGAAACTGCTAGTATATATATGAGTTAATTTCTCTCTCTTTTTCATCTAGTTTTAAATGTTATGTTGTGTTGTATTGTGTTATGAATAAAATATCTAGAGATCGTTTTTGTTTAACTTAATATCACTACTTTCCCACCGCCACTAATACAATCATTAGAACATTAGTTTTAATGAGGCAATCAAACATAAAAAATTGTGTTCCTGTGTACAAAATGTTTTTCGTTCCAAAAACATTACAATAAAAACACATTTTAGTGACACTATATCAGTGGACACGTTTTTAAAAAATGTCACAAAATGACAAACATAAAAGACTTTAGTGACATTTTAATAAACAAGTGCTACAACATTACCACAAAAAAAAAAAATTTAGTGGCATCATTTCAGTGTATATATATATATATATATAAATGCTATTACAAATACCTCTAACGGCATTTTTTTTTTTTTAATGTCAATTAACCATACATCTATTCCACTATTTGAGTGTCATTTTATTATTTAAGGCTGCTAGTAGAAATAAATTTTTTTACAATTTTTAAAATTAAAAATAAAATTGAGTGACTTTTATTTATTTACGCTGTGTTTGGTTGAGGGATTTGGGAAGGAAAAGGAAAAATGTGTGTTAAACTAGGTAAAATATAAGGATGTTTTATTCACATTTCACTTACCTTTTCCATTTCCCTTTCCAAATCTCTCCTCAAATTTCCCAATCAAACACAGCATTAAGGTTTCCGGCACAAATAAAATTTAATGGCATTCTAAAATTAAAAATAAAAAATATAAAAAAGGCCATTGAACAAGGCCATTGAACGATGCCATTGGAATCCCAACATTAGAGTTCCACTTGGGAACTAACTCACAAAAAGAAGGGGAAAAATCCTAGGGTTTGCAAGTGCTTATGTTCGGGGAAATCCTAAGGTTTTGGATTTCAATGAAATTGATTTCTCTATACTCTCTCTATCTTCCTTTGACATTGGCTTGATCACCACAACCCAAATCAGTAACTCCCACTCTTCTCACAGATGTGACTCACCTTTGCTCTATCAGGTAATTACTCTCTCTCTCTCTCTCTCTCTCTCTCTCTCTCTCTCTCTGTGCACATGCATATATTCATAAACCATCGACTCTTTATTCTATTGAAGGAAGTAGGATCACAATTTTTTTTTTAGGGATTGGACTCCAGAAAAGCTCTGATTTGTTCAAATTATTGTTCTTCTATGGTTTAAGCTTTTGAGGGCGCAAGGTAGGCCCTTCACATTCTTTGAGACAGTAAAAGTTGATATAAATGTATATGTTTCATACTTCTTGAGTATTTGTTGGCCTTATCATAGTAGTAATTTTCACATTCACTCATCATCTTCCTTAACTTTAATTTGTGTCTTTGTATTTTGTATAGACCATTTATTTTGTCAATAGTTATACTTACTACTTGTTTCATCAAAATACAATTTTGATTGTTTTTTTCCCCCCAAATATGCAGGGCATACTTGTGAATGTTCCATTGGAGAATTAGCTCTGGCCATGGTGGTAATGTCCTAATATTTTAACAAGTCATCTAGAGTATGATGTTGAATAGTGATAGTGTTAAATGCCCTGTTATCTATAGTACTACAACTTAACTTGCCTACCATCTAGCAACTAATTTGATTGTTATATATACTACTACTAATACTAATGCCCTACCATTTTGATTACCAGTAGCAACACTACAATCTTACTTGGAGCATCTGTCACCTTCTAATTCTGTGCAGTTTCAATCTATTCTTGATGAAATGAATAGTTGTGTTCTTTAATCAAGAGAAAAGCATAAAACCAAGCAAACTTAAAATATTTATTGCTTATTATATGTGTGTATGTGTGTGTGTGTGTGTGTCTGTAGATATCCATTTATAAATGTTGATGAATAGATATATATAGGTTTTGAGCAACCCAATTTTGAATGTGTATCTATACAGCATCAGAAACATTTGAATATATATGATTACTAGGCTGATTAACAATGGTAGGATATCTATATAGCTACCATTGTTAATAGAAACTTTTTTCTTTTTTTTCATTCTTCAAATATGATTGTTTAATGTTTAGGGGGATGCACCAATAAATCCCAAATTAATAACTTATGCACTGTTTAGTCCTAAAAGTTTTCTTATAGATTGAAAGGTCCCATTACAATGTTAATAACATCAGATACAATGTTAATAACATCAGAGTCATGTTACAAACATTGGATTTCAAACATCTAATGTTCATCAAATTTCAATAATGTTTGAAAATATAGGATGAAAAACATCTAATGTTCATCAGATTTCAATAAATTTTGAAATTATAGAATGAAACATCAGATCATTTACATCATTCACATCATGTTGATGTAAAAATGGGACTAAATGGAGCATAAGAAAACTTTTAGGACTAAATGGTTCAACGTTTCAAAAACTAGGACTTTGGGTAAATTTTCCTAATGTTTATACATCACCTTCTTTTTTTTCCCAAAAATGTTCTACTTCCAACAAGTTTGTATTCTTTATTTGGCTACCAAAATTGTTTAATGTTGAGTTCTTTCTATTTGTTTTTAATTTCACTTTTTAGAGAGTTTTTTTTCTTACTTGTTGATTTTTGCTTGTATTGCAGTGCGTCATTATCAAAGCATTTGAAGAGTATATTTATGAGACTCTATTCTAATTTGTGTAGACAATTCTGTTCTAGCAATTACAAGGAACTTATAAGAACTCGATTTGGGCATTGACTTCCACAAATATTATTGAAGTACTATAGCAATACACTCTTTTCATGGATATGAAGATTTCTTTTTTTTTTTGGATATGTAAATATTTATTTGTTTAATTTTTGTTTATGATATTATGATAATGATATTGACTTTGTTAAAGTAGGAACAATGTTTTGATTTTATTTTATTAGTAAAGAATAATGCGTCAATTGTAATTACATTTAATAAATAAAATTTTATTTGTTTATCTTACAAACCAAAATATCAATGGAGTGAATGTTGTAAAACAATTATTTATTTATTTTTGTTTTGTTTTTCAATTTATCTCCATTTATAGCACAAATGAATGAAGCACTGGCACTTTGATCTGTCGCTAAAAGTTGGATCTAGTGGCATTTATAAGAGTTGTTAAAAATATTAATTATGGCATAAGAAGAGCCATTAGAAAAGTATATAGTGACATTTTTTAAATTGTAAGTCTTCTTTAATGGCGCTTGGTAGTGTCGTGAATAGTATCTACGATGACATTAAAGTGTTGCTAAAATGTTTTAGTCTTCATGGTATAGTGGCACTTACAATGCCACTAGTATTTACCGTGGCAGCGATATAAATGGCACTTGTTGAAAACGTTACAAAACTAAAAGATGTCGCTAAAAGAATAGTTTCGTGACACTTTCAAGTGTCACTGAACTAAGAAAATGTTGTAGGGAAACATTTTTTTCAACAAAACAAAGGAAGCGCAAACTGTTTGAATCTTGTTTTTCCTTGAAAAGGGTGCGACACAAGAAGCTCAATATCTTACAATATGTCCAAACAATTTACTGCAAAACTGTCAACTTTTCTATTCCATTCCTGAGCTTTATCTGTCTCTATGTTGTTGAATTGAAGCTATTTTCTATCCAAAAACACTACAAAATGACGGAAAACAAAACAGTCAATGTCGACGAGTGTCTGGACCACCATTAAATGTCTGTCAGACTCACTCAGTGGTCGGTTGTTATTAAGATTGTTGATGGGCAACGTTGAAGACTCTGCTGCACCATCCGCGTTTGGTAGTAGAAGAAGTGAAAAGGGTTTGACGTTTTTATGATTTTGTTTCTTAAGTACACAATCTACAATTATATATCTTCGTCAGTTTTCCTCGGTTTGTTTAGATCTTTTTTGCTATTGTTTGCAGTATAGAACACTACTCAAAACGGATACTACCTGGAAAATCTTCCATTATATATATGAAATGGAGAGTATCACAGTTCACCTTAAATACAAAAAAACAAATTGTTATCGTTTAATTGGTTGTTTAACGAGCTATTAATGGGTCGTTTGGTGTAGTTTTTTTCACAAGTCAAGTTTTCATAATATAACATAAAAGCTAAAATCAACTTATCTTCAACTTCCCAATAATTGTTTTCCGAAATTTTTTTTAGTAAATTATTTTTCATATTTTAATTATTTTTTAAAAGACATTTTAAATGCACCTAATCTATATAAAAATAAAGTATATGTGAAGAAATTTGATTAAAGAACAGAAAACACAAAAATGTGCTCTTTTTTCCTTTTGCCTTTAGAGAACTTTTTTTTTGTCAAAATTTGACTATAAACCCTTTTTACATTTCTTTCATTGTTAAAAGGATTAAAAAAAAAAATTATACTTTTTAAATCCCCTCATAATTATAAAGTTTTGCATAAAAGACAAAATTTATTATTTAAATATTTTATCAGACTATTATACCCTCAACTAAATCTTCCCACCTTCTCCATCCACTCTCCCCACTTTCTCTGTCTCTCTCCTCACCCTCTAAATACAGCTTCTCTTCATAGCCATGCCAGAGGCCACCCATCGATCTCTCCCTCTTGTCGCCACCGTCCGTTGGTCTCACTCCTTCCATCGCCGCCACCTATCGATCTCTCTCCATCCATTGCTGCGGTGCTACTCCTCTTAGCTCCTCTGCCACACCACCACCACCACCGTCACCATCTTCAAACACCGTGGTTGTTCTCTCTCTCTCTCTCTCTCTCTCTCTCTCTCTCTCTCTTTCTCTTCTCCATCTCTCTTCCTGTTGTCGTTCGCAGCTACGAGGACATTAATGGCGTCATTGTGAGCTTTAATCGACTGCAAACATTGATGATCATTGAAGGGTTAGGGTTTCGAACGCCCTCACAAAGCGATAAGAGATATAGAGATAAGAAAAGTCAATTGTAGCTCCTTATCCGCCTCTTTCTTAGATCTCTCTATTTTCTATTTTATCTTTTCTCACCTCTCTTTCAAAGGCCAAAAAGCAATTTGAGTTGTAGATATCGCCGAGTTGTATCCAATTGGCTTTTTTTTTTAATTATTTATTATTATTTGTTAATAGATCTAAGAGTAAAATTTGACTCTGGTTCATTCATTTAGTATGTATTTTATTTGTTGTAACAGTAAAATTTTACTTTGATTAAAAACATGTTGATTTGCTTAACGGTATAAAATTTTATTTTGAATCATAGTAAACTTGACTCTGATTCAGAGTAAAATTATACTTTTAGAGTAAAATTTTACTTTGAATCATAGTAAACTTTACTCTGATTTAAAGTAAAATTGTACTTTCAGAGTAAAATTTTACTTTGAATCAAAGTAAATTTTACTCTGATTCATTTTACTCTGGTTAAAAATATGTTGATTTGCTTAACAAAATAAAATTTTATTTTGAATCATAGTAAACTTTACTCTGATTTAAAGTAAAATTTTACTCTGAATCAGAGTAAAGTTTACTATGATTCAAAGTAAAATTTTACTCTAAAATACACCGTGAAGATAGCTTAATAGGAGAGCCGATAGATATAAGGGTAATATAGTAAAACAAACAAATTTTAAAATATTAGGGGGTTTTGAAAGTACCTATATAATTCTTATCATTTTGAAAGACAAATTAGACACTAAGAGGTCTATCACCCAATCCCCCATTTTTTATTCTACCTTTTAGATCCGTTAATCTTAGAAGTGTTTTTTTTGTAAATTAACTAAAATATGTATAAAAATAAAACAAATTATCAAAGACAAAAAAAAAATTAAAAAAATAAAACACTAAAAATAAAATGAAAATTTACCCATAAATCCTAGATTATGGAAAGTTGAACCATTTAGTCCTAAGAGTTTTCTTATACACCATTTAGTCCATTTTGTTGGTAATGTTTACAGAGTTAATTTTGAGTATGTGTAAGTTTACATTAATACCCTTTTGTGGGATTTGTTTTTCCTAACTTGGGGATTCAGTGGCGGGGGGAATTGCTAATGTTAACGTGTGTAAGGGTTTGGGTTAACTTTGGGAGAGCAGCGGTGGGTTGTTTGTGTTGTGCTTCATTGTTTTACAATTTTGTTTAATTTTTTTCTTGGCCATCATTTTGCATTGATCTCTAGACCCGTTGGGACTGCAACATGTGAGTTGTGATGTTGAGGGTGTTTTACATTTGTATTATGTCGTTGCACGTGACGTTCAGGGTGTGTTGTGTTGTGGTTTTGATTGATGTGTATTGGTATGTCATGGTCATCCAGATTGGTGTTTTATATGGGTTGAAGTGGCTGTGGGTTTTTTGTTCTCCATTATTTTAATGTTTTCTGTGTGTTCATGTGTGTTGATTAATGGTATTCATAACATTAATATTGCACAGTTGCTGTTAATTGATTGTGAAGTTATTCCTAGTGCGTAACTTAATTATGTATGTTGCTCCTCGTCACATAGAAACCCCAAATTTCTCCTTTCTACAACTTTATCACTGTCCAACCTGAAAATACTCACGCAACACCATAGGAAAATGATGTCCCAATTTGTAATTTCACACACTGTCAATTTACCAACTTTGCCCACTAACGTCCACATTCACATCACGATGTATATGCCCTCTATTGTCAATTTCTCTATAATGGGACCTTTCAAGCTACAAGAAAACATTTAGGACCAAATAGTTCACAAATTCATAAATTAAGATTTATTGGTGCATCACCCAAATAAAAAGTCAAGCAATGTTTTTTATAAAAAAAAACTCAAATTAAACAAAAATATAATTTATTTACCTATTTTTTGTTTCATAATAAACAACAAAAATTATGTTAAAAACACTTTGCCAAAATATTTTCAAATTAATAAATCGATGGTGTTAAATGCATTATTATTCTTAATAAATATATATATATATATAATTTCTCAAAGTTCATAATTACTCCTGTAAAAGAAATTAAAATCGCACTATTATTCTTCATAAATATATAATTTCTCAAAATTCATAATTACTCCTATAAAACAAATTAAAACGCGTTGCCGGGGATCGAACCCGGGTCACCCGCGTGACACCACCATACTACAACGACTTATCCGTTGGAACGCTTTGGATGTGTGTAGTTTTATTTCCTTTTTTTGTTTCCCCCACTTCTTCAAGCTGTTTTTAAGAGTGGGACTTCCTAATGGATGACTTTCTTAAATTTTAGGAAATGAAGAAGACTTTGTAATCAAATTCAAAATGCCAACTCAAAACATCATTGAGGTCTCGTTTGGGTACAGATTTTTTTTAGTAATTTTTTGATTAAAATATGATGTAAAAAAAATTAGCTTGTTTGTGATGACTTTTTGACTTTTTACGAAAAGATATACAAAAAGTAGAGAGAAAAGAAAATCTTTGACTTTTTGGTATAAGTTGTTGGCTTTTTAATTTTTTTAATAACTTTTTGACTTTTTGACTAAAAAAATCACTTGCCAAACGAGGCCTGAATTAGTTCAACTCAAAAAACTTAATTGATTTTGTTTTACGTCGAAACTCAACTTTAAAAAATGCATGGAGTGAAAAGATTGTGAGAAATATTGTTTGTATGTTTTTACATTTTGTAGTACATACATATGTTTAGAATAACTCGACTTAATCGAGTAATTATGAATCAAAACCGAATAAAATAATTTTTTATTGATTTTTCAAAAGCGTAACTCAATCAACTCATAACCGAGCAAAAGCATACATATTTCTAGAATAACTCAGCAAAAGCATTCATGAATCATGCAAAAACTCAAAATGTAATCTCTCTATCTTAAAATATTGGTCATTTATTTTATTTTTTATTATCCTAAAACATTAGTATCTTTTTCAAGATCTTAGGTTAAAGTAGCCTGGATTTCCTATTCTATCATTCTTTTAAATTTATTAATTATAACAATTGATATTCTCAGGACAAAGTCAAAGGGTAGTTTTGAAAATTTAATACTTTTGAAGTGTAACAATTGTACCATAAAAAACAAAGGTTAAATTCCTTAAAAGAGACTAATATTTTGGGACATAGGGGTGCTGGTAGCAGTTTGCTATGCCACTTTGTGAAAGGTTGTCCCAAGTGTCAAAAAAAAGTGTAATAATTGTACTTTTAAAGTGTAATAATTATGTTATTAAAAAAAGTTAAGTTCCTCAAAAAAGACTAATATTTTGGGACCTGGGCGTGCTGCTAGCAACCTAATGTGCTCCTTTGTGGAAGGTCGTCCCGAGTGTCTTTCGATAATCTGAACCGTTCATTTTATAGGGTTCATCAAGAATATTATCCATGTAAAAAATTAAGTTAATCAGATATTCGTAACCCCATAATTAGGTCTTAATTATTTTTTAAAAATTATGAAATTATTTTAATCGTTAATTTTTATAAAAACAAATGTGCTTTGGTTATAGGGCTGCAGATATCCAACCAACTTGATATTTGGCATGATTGATCTACTCGACGAACCCTACAATATGAACGGTTTAGATTTTTGAAAGAGGCTCGGGATGATACTCTACAAGAGAGCACAACAACCTGTTGTGCCTTTAAGTACAACAAGATCCCCAAATCTAATATTTTGAGATGGATGGAGTATTAAGTTACTTGATTGTTCATTGGCTTATTTTGAGAAATAAGTTAAAAGCTAACTTTTTGGTCTTTTTTGACTTTTTAAAAAATATATACAAAAATAAAAAAAAAAAAATAATATGACCCAAAAATATCAAAAGCTAAAAAATTAACTTTTTATCCTATTGGCAAAATATGCCAGAATCAAGTCAACTAAACCAACTCAGAATGAGTAAAATCAAAATTTTAATTAATATATATTTTTTCTTTCAGTTCCGATTCGTAACTCAAAATTCGGAGGCTCGAATTTGGCTCGACACCAAAACGACGTCATTTTGGTGTCTTTTTCTTCTTCTTTTTTCCGTCTCTCTGTCCTGAAGAAGAAGAAGAAATGGAAAGGGGTTGGGTTTCATCAAAAGAAGAAAGAAGAAAGGGGCTGGCAACCATCATCAACATTAACATCATCACCAGTTGGGTTTCATCAAAAGAAGAAAGAAGAAATGCGTTTCAACATGAACAAGCATCATCAACATCAACATCATCACCAGCATCATCATCATCAACAAACAAAAAAAAAAATTTCATTGTCAAACACAGATTTTCATCTTCATCAACATCATCACCAGATTTTGTTTCAACGCAGATTTTCAAAAATTGGGATCATCAACAAAAACGGGCTAACACAGATTTTTTTTTTAACAATCCCGATTCATCCTCAATTTTTTTTTTTAAATCTGCCCAAATGAAGCTTTGTTGGTATCTATTTTTTTTTTAAATCTGCCCAATTTTTTTTTTCCTTCATCCTCAGATTTTTTTTTGTTCATCAACATCATCAGATCTAGCTCGAATTTTTTTTTTGTTCCCTTCATCCTCAAGTTCAAATCAGCAACAACATCACCATCATCTTCAACATCACCATCATCTTCATCAACAAAAAAAAAAAATTACCTTTAATCCTCAAAATTACCTTTAATCCTCAAAAAAATTACCTTTAATCCGGAACCGAACCGAGGAGCTGGGTCTGGTGAAGAATTAAGAAGAAGAAGAAGGAGCTTGGTCTGATGAAAATCTGTGGGGTTTGATCTTCCTTCTCCTCTTCCACTTCCTCTTCTCTCCTCTCTCTCTCTCTCTCTCTCTCTCCCTTCGTCTCTTCTCTCCTTCTGTATTTGAACACAGAGAAAGAAAGAAAAGAAAAAAAAAATAGCCAAAACGACGTCATCGTTTTGGCTATTCAGGCCAATTTCGAGCCAACAAATTCGAGCTACCATCCATTTTTCTTTTTCCTTTCACAACTTTTATTTAAATGACATTTGTTTCTATTGTTACTTTAGAAATTACTACTTAAATACTATTCGAATGACATTTGTTTCTATTGTTACTTCAGAAATTACATACTATTCGAAATTAGTGTAAGTGCACTTCTGATCAAAAGAAAGGAAAATTTTCTTTTTGGTCTTTTCTCTCTATAAATTTGAAATCAAACACAACTTTAAAGCTGCAGAATTCACAAGACAATGGGCCTAGGCCATATTATTGCATTAAAGTTTAAATTTAAATCACCAAAGTTGGGAGAGATAAGGTAAAGAAACTCTTTTCATAAGTGTACATAAAATTGGATGTTAAATGCAGTCGCCAAATGGGCATTTGGTCTAGTGGTATGATTCTCGCTTAGGGTGCGAGAGGTCCCGAGTTCAATTCTCGGAATGCCCCTTTTAGTTTTGGTTTTTTATTTTTTTTGGACCAGCATTCAAATGGAGGTAAAACTGAAAAAATAACAAAAGATAAAAAATTTAAAAAAAATCTAATAAATTTTCTTTAAAATATGACAGCAACAACAATTGAGAAGAGTAGAACTGTTGTGTGGAAAGACTTTATTCAAAAGCTCTACTCCGACATGAAGGTCTGAGCGTCCAAATTGAAGATGTCCAACGGCAACATAAGCTTGCTAGACAATATGCTATGACAATTTGACAAACACATTCAAACTAACAAAAGTGCTGTGCAAAAGGATGGACTTCAATCCATTGATAAGTTCAACAATGCTAGTACTAAGTTGCACAAACATTTGCAATCATCAATATACTTCAATCTATCACTTTTTTTATTTTTTTTATTTTTTCTTTTTCTTGCAGTTAACTCATCAGTTCACTTGGGTGAGTTTGCAATGGACAAAACTGGGATGTCTATAGAAAGACAAAGCACTCTCAAGTCATTAGCATCTAAAAGATATCAATACAAGAAGAATTAAATAATCTGATACACTGTGTTCTCAGTTATACATTCTACATCTATGAAACAGATACATGAACTGGCTCAATAGCCCAAATATCAGATAAGCAGTTCAAACCCGTGTAACATAGTTCACTCTTCCCATACTGAATCCTTTATCTGCGGACTGGTGGCTTCTCTAGAACACTCCAAAGCTTCTGCTGCAGTCGGAGCCTCGCGAATTACGCTTGACAATGAATTTGATCTTCCAACTTTACTACTATCCTTCTCTCTTGTATCACTGATTAGACTTGATGATGAATTTGATCTTTCAACTTTACTACTATCCTTCCCTCTTGCATCGATGGTAAGATAATCTGTCAAAACCTTTTTCACACCAAACCCACGATGAGGAACCTTGTTATCAAGGCATAATGATCGCTCACCCTTTGCAGGGCTAACAAGTTGTGCAGGAGAAAAACTAGGCGTTGTAAAAGCTGTTTTATAGGGAGTGCTCGAGATGGGCACAGAGGAGTACGGAATTCCTACACTCTTGTGAGCAATCACACCGACCTTAGAGATGGGCATGTATTGATCCGAATGCTTTGCCAAGTCATCTGCATAAACTAGATCATCTATTCGTGCCACAATATTAAATGCTAGGCTCTCCAGAACTCTCGAGTAGCTCTCTAAAATAGATTTGCCGACATCCTAAAGAGAAGGGTATATTTGTTAAATTGCAACTAAAAGGCACGTAGAAAGAGAAAAGGGGTTAAAAATCCAAACCTTGTTGTACTGGATCTTGCTCATATCCAAGGTTGTCTGAGGGAGACCGGGGAACCGCTGCTTCAAGGAAAGCAAGAGGCTCTCAGCTCTCTCAGCAAGCATATCTCTCTTGTCCACATCTATTACCAGTTCCTTCATCATTTCCCATGATGATTTCGAATTGGATCGGTTTGTGCTATTTAAGGGTTTTGAATTGGTTCTTCGGCGCCATACATACATTGAGGCCTCCACTCGGTTGGCAATTTCAAGTGCTTGATGTTCAGAAGACAAATCAAGGCAGTCAAGTAGACATTCAGGAGAAAATTGTTCCGATGTAATGTATCGATGGATAAGATCCCCAAGACTGGCTCTTCCATGCTGGAATCAAGAACAAGCAAAAATGAATAAACAAAGCAAGGTCTCTCATATTTCAAAATAATGTTTTCATGGTATATACCTTTGGAAGACTCTCAAAGTATGACTCAGGGACTTCCATATCAGCTAACATAATACTGTTTATAGCCATGGCAGCTTTTAGAATTTGATTCGTGCAATCACGTTTGTGTTGCAAATGCTTTCGTGAATTTTCACTAAGGCCGCCAAGAGGGACCCGAGGCACGGGTAGCCACCATTTTTCCTCTTGCCGTGGAAGGGGCCTCCGAAAAGAGGATGACCCATCAGTATCCGGGGCTAGGATTCCTTGATCAACATACCAGAACTCTGTATTGACAAAACTGTCTAATATTTCCTGTGAAAAAGGGAGCTTGAATTCAGAATGACCTCACAAGACCAGGGACAGACAATACAGACATTGAACTAAGAAACAATTTTGGATGTAAAATCTTACAAGAAGCATGTTATCTAATTTCCGCAGAGCGGGAAGATTAACATAAAGATCTGATCTGGGTCGAGATGTCATGATCTGCATCACAAGGCAAAAGTAAAACGGGTGAAGACAAGTTCAACAATTCATCCAAATTGTTCATTGGGGTAAAATTTTTCATCTCGGTTTTGTTTGCAGTTTTTTTTACTGTTCAGGTGTGATTTGGTTTAAATGTACAGCGAAGTTAATCAAATTTGATACTTCATCAAGCATTTAACAATCTTTGCAATCTTTTAAATTTCACAAACTAAAATTGCAAAAGGATTATAGCTTGAATGCTAAATTTTCATCTGGACCCATGATGAATTAAATTTACCTCAAGCTTACTTCCATCAGGGAATGTCTGCCAAGAAGGTATTAACTCGACAATGTGACTGCTAACACAAAGAATCCATTCCATTTCTCTTCGCCACATCGATTTCTTTTCAGGAGCCAGAGGTTCTAATCTCCAAAGTTGCCCAAACAATGTAGCTAAAAATTGGGCATAAAATAGCAGTGACAATCAAAAGATTGGCCAATGCAACAATCACATACGAAACATAAACAAATTCACCTCAAACTAATCAAACAAAACTTCATTCAACAAGCAGATAAGATAGCATACCACAGAGATTAGTAATTGCATTTGAAATAGCCAATGCTGTACAAACCCCATTTCCACAACCAGACATATCTTCTCCCAGCAGCAATTTTGAAAACCTTTCCTTCATCATCTCAATGTCTATTTATAGTCCATTGGAAACAATACCCAAATTATCAGATAGACATATATATATACACACACACACAGAGTACCTATAAATACAGAGAGAGAGAGAGAGAGAGATGATACGATTAGTACCTGATAGTGATGACCCTTGTTTCTCTAGTTTTCTATCATCCAAGTGGGGCTTCTGTCCAGTTTCAGAAACATCAGGACTTGCAGAATGTGGCATATCAGACTTCTGAACAGGCCAAGCCATTAAAGGGGGTGAAGAAGAATCCTCAGAACTACTGTGACTGTGTTCTTCATTCACTGTGGCCTCTGAAACCAAAAAATCAGAACTTGAACTACTCTCTCTACACTCCTCTTCAATCACATCCACAAAACCCTCACTACCAGGCCCATCTTTTTTTTCTTCCAAACCACTCTCCATTTTAGCTCCAACAGAACAAGGAGAACCACAATACACAGAGTTGTTCACCAACATACCATCAAATTGAAGCCTTGTAAAGCAAAACCCATTTGAAACTTTAGCTCTTTGATACAAACTTCGAAGTGATTTTGTGACCCAGAAAGCAAATACTGAAAATGGGTTTGGGTTATTTGAATTTCTTCTGAGTTTCAGCAATGGTAGGCAGAGATTGAGCTGGGGTTGAGGGTTCTGTTGGATTGGTGGCTCTGTTTGATGTGGGTGAGAGAGAACACTATCCATAAGGTCTCAACCATGTCTGGTAGTGAAGAGTAGAGGAACATGTGGGGGGGGGGGGGGTTTTGAAGAGGGAATGAATGCATATTTATTGGAAGAGAGTGAAATCAAACGCTGAAACACGTGATGTTTGTGAGAGAGAAGCGCCTGATTTAAGCAAAGAAATGAACAGAGAGCGTCGCTGGCAGCTTGTGGTATGCTTGAGTTGAAGAGGCTCTCTCTCTCTCTCTCTTACTGTTGTGCAGCTTTGAATTGGATTTGCTTAGAGAGTAGTTGGTTATTAACATAATTAAAGTGTATTATTATAAAATTAAAAGTTGGGTTCAAAAATTATGATAAGAGGTCGAGGGAGTCGTGTGAGGGACGGATCTGCTAATTATGTCTACCATCTCCTATTCTCGTATTGTTTGCAACTTTTGTCATGATTCGTTTGGTTGTGTTGTAAATGCCTATATTACCCGTCTCACTTTGTTATAATAATAATAAATAATATTAATCGGTAAAAAATCTATTGTTATGTAGCCGTATATTATTTATTTTAAGATTTTATTTTTTTGTGATAAGAACATATATTAAAAATTTATTGGTGTCTGTAGATGTCCCTGAACGCCCCGGAAGGAATGAGGTTCCCCGTTCCGTTCGATATTGAGCTCACTACAGTTCAGGACTCTTAAATTGTCACGATTCTAAATCTGGACCAAATAGTCCAAATCTGGCAAATCATTTTGAGAAAACAGATTTTGAAAGAAGTGCCAAACATGGACTGCTTTGCCAGATGTAGAGTCGCCACCTAAATGTTTTATTTTGGGAAAATTTAGGAAACCTTGACTCGTTGCCTAAGGCCATATGTCCGTCATCATCAAAGTTGCCTCGGCTCGGGAACTTGGGTACGATTGGGGAAGGTCACTTCGTGAGCACCCCCGCTCGCCCGATCAAAGATAACTAACCATGATATCTATTTTTGAAAACATTATGCGTTCTTATTCCGGTTATTAGCCTAGATTTACTATGTGATGCGCACAGCATACAAGTATAGACTGGATCGTCTGAATTGGAACAAAACATCTCGTGTTTGTTTATTTGAAAGTGGTTTGCTACCCGCAAGTAGGCTTAAAATGTAGATTTTGCCACCCTCGGGTGGGCTTAGAAAACATGGTTTCGCCACTATCTAGTGGGCTTAAAACTCGCAATTGATGAATTGTTCCAATCCAAATAACCCAACCTTCACCCACAGGCATTCAGGCAGATATATCACATAAGCAGTTAGCCTCATGGTAAGCATGCTATCATGGCAGTCACTCACGCGCATGCAAGGATGCTAAAACATAAAAACTTACCGAGTACTCCAAGCCAAAACAGAAGCTAATTAGAAATCCATGCATGATCCTAATTATACAGAAATGCCTAATGCAACACATGCAAAAGTGCAACTATAGCAGGCTCGGCTATTCTAGACATGACATATGAAATGCTACAGCTAACATGTATTCAACTTGAAATTGAAAATACAATGCAATTAGTATGATGCGCCGAGCCCGGTGCATACAAAACAGATGAATGAATGCAAACATGCTATCATACTGTATGCTAATTGAAACATGCCCTAATCTAACCATCATAAGCGGGTAAATAAAAGGGAGAAAGACGTGGGATTGGAAGACATACATCACACACACGCACACTTATTACAACATTGCCCTCGCGCAGAGGGTCCGAATAAATAATATACAGTCCCAAATGAATAATTACAGTCTAAATATGTACAAAAACCCTAATTAATTAGCAAATTAAATTAGGAAAACAATAAATTGGCATGCAAGCCAGGGACTGCCTCAAATCTGCTTCGGATGATGAATGATGCATGCTCCGGTTGCCTTTGTCGGAAAATCCCTTGTGATGCCCCGGTTTGCCTCTGTTTGCAATTGTTCTTGGAATGCGTGCCAAGCTCCGGAAGGCTACCGATTTCTGATTTGCTGCAACAGAGAGCAACAAAGGGGCATGGCAAAGTATTTTCACATATGTATGCACGACTACTCTTCGGGGAGTGTAGTCCTCGACCCTCGTGCCACCAATCACGCATATTGATGCATGATGGCCGAGGAGTCGAATTGCACGACTCAATATAAAATGAATGCACATACAAACACGACAAGACCTAAACTCCATCATGGATAATCCGGAGTGTCGGTGACTGGGAATTGAGACACGTTCCGTCACTCGAAGTACGAAACGTCCCTCATTTCCCGTGTTCAGGCTAACTCCTATCCCAAGCACAATGCAATATGCATGACATGCATGAATGCAACTAATATACAACCTAGCATGCACAATGCTATGAGATGGCATACACAACGCACTATGTAACAAGGCATACACAATGCTCTAACATACAACATAGCATACACAATGCTATGAAATGAAATGGCATACACAGTGCACGATGGACTTACACCAACATGAGTGGACCTCAGCCACACTCACATCAGTAGCCATTAGATGAAAATGAGACATTCGAAATGCGTGCACACATGCACGCAAACCGAGGACTGATCTTAAGGCATGAATGCCACTCTAACAAGGCATGGCGAGGCACGACATATGGCATACAAACATGCAAGTTTCAGCACTGAAATGTGATGTAAAATGATCCCGAAACATGGAAACATGGCACCTGATGCATGGAATGGCCTCGAAACACAAAACTAGGCATACGCATTGGCCTATAGCTATACAAAACATGCATTATTTGATTATGAAGCATGAAGAAAGATGCAAGACAGTCCCAAAACATGCATATTTTCAGTTTATAACAAGCCTAAAAAATGAACACAAATAGGGCTAATCTATCATGCAAAAATGGCCCTAAAAGAGAGATTAAACACAAAGGGACAGCAGCTGGCCCCAAATGGCAAAGATCCCTTCAACAAAGTTAAAAAGGGGCTCAAAAAAGGGCACTTTACAGTTTACATCAAGCCACGAAAATAATCAAAAATAAGACCAAACTATCATGCAAGAAGAGGCCTAAAAGAGGGGTAAAGAGACAAGTGGCAGCTTCTGTTCTCAAACAGAGGAGAGCCCTTCAACAATGTTGAAGAGGGGCTCAAAACAAGATGTTTTACAGTTTATGGCAAGATCCAAAATAGCTCACAAATAGGCCTAAAATATTATGCAAAAATTGGCCTAAAAGAGATATAAAGAAGCAAGTGATAGCAAGAGGCCTCAAACAGAGGAGAGTCCTTCAACAATGTTGAAGAGGGGCTCAAAACAAGATATTTCACAGCTTATGGAAAAGTCCAAAACAACTCAGAAATAGGCCTAAAATACTATGCAAAAATAAGGCCTAAAAGAGAGTTAAAGAGGCAAGTGACAGCTGAAGGTCTCAAACAGAGAAAGACCCTTAATCAAACATGAAAAGGGGCTCAAAATATGACTATTTACAGTTTGGGTCGGAGTCCAAAAATGCAAAGCAAGTACGGCTTAGATACAAAGCAAAGTAAGGCGCAAAAGAGGGAAAATGGGACTTACCCTTGTAGACCAATGGACCAGCAGCTCTTGGACCAAGTTTGGGAGCTCTTGACCTCTGGAAAGCAGCCTCAAGTTGCTGGAATAGAGGATGGAGGCCTTATGCTATGGGTTGATGTAGAAATGGTGTAGGAGCAAGGTGGTTTTGAAGGTTGGAATAGAGAGTGAGAGGGATTTAATGCAAAGGCCTTAAAACAATTTTTGTAACCCCTCAAAATGCAGCTGAGGGGCTGGTTATATAGGCAAAGCAATGGAGGAAAAGGGGAGGAAAATCAAATTCAAGTTTTCTCCCCCCAAAAGACCCCCCCTCGGATACAGGATCTGGGGGGAAAAAGAGGTCACAGCTGGAAGGAACAGGGTGTGGGGGTCATGGCCAGCCAGGTTTTGAGGGTTCAGGTGGCCGGCCGACCACCTCCCATGGCCGGCCGACCAAGGGCCAAAGGGGTCAAGCATCATTACTGGTCGGCCACCTCAAAAAGGTGGTCTCCCATGTGTGCACAACACAACTATGTGGTTGAAACTCAAAAAAAGTGAACCAGGAGAGAGAAAAGACCATTTTTTAGAGGGGGTCAAAAGGGTCAAGCACAATTACTGGTCGGCCACCAAATATTGGTGGCCTCCCAGGTGTGTACAACACAAATATAGGGTTTAGGGTTCAAGAAAGTGGCTCCGGGGTGGTCAACATTGGCTTTTAAGTGAGGAAAACGGGCGTCGGAGAGCGATGAAGAAATAAAGCTGGCTTTTCAGAACAATTGCTGGCCTCCCACTCTCTTACAAGCTTCCTAACTATGAAAATAAGGTCTCCACCAAAAATGAACCAAAACGGATGCAAAATGGAGGTTCGGAGACCGAAACGCGTGGCCTGGGGCCCCGAAAATGGGCTGTTAAGCACCGGAGGTGGCGTTCGACCACGAAGTTGGTCTCTCGGGCCACAGTGTTCCTAATAAGATGTATGCCAAAAATCGGAGCAAAAAGAGGTGGTTAAGCAGTCCCGAACCGAGGCACACGGCCGTCGGCTCCAAAAAACCGAAAACCGGGCTCCAAATGGGAAAAAATGGCCTACGACCACGAAACGTAGCCTACGGCCACTAAGAGATGATCTACGAGACTTCTCTCTCCTTTCGGGAAGAGAAAACAGAGAAAACAGAGCCTGGTTCGCAAACCGAGGCAAGTCACGACAGAGTTCGGAAGTCCGGAGGTAAGGCTTGCAGCCGAGACTCTGAAACTTCTGGACGAGCACAAAATACAATATCACCGAGTGCTCAACTAGTGACGTCTGAGTCTTAAGGTCGGTCAAAAATGGGGTGTCTACAGTGTCAAAAAAGCCATCATAAAAGTCATTGGTCGTGGCTGGTGGCGACAACTGATAGGGTGAGATGAATAAATAAATGACTCGTGTACATATTTTAATATATAATTAGACAGATAAATGACATATGTACAAATAAATAGCATTTGAATGGATAGACATATAGGCTAGTTTTTGAACAGATAGCTATCCTTTTAGATAGATAATGTTCTTTTGATCAAAAAAATTTAAATTAGATCTATTGACGCAATTATTTTAAAAATAAACCTCTGTCCTGGGTGTCCTAATAAATATATATTTATAAATGAAACATTTATTCATAAATTTTGTGACTATGATGGGTATGCTTTGAATTTTATTGAAAATTTTCCAAAAAAAAATAAAGACATCATGTTATATGAATTTTTGTATAAAAATTATATTTGCATTAATTGTGTTCTTGACGTAAAGGTCTGGTGGTGGTCCAAATTGTAAGGGCATCCACAATGGGATAGTTAAAATTGTTTGTTAAAGTGTGTTATATGACAAAAAGTGATAAAAGTGAGGCTCAAAAATGTTTGTTAAGATGTGTTAGGAGTTTGTTAATTTTAGAGAGTGAGTGATGGTGCAATGGATGTGCTAAGGGGTGTGTTAAGGTGTGTTATATATATATATATATATATATGTGCATATAATAAATAAAATAAATAAATAATTTAGTTTAATCAAAAATTTCAAGCCCAAAATTAAATTTTAAGTCCAAAAAAAATCCCAAAAAGTAAAAAAAAAAAAAAATTGCCTTTGACCGGTCAATCGGCCGGATATCTGGCTGATCAACCCGGAAGACAAAAAAATGCATTCCTTTGCTAGCTAAAATGCTAGCCACAGTTAACACACACTATAGTGTCTGACACTAACACACACTACTAGTGCATAGCTTAGCAGCTCCATTGCATGGCATAAAATGCACACAAGCCCACTAACTGCTAACATCTGACACTAACAATGTGTTTAACATGTGCATTGTGGATGCTCTAAGGACATCCACAATGGAATAGCCAAAATTGTTTGTTAAAGTGTGTGTTATATGACAAAAAGTGATAAAAGTGGAGCCCAAAAATATTTGTTAAAATGTGTTAAGAGTTTGTTAATTTTAGAGAGTGAGTGGTGGTACAATGGATGTGTTAAGGGGTGTGTTAAGGTGTGTGTTAAATATATATATATATATATATGTGTGTGTGTGTGTGTGTATATAATAAATAAAGTAAATAAATAATTTAGTTTAATCAAAATTTTCAACCCCAAAATTAAATTTCAAGTCAAAAAAAAAAAAAAATTCCAACATGTAAAAAAAAAAATAAAATAAAAAATTTCGTTGACTGGCCAGACGTTCGGCCGGTCAACCCGGAAGACAAACAAAACACTTCCAAGCGCTAGCCGCAGTTAACAAACTTTTTAACACACATGACTAACACACATCGCTAACACACACACTAACTGATCCACTGCAGCACCCAACAACACACTTTGCTAGCTAAAATTTACCAACTGACACTAAAACTCTCCTTAACAACTCCACTGCGGATGTCCTAAGTGGGTATTTTGGTTTTAGGCTTGTTTTGGCAAGCTAGCAAAAAGTTAGCTTTTGGCTTTTTTAGTCAAAAAATCTAGTTTTTTTATCCAATTCACTACCCAAAAAGTTAATTTTTTTGGCTAAAAAAGTCAAAAGTCAACTTTTTACTAACTTTCAAACACCACTAAATATATATCAACGTTTGGATATTGATTTAGGGTTCAAGGGCATTCTCATATTCCTAGTGTACTCTAGGAATCCCAATTAATTTGTGTTTTATGTTTTGGATCCGCGCATCTATGTAGTAATCACTCTCCAAGAAGTTGATAAAATAAAATAAAAAAACATATATTTTTTTTAAGGTCATTTTAGGAAAGCATAGAATAAGATCTAACTGGAAATTGCATGTTAATTTTAAAATTTAAATTAAGAATTATTAGTATGTGGCCTAATGAAGTAATAGTACAAATCAAAGCATGGGGACCATGAATCCTTAAAAAACAAAGAAAAAGGAAAAAAGGAGGCATTTTAGAGCATGATATGAGATTGCAAATGTGAGTTTAGTTGGGCCGAAGGAAGAGTGTTGTAGTTGAGATCTCATAATAATCACTAGACCCATTTAACATCTACCACTTCCCCACACAGACACACACACACACTGTTGTTTTGGAAACTTCCCTTGTAAGTCTATTTAAATGTATATATTTATTAACAATTCTTCTTTGATCATGTTGCCGGTTGTTCCAACTTACCAAATGTAAAAAAGTAGATAGGCTCCTCCCAACTCCAACGGCTACAAAGTCGTTTTGTTTTTGTAGAAGTTGATGTTGATGTTTGATTTGAAAAGGGTTCCAACATGGAGAAGTTGTTTGGTGGTGGTTTGGAGTGGGTTTGGCTATGTAGTCTCCTAAGAGAATTGAGATTGATAAAACAGATAAAATTTACGATTTTGTATTGTGTCATAGAAAAATAATAAAGAATATGATGTTTGATAATTAGTGAAGAATATCGTCGTGTCCCTAGATTACCAAATAGTTTTTTTTTAATATGAGTTTAAAAATAAATTTAATGAAGTTATGTAAATAATTTTAATTTTTTTCACAAATAATTTACGTAAATAATTAAAAAATGAACAGCTTTTAGGTCATGAATAAGGACGCTATGTGAGACCCACATAAACAAACTGTGGTGGTCTAGTCCTGGAGAAGCTGGACCCATTTGAAAAATCATAGAGGGAAGGAGGAAGGAATGAGAAACTTCTCGTTCCAGCTAGCCCTTTGTGTTTGGCAAAGTGATGACAAAAACAAATTTTTTTTTATAGGTAAATTATAAATATAAATCATGAGATTTATTTAAAATATAGATGGCTCTCTATGATTTAAAAAATTACAAATATCTTATTTTTAAAAATTTTTATTTAATAGAATTAACTGAAAATATAAAATTCCTAACTGCTCTTCCATACAATAATAAAATTATCTAAATTATTAATTAAAAAAAATTAACATCATTAAAAAAGTTAATTAACTTGATAATTTATTAATAAAATAGGTCATTTGTTATGAAATTAAAAATTTCAAGAAGCGGTAAGAAATTTCAAGAAATAGTATGGAATTTCTAAAATTGTAGAAAGTGATTCGTATTTTAAGTAAAACTTAAGAGATGTATTTATATATATATATATATATTTTGCATTTTGAAATAATAATAATCTGTGTATGTATGCCTTTTGTTGGAGGGTGGTCACTTGTGGCGTGATTGTATGTTAGGACCCATTTCAAATTTTGGAAACTGACCCTTCGGAAGGGCAGGCCCTTTCTCTGTCAATAAGACCAAAAATGTGTTCTGGATGCTTATTAATGGAACAAGAATGATATTCTGTTTGTTTTGGTTTTCATAAAAATAATCAATTTAATTTTTTGAAAATAAGAATGATAATAAACGCTCGATATTCTGTTTGTCTTTTCAATATTTATTTTAGTTAAATTAATTTTTATTTTTTATATTTTTTTAAAGATAAATGCATCAAAATAGTACAATTATGATTATCAAATTAATCTGACTTTTTTTTATAGATAATCTACATATAAAAAACAACAACAAAAATAGATCGAATCATTGAAATAGAGTATGTGATAGGCCCAAAGAACTAAACTGCACTGTCCAGTTCACATTTGTGGACCAGAAACAATCCTTGTTCTTACCATAAAATATCAAATAAGTTTTAAGAGAATCAACTCAAATTTATCTAGAAGTTTAACATTAATTAGATCACATAGGACCTATTAGTCTTATACCATAAGAAATTGACAAAACAACATTGACAGCAACTGAAGGACATGGTACTGGTAGTGGTGGAGGATTATAGCCCTTTGATTGAAACCCAACCACCAACTGAAGGAAGAAGAAGACAACATAAGAAACAAGAAGAGAGACCTACCTACTTTATTGGGTGGCCCTAAAAATATGTCAATTTGCTCTCAACCTCTTTTTTTCTTCTCAAAGTGTGTTATTGACTGAGGAACAAACAAGTGTTTTTTTTCTTGAGTTTGTGTGTAAATGACAAAATTGAAAGAAATTTCATGCAGGGTACTGTTTTTATGTGGATACAATCACAGAGAATTATAGTACATCAGTTTTATAATTTTTGTGGTAGAGGATGAGGAAGCTTCGGCAAGTGCAAGTACAACTTCATTAAATAAGTCTTTAAAAAAAATAAGTGATAAATATTATTTTAAACTAATAAAATCCAAGCTGTATAGGGGCAAGAGAACTTTTATTAATGATATTTAATTTCTCTTTGAAAATTCTTTTCTGTCCTGTGAATTCAAAATTTTTCTTTTCATAGATTCAATTTCTGATATACTAAGGCCTCGTTTGGGAACAGGCTAATTTAGTAATTTTTTGGCTAATTGGTTAAAAATGTAGGTAAAAAAAACTTGTGTGTTTGGGATGACTTTTTGACTAATTACGAAAAGTTGTACAAAAAGTAAAGAGAAGCCGTAATTGTTGACTTTTTGGTATGACTAATTGGCTAATTGGCTAATTTAGTAACTTTTTGGCTAATTGACTAAAAAGGTAGCATCCCAAACGAAGCTTAAGGCTCCGTTTGGCAAGAGCTAAACGTGACTTTTTTGGCTATTTTAGCCACAAAAGACAAAATTGACTATTTTAGTCACAAAAAATAAAATATCACATCCAACCCATAATCATTACATTCTTCTCTCACAAAAAAAGTCAAAAAAATCAAAAAGTCAAAAAGCCCTTCCCAAACCAAACTTTTTAGCTCAGGTTAAAATAACCAAAAAAGTCAAAAAGCTAAAAAACCAACCCACTTCCCAAACGGAGGCTAAAATAATATAAAATTCACATGTGAATTCCGTTAGGTAGAGAAATTGCCAAATGCACGACTAATCAGAAAATATTAATCAATGTTTTTAGAATAATATTATCTCATAAAATTTTAACATAAAAATAATGAGTCTACAATTTAAATCAAATATTTTATCATAAATTTTAAGAAAATAAAAAATAAATACTAAAATATTAAACAATCAGTGCTGTAGTGAGCTGCATCAAACTGACAATCACATTTCATGGGTATGCTAACTTAGATCAATATATAAGTCTGTAGTATTAAAATTGGAAGGAATTAAAAAAAAAAAAAAGTAAATAAATAATTGGATACCTTAATGGCTAAGGTTGCTGAGGTCAACCCAGTAGGTCAGTTCTTGAGATGACATATCATCTGCCGATCAGTGTATTTTTATCAATTAAGGTTTTCTTGAAGCGTGACATTTCAATTTTTTTCTTCAATAATATAATTTGATAAAAATTTCAAATTATAAGAAATTTGTACAAATTGTATTGAACCATGTATTTGGAGAGATGCGATTTACTCTTAAGGATAGTGATTGATATCATATCTATAGGAATATTTATACACAGTGGATTAGTAGATTCAATCTATATTTTTCATGCTCAAATCGAATTTATGAATCATTTAGATAAATCACGTGCCTCCATTAATATCCTCGAACAATTCCTAGCAATGGAATAAAACTACTAGAGAACTATCCATATTATTCACAGTATAAAGACTATTATGTGTTTCCATACATAGAGAAAGAATAGAGCGTATAGGAGAAAGAGAGAAAAATACTAATTACTTATACGATTAAAATCTTACTCTCCCAAAAATAATACGTATATTATGTAGGAAAGTTATAACCACTCACAACTCTATTTCTTCAAAAGATGAGATAGTGGATTAATCACACTTATTCCCAGGATAAGTTAATTCAAGTCCACTTTGACTGGGTCTCTCCTTATGGGTCTTGGGTCATGCCACCATGGGCAACCCAATTGTGTATTGTTGGCTTTTTTGGCTTTCGAAGGTTATTTTTATAATTGTGAGCGTGCCAGCAAGGATTAATCAGTCCTTACAGAAATTTAATTGCCAACCAATTATCAGACGATTGTGTTTTAGTTCTTTCAGCCTCAATAAAGGGGACTTTTACTGGTGGCTTTACTTAAGAGGAATAAACTGGCAATGATTAAATGAAGAACAATTGCAGTATTTCATTAAGTAAAACGAAAGACTTACAATGATCCAACTCAGCCTCATAGAGGTTTACAGCAACAATTTACTTGAAACTACTCCTATGAACGAAGTGCAGTGTAGGGATTTTAAAGTACAGACATACAAAGAACATGAAATGTAAAACTGGAAAAGAAATAAAGTAGATAAAACTGATTTTTTGGATCTCAGTCCGGGCTTTTTTCTGGGGTCTTCTCTGCTATTTATACTTCACAAGGATGACCATCGAACTGCACTTCTAACCGTCGAATCGCTCATCCATGATCGCTAATCATGTTGCCTTATAGTTAGCTCCACTATGTCATTACTTGAAATTAGGCTTCCCTCATGATTTTGAATTTGAACGTGAGTAACCATTGAAGCCGCATCACTTCGCACCTCTTTGCTGATCCAGTGTGACGCAGATCTTATAAGAACCAATACTAACTGCCACGTGGACGATCACGATCAAAGGTTTGAATTGTCTTCCCGTATTACCCTCAACCTACTACGTGTTGAACTGTAATTGGCTTTATACAAAATATGTAGCCAACATTACCCCCCGCATTAATATACCCAATACTTGGTGATATTAGTGGATCAAGGTATTTTCCCACGTCTTAAAACGTGCATGGGCTTTTGCATTTCTCAGAAATGCAACTGTCATTCATCATTTGCATTAAATTCTCGTCTAACCCTTGAACACTCCCACTATCTCAGTATTCGAAAAGACTGATGCGTCTTTTATGGCTAAGCCAATCTTCTCTTCCATTGATCGAGTATACGAGGAGTCATCTGATGATATTGTTCTTCCTCGAAAGAATCTTCATGCACTGATTAGCCACCTTTACCCACCTTCCTATATTCAAGTCATGGAAGCTTTTGCAAACTATCAACCTTTGGATTACGCACTTGCTACTCATAACTCTCTAACCTAAAATTTTGCAAAAATGGACATTGGAAGCTCTTCTTCTAATTCACAATCTTCTGCATGGGATGAGATTGTGGCTTCTTCTTCCTCTGGGGCTTCTGATTGGAGAAGCTGGTCAGAACCTGAGGCATGGGAGTTAAGGGAGCGAGTTAATCATTACTTTTCGAGTTCACTGATCCTCTAGAATTCTCTTCTAATACTCGAAGTTTGGTGGTTTATCCTTACGTGCCCATCGACCGCCGACACAGTTTAGAGGACAATCTGCTTGTAGCATGGTACACGTTCTCCATGCCTACAAAGATAGTACAAGCTATCCAACGCCCAGAAGAGGCACAAGGGTATAACCCATCGTTCTTAGCCCATAAGGCGAGGCTTTGCTCTTCTGACTGGCTTGATTGTGTTAATACCCCCCAGTTTCCTCCTTCTTTCGAAATGGAAGCTTCTATACCTCCTCATCCACAAAATTTCCGCTGGATAAAGAGAGTGAGGCTTACCCTTTCTGCGGACAAGGTTTTTCTCCCCTATAAGCCTCCACCTCCCCCTACTCCAGCTCAGCGAAAAAAGGTCCAACTTCTGCTTGGGGCCTTTTCTCACTTGCCTTTCAATGTTCTTGAAGACGATGTTCCTCTCAAGAACCTTCGATGAACTTGTGATGTTATGACTCGGGGTCATGTCCTTAACCCCATTGCCCAAGCAGAACTCCAAATGTTTTTGGACCAACTCCCATTGCTTCTTCATTGGTACCGGACTTCTGTAGCCACCACCCAATCTTTAGACCAACTTTCATCCCTTCGAGTTCATACTCAGTACGAAGCAGAGAACCTCATCGAAGAATATAATGACTTCAAGAATAAAGACTTTATGTACTGAGATGACTTGGATATGGATGAGCTGGAACAAGGGTTAAAAGAAACATCATTTGAAATAAAGGCTGAGGAACCCTTTTATCAAATGAGAGCACATCAACTTCAGTAACCAAGCCTGGAGAAAATAGAAGATAGAATAAAAAAAGAACAGAAATTTATTGACCATAGCTGGACCAAATTCCAGGATCTTGTTATTTGTTCTATTCCTTACTTTTATGAACTCGAATTTGTACCCAAAGAGGGCCTTTTGATGTAATTGCTTTTGTTTCAATACTACTAAGACTTTTCTCTTTGTTTGGCATGGTTTGACTTTATCTCCGTTTGTCTTTACAAGCAAATTCTCATCCTTCGAATCTAGATTTAATCATCTCAAATGAAACACTGAAAAACCAACAAGAACTTCTCCAATTCATGGAATACAGTTGACAACTTTTGCTGGTTTCCACTTAGAATCAGTGCTTCGAATTTAACAATCTTACCCCTTAAAGCTTGTTTTAATCATATCCAACATATGGTCATATGGTTAGTACGATCAATCAGTTTTAAATTGATCATTTTTGCTTCGAACAACAATCCATACTTTCAAAAATATAGAAGCCCCTCTCAAGGGCTGCATTGTTTTAATCCGAAAAGCAATCTCTTCTTACCAAACCAACTATTGGTTTTGATACTTCGAACAACAATTTCCATCCTTAAGGGATCTCAAGTTTTGCTTCGAAGGATTTATTCTCACTAAGAAACCTTAAAACATGCTTTCAATCCTGTTGAGGTACACAAATACTTGAGCTTTCTTGCATCCTTAGGTATGGGATGTGCTTCGAAGTCGGCTCCTTGCCTTCGAAGCTATTTGTTATCGGATCTCGGCGCCAAAATTTGGCTTTGAAGCCAAATGTTGTATTTCAAAGCTGATATCAGTATTTGAGATATGTTTCCCTCCAAAACTATCAACATTGAGGGAAACCTTTCGCATCCGTATTTTTAGTACTTTTTATGAATTCCGTCTGTGTCACACGACTGGGTATATTTTCAGACACAAAACGTTTTAAAACCATTTTATTTCGTGCTCGGAATTCACTTATTTGTCTATCACACAAACCCTTTATCTCTACCGACCTTCCACTTCTCTCTACTCTCTTTCCAACATCGTCCTCTGAGAAAACTTTCTATCAATGGCTTTTTCTTCGTTGAAAATACCAGTCGTAGAGCATGCAAGCCCGTCTGTAACCTTGAAAAGGATTATTGCCGAAGAGTGTAAGAAGTATAAGGCCGGTGAGAAAAGCACCATTAATGGACGCATCTTCATTCCCTGCCATCATGAGCAGCAAGAGTATGTGCTTGGGCCCATCTTCAAAGAGATTCATATTGAACTCCCAGCTCTATATCCACGTCTAGAAGACCATTGTCTCCTTTACGAAGGTGGTCTTGACTGAGGAAACTGGAGGATGAACCGCCCACATCGCTGCTGGCCCACGGTGAGACCAGAGTGGCAAGAATGGTATGATCGAGTTGTCCCTGATAGGACTCTGGACCTTCAAGAGCTCTGCCTTTGCGATGCCCTCCAATTATCCAGGTTCATTATTTCAGAGGACCCTTTCTTAATACCTGCTGCTCTTTGCTTTTGGAATTCTGTCTTTAATTTCTTTTAATTCAGATATGGGATGATGGCCCCTACTGTTCTTGATATCTGCCATCTATTAGGATTATTCCCCATTGGAACCCCCTTTGGACTAGATTATCCTGACCTACCAACCCCTTTTTCCCTCCCCTCTCTTAACTCATCCTATAGTGACTTTGTCAAGACTGAGAATAAAAGGGAGGACCCTATGACTGATAGGGAATTCTTTTCTTTCATACTATATTGGCTTTGCAAATTTCTTTTTTGCACCTCTCCTCAAAGAATCATGCCTGAATTCGCCCCTCTTGCCAAAGTCCTTGTTTTGCAGAAAAATGTGGCCTTAGCTCCATACGTTCTAGGTCACGTCTATAAAGCATGTTCTCTTTTTTGTGAGAAACCCTTGGATACCAATCAAGAGGGTCCATTTTGGATACTTCGGCTTTAGCTTTTTGCTTATTTTGCTGAGCTACAATCTAAATGCCTTAAATTTTTTGAGCCAAACCCTACTACTCATGGCATGAGGCTAGCCAATGCTTCACTCTATCCTTCTACCTTTGTTTTTTACTTCTCTTTCTTCCACTAACTTCCAGTTTCCCTTCTTTTTTATAGCTTTCGTCCTTTCGAACCTACTACCATTGCCCATCTTGGTTAAAAAACTTTCTAAGTGATAGGTTCTGTTCTTTACCTCATCACAAGAACATATAGGCCTCTATTCTGATCCCCAGAGAGTTATTCATTGAGACTATGAACTCCAGAGCTTACAAGTGCATTGCTAAGCCTTATTGTCTTGCTCAATTTGCTAGGCAATTTGGCCTCTCACAAGGGGTCCCAATACCTCTCTGCAACCAAACCAATTTAAGTCTTACCAGCAGGGATTTAAAGGTTCGAAGATCCAGACTAGAAGAAGCAACTTCTAAATTTATACAGGACTTGATTGAGTTTAAGTATATCCCTTTCATTCCTCAAGGTACCCTATTGAAAAGGTACCAAAACTGGTGGGTGACCAATATGGAGATATACTTGGCCATTCCTCCTCAAGACCTATTAATGGTGCTGGATGTGCCCCAAGCCAAGCCCAAAGGAGCTGGAGTTGTAACCTCATCCACTGCTCCTACCACTTCAGTTCCTGTGCCTGCCACCACACAGTCTATTCCTACTACCTTAACTCCTCCTAGAGTTACTCGAGCTGCCTCAAAGAAAGGTATATACCCTTGTTTTTTTTCTCTTCTTCTTTTTTATGATGCTTTTAACCTTACCTCTAGTTCTTCTTTTTGAAGGTGGTACGGGTGCCTCACAAGGAGATTCTCCCCAAAAGATTCAAGCTTTAAACCTTCTCAGGAGCAAACAACAACAAAAGACAATGAAGCTTTTACTTGATCTTTAAGAGGAAGCACCTGGGGTTCAGGCAGCAGAAGAAGAAGAGGCAGAACAAGAGCAAGAAACACCCTTAAAAAGAAGAAAGAAGATGACTGTCTCTCTTGCTGACTTCACTGGAGATCCTATCCACGAAGCATCTGCTAAAGTAGTGCAAGCAGAGCATTCCAAAGAGCTTATTGTATTCCAAAGGGCTGAGAAGAGGAAGCAACAACAAATGCTCAGGGATGAAGCCGCCGCCGCCGATGCACTCTAGAAAGAGGTTGTAAGAAAATAGCAAGCTGCTAGACACTTTACTCTTCGCAGCTTCCCAATCGTAGCCATTACTTCTGAAACCAGTAAGCTCCTTCGTACTTCTATTCATCTTTCTCAAATTCTCAATGCTGAGGCTTGACATTGTTTTGTATTTCTTTTTTTGCAGCAGCCACTACTTTGCCTATTCTTCCAATAAAGACTCCATCAGTTTCAGTCGAAGTTGAACAACCTCAAGATGTGGAGCCCATTCAAATGATTCTCCCACTTCTTGGCCCTATATTTTCCATACCCTTTTTGAGGCCAAGTATTCCTGCTCCTCTTTTTTCTGGCTTAACTCCATATCTCCCTTATTTGTCTTTTGATTTTACTCAATTTGATTCTCTTTCGAGCCTTGCTTCTCCTCCCCCTTCTAAGGAAATTCCAGCTGACACTTCATCTTTGATGGTAGCTGATTCCTGTAGAGAAGGTACTGGTAGCTCTCTAACTCATGGTCCATTATCTCTGCCTAGCTCCAGTCCTTCTTCTCTTGACCAACTGGTAGCAAAAACCATAGAGACTGCTAAGGATAATCCATCTTCTTCTCCGATTCCTATGTAGTCATTTCCTCCTTCTACCAGAGCTCTTTCTGCACCTTCTATGTCAATGGATGAGGTGGACATTTTTTAGGCTAGACTAGCTAGTCTTTTTGACATACCTTCCATCTCTCCACTAACTAGCAATGAGACTGAGCCATTAGTTCTAGCTGATTCTCTGCTAGAAATTTTTGAGAGATCTTCCTCCAGTGGTAAGACTTCCTTGCCTTCGATAGACTTGGACAGTTGTCTGGTGCTGCTGGCATCTTTTTCGAGGATTCCTTTCGAAGCCTTACAAAGGCCTATAATTAAAGATGGCTTCCTCCAGTGTTGCAAGGTTGTTGAGCAATCCGGCATGGCTATTTCAAATCATTTATCTCAAGCAGCAGCCACCAATGATTTTTATATCAACATTTGCCATGCTACCAAGGCTGCGGAGGAGAAATTGGTGAGTGTAGACGTCCCTGAACGCCCCGGGAGGAACGAGTCCCCCGTTCCGTTCGATATTGGGCTCATTACAGTTCGGACTCTCAATTTGTCACGGTTCTAAATCTGAACCAAAGAGTCCAAATCCGGCAAATTGTTTTAAGAAAACAGATTTTGAAAGAAGTGCCAAACATGGACTGCTTTGCCAGATATAGAGTCGCCACCTAAATATTTTATTTTGGAGAAATTTAGGAAACCCTGACTCGTTTGCCTAAGGCCATGTGTCCGTCATCACCAAAGTTGCCTCGGTTCGGGAACTTGGGTACGATTGGGGAAGGTCACTTCGTGAGCACCCCCACTCGCCCGATCAAAGATCGACCTCTACTAACCATGATATCTATTTTTGAAAACATTATGCGTTCTTATTCCGGTTATTAGCCTAGATTTACTATGTGATGCGCACAGCATACAAGTATAGACTGGATCGCCTGAATTGGAACAAAACATTTCATGTTTATTTGTTTGAAAATGGTTTGATGGTGCTACTCGCAAGTAGGCTAAGACGTGGATTTGCCACCCTCAGGTGGACTTAGAAAACATGATTTTGCCACTATCTAGTAGGCTTAAAACTCACATTTAATGAATTGTTCCAATCCAAATAACCCAACCTTCACCCACAGGCATTCAGGCAGTTATATCACATAAGTAATTAGCCTCATGGTAAGCATGCTATCATGGCAGTCACTCACACACATGCAAGGATGCTAAAGCATAAAACTTACCGAGTACTCCAAGCCAAAACAGAAGCTAATTAGAAATCCATGCATGATCCTAACTATACAAAGATGCCTAATGCAACACATGCAAAAATGCAACTATAGCAGGCTCGGCTATTCTAAACATAGCATATGAAATGCTACAGCTAACATGTATTCAACTTGGAATTGAAAATACAATGCAGTTAGTATGATGCGCCAAGCCCGGTGCATGCAATACAGATGAATGAATGCAAACATGCTATCATACTGTATGCTAATTGAAACATGCCCTAATCTAACCATCATAAGCTGGTAAATAAAAGGGAGAAAGACGCGGGGTTGGAAGACATACATCACACACACGCACACTTATTACAATATTGCCCTCACGCAGAGGGTCCAAAAGAATAATACAGTCCCGAATAAATATTACAGTCCAAATAATTACAAAACCCTAATTAATTAACAAATTAAACTAGGTAAGCTGTAAACTAGCATGCAAGCTAGGGACTGCCTCGACTCCGCTTCGGATGATGAATGATGCATGTCCGGGTTGCTTGGCACGGAAATCCACTACGATGCCCCAATTAGCCTCTGTTTGCGATTGATGTCGGAATGTTGTGCAAGGCCTTTGAAAGGCTACTGATTCTTGATTTGCTGCAACAGAGAGCAGGAAAAGGGCATGGCAATGTATTTTCACAAATGTATGCATGTCTCGATCCTCGTGCCACCAATCACCCATCTCGATGCATGATGGCCGAGGAGTCGAATTGCACAACTCAATATAGAATGAATGCATATGAAAACACAACAAGACTTAACTCTATCATGGGCAATCCAGAGTGTCGGTGACAGGGAATTGAGACACGTTCCGTCACTCAAAGTACGAAACATCCCTCGTTTCCCGTGCTCGGGCTAACTCCTATCCCAAACACAATGCAATATGCATGACATGCATGAATGCAACTAATATACAACCTAGCATGCACAATGCTATGAAATGGCATACACGATGCACGAGATAACATGGCATACATAATGCACTAACATACAACCTAGCATACGCAATGCTATGAAATGAAATGGCATACACAATGCATAATGGACTTACACCAACATGAGTGGACCTCAGCCACACTCACATAAGAGGCCATACAATGAAAAATGAGACACTCGAAATGCGTGCATACATGCACGCAAACCGAGGATCGACCCTAAGGCACCAAATGCCACTCTAACAAAACATGGCAGGGTATGGAATATGGCATACAAGCATGCAAATTTCAGTACCGAAATATGATGCAAAACGGCCCCAGAACATGGAAACATGGCACCCGATACATGGAATGAGACCCGAAACATGAAATTAGGTACATGGAATGACCTATGGCTATGCAAAGCATGCATTATTCGAACATGAAGTGTGAAGACAGAATCAAGACAGTCCCAAAACAAGCATATTCACAGTTTTAATCAAGGCCAAACAGTGAACACAAATAGGACTAATCTAGCATGCAAAAATGGCCCCGAAAGAGAGATAATGAAGCAAGTAGCTGCTGCTGGCCCTAAATGGCTAAGAGCCCTTCAACAAAGTTGAATAGAGGCTCAAAACAAGATACTTTACAGTTTAAGGTCAGGCCCAAAACAGTGCAAAAGCAAGCTTAAAATACTATGCAAAATAAGGCATAAAAGAGAGCTTCAACACAAGGAGCAAAAAGGAAGCCTCAAACAACAAAAGACCCTTGACCAAACATGAAGAGGGGGTCAAAATAAGGCTATTTACAGTTTGGACCAGAGCCCAAAAATACAAGCACAAGAGGCTAACAAAACATGCAAAAATAAGGCCAAAAGAGGGATAAAGAGGCACGTGATAAAAGGAAGCTTCAAACAGTGAGGAGCCCTTCAACAAAGTTGAATAAGGGCTCAAAATAAGCCACTTTACAGTTTACAATATGCCTCGAAACAGTTTACAAATAGGCCTAAAATACTATGCAAGAAAGAGGCATACAAGAGGGGTAAAGAAGCAAGTGGTAGCTGGAGCCCTTAAACAGTGAAGGACCCTTAATCAAACATGAAAAATACATCAAAACATGACTATTTTTAGTTAGGGTCGGAGCCCAAAAATGTAAGCAAGTAAATCTTAGATATAGAGCAAAATAAAGCACAAAAGAGGGAAAATGGGACTCACCCTTGTAGCCTATATCTTTGACAACTCTTGAACCAAGGAAAGGTGCTCTTTGCCTCTGGAAATGGCCTCCAAGCTGCTGGTATGGAGTGAGGAGGAGTGGTGCTATGGGTTGTAGTGTAAAAATGGTCCAAGAACAAAGGGTTTTGGAGCTTAGAAGAGAGGGAGAGAGAGGTTGTGTGTATAATGCTTCAAACAATTTTTTGTCCCCTCCAAAACAGAGGTGGAGGGTCTGGTTTTATAGAGGGAGAAGTGGAGGAAAAAGGGGGGAAAATGAAATTCAAATTTCCCCCCAAAATAGGCCTAAAAGAGAGTTAAAGAGGCAAGTGATAGTAGGAGATCTCAAACCGAAGAGAGCCCTTTAACAAAGTTGAAGAGGGGCTCAAAAAAAGACACTTTGTAGTTTATGACAAGCCACGAAAATAAACACAAGTAGGCCTAAAATAACATGCAAAAATAGGCCTAAAAGAGAGTTAAAGAAGCAAATGGTAGCTCGAGTTCTCAAACAGCAAAAGGTCCTTAATTAAACATGAAAAGGAGCTCAAAATATGACTATTTATAGTTTTGGTCGGAGCCCAAAAATGCTTGCAAGCAAGGCTTAAATATAGAGCAAGATAGGAACAAAAAAGAGGGAAAAGAAGCTTACCATTGAAGACTAATGGACCAGCAGGTCTTGGTCTGAGAAATGGTGCTCCCAAACTCTGAAAAACAGCTCCAAGTTGTTGGAATGGATGGTGGTGGGGTGTATATCAAAAACCGGAGCAAACGGAGGTGGTTAAGCGGTCCCGAACCGAGGCACGCGGCCGTCGACTCCGAAAA
Organism: Camellia sinensis; assembly: GCF_055761805.1. Classification (NCBI taxonomy): domain Eukaryota; kingdom Viridiplantae; phylum Streptophyta; class Magnoliopsida; order Ericales; family Theaceae; genus Camellia; species Camellia sinensis. The sequence continues at coordinate 16,675,691 of NC_138963.1, read as the reverse complement.
ACCAGAAACCGGGCTCCAAACGGGAAAAATGGCCTACGACTACGAAACGTAGCCTATGGACACTGAGAGATGATCTACGAGACCTCTCCCTCCCTTCGGGAAGAGAAAACAGAGAAAACGGAACCTGGTTCGCAAACCGAGGCAAGACACGAAAGAGCCTGGAAATCCGGAGGCAAGGCTCGCAGCCGAGACTCTGAAACTTCTGAACGGGCACAATATGTAACATCACCGAGTGCTCAATCGGTGACGTCTGAGTTTTAAGGTCGGTCAAAAATGGGGTGCCTACAGTGAGGGATCAGAGCTTTGTTTCCAAAGTACATACTGAGGTATCAGAATTGAAGGAACAACATTCCTATGTCTCCAAATTTCGAGCTCAACTATTGGAGAAGAAGGCTCAACTTGAGGAAGAATTATCAGCACCAAGCTTTGGATCGGACTACTACCAAGCTGTAAATCACTAATCAGGAGTTAGCTGATCGAAAGTAAGAGATGACCATAGTTATTCAATTGTTTTCATCCCTCAAGAATAGAGCATCTATTGTAAAAGAACAATTTAAACACTGTACTGACTTCTGGGCCAATCTATGGCTATGTGTATTTGACTCTTTATGAAATAAATTCTTATTTTCATTGAAGTGTTCTCATGGTATTTTATTTAGCACTTATTCTATTCCTTGTGTTTCCCACATGGTTGGATAATAAGGCTTCAAATATCTGCCATTAATCTTTTTGGGATGTACATATCCATTCAAATTCCTCAAATGGTATGCTCCAAAAGACAGGACTCTATGAACTTGATATGGTCCTTTCCAGTTAAGTGACCATTTGCCAAACTTATGGCTTTTAATCCCTATTGGGAGTATTGTCTTCTATACCAAATCACCTTTATCAAAGCCAATGTGTTTGACTTTCTTATTATAGTTTTTGGCTGCTTTCTTCTTTTGGAAAAGAATGCTATTTAATGCCAGAATTCTAGCTTCATCTATACTTTCTAACTCCAAACACATACTTTGATGGTATTGCTCAAGATCTAATTGGTCTTGGCATCTCATCCTCAAGGACTTAACATTAATTTCCACAGGTAGCACTTCATCATGCCTATATACTAAGGCATAAGGAGTGATTCCTGTGCTTGACCTTAGAGAAGTTCTATAAGCCCACAATACATCCAACAATAAGTCATGCAAATCCCTAAGATTGTCTTCCACAACTTTCTGTATTCCTTTTTTCAGAGACTTATTGGATGATTCAGCTTGACCATTGGCTTGTGTATAATAGGGGGTGGAATTAACAAGGCTAATTCCAAACTCTGCCACAAAAGACTTTACCATCTTCCCATCAAATACGATCTCATTATCAACAATTATAGTCTGTGGGATACCAAATCTATGGATTAATTCCTTAATGAATCCAATGACTTCAGTCTGGTCTACAGCCTTGTATGACTTAGCTTCGACCCACTTAGTGAAGTAATCAGTAGCCACTAAGATGAAACAATGATGCTTCGAAAAGAGTGGGTGTATTTTTCCCATTATATCCATGGCCCATCCTCTACATGGCCAAGGCTTCACAACTACATGCAGGTTAGTTATGGGCACGTGCCTTATTGTGCCATGCTTTTGGCATGCCTGGCAACCTCTTGCATATTCTATGCAGTCTTTAAGAATAGTTGGCCAATAGTAGGAATGCCTTCGAAGCAGCCATCTCATCTTCACATCGGGCTGATGAGCACCACAAATACCTTCATGAACCTCAGCCATAGCTGTCAATGCTTCCTTTGGGCCTAAACATTCCAACAATAACCCATCTCTCCCCTTTTGTAGAGACCATTACCTTACATCATGTATTGCATAGACTGCAATTTAATTTTTCTGCTGGCCTTCAAAGATGGGCCAGCCAGATACTGCATTATTGGATGCCTCAAATCTTGTTCTTGTAAGTCATTATGGTTGACTTCCAAGACCACATTCCTTTTATTTAAGGGTGGTATTAATTTCTGATATGTTGTTTGGCTTATATCCCTTCGAGTATTATCCATTCTCTTGAAATTCGAACCTTTCTGAGCCATATCATTAGCTTTATTATTCAAGAATCTTGGGACATGAGTTACATTTGCTATCTGAAATTGAGAAAGCAGATGTAATGCAACAACATAGTATGGCAACATGCTTATGCCTTGACATTTGAAAATCCCTTTCACTTGGTTAATTACCAATTGAGAATCTCCAAATATGTCAACTGCATGAGCTTGTAATCCAATAAGTATTTCCAGTCCCATTATTAAGGCTTCATATTCATCTTGATTATTGGAACAAGTAATTTCATCCACTCTGAAAACCATGCACGGTTTCTACTTCTTGTGGTGACTTAATTACTATACCAATTCCAATTAGACCATTAGCTTTTGATCTATCGAACCACATTTGCCATGGTTCAACATTAGCCATACCAAGTTCCATTATCTCTTCGCTTTCTGTTTGACATGGATGGTCTGCCAAAAAATTAGCTAAAACTTGTCTTTTTACTGCCTTTTGGGGAACATATTCTAGATGAAATTCTGATAAAGCTAGTATCCATTTGCCAATTCTTCCCCTCAACATGGGTCTAGATAACATATATTTAACTAAATTTGTGGTTGCAATTACCAAGACAGTTGTAGGCAAAAGATAGTATCTTAATTTCATTGCAGTAAAATACAATGCAAGGCACAGCTTTTCTACAGCTTAGTATTACATTCACAAGAATTTAGGAACTTACTAAGGTAATAAACAGATTGCTCCTTGCCTTCTTCATTGTCTTGGGCTAAGAAAGCTCCTAATGAATCATCTGCTGCAGCTATGTACAATTTCAAGAGCTTATCACCCTTTGGTGGCATCAGCACTGGAGGGTTGGCCAAGTAGGCTTTGATTCCTTCGAAAGCAGTTTGATGCTTTACTGTCCACACAAACTCCTCTTCATCTTTTAGCCTTAACAAGGAAGAAAATACTTAGTTTTCCTTACAGTATTAGAAATGAATATTCGAAGGAAATTAATCCGTCCAAGAAACTTTTGTAATTCTTTCTTACTTAATGGAGGTCTGGCTTCAATGATGGCTTTGGCTTTATTCTGGTCAATCTGTATTCCTTTCTTGTGTATTACATAGCCCAAGAAGTTTCCAGATGATACACCAAAAGCACATTTAAGAGGATTGAGTTTCAACTTAAACTTTCTCATTCTTTCGAAAGCTGCTTCTAGGTGAAATAAATGTTCCTCCATGGATTGGGATTTCACTACAATACCATCAATATAACACTCTGAACACCCTCCAATGAGGTCATGAAAGATAGTGTTTATAGCCCTCTGATATGTAGCTCTAGTATTCTTCAAGCCAAATGGCATTTTGACCCATTCGAAGGTACCAATATTCCCAAGACATCTGAATGCTATCTTGTGGAAATTCTCTTCTGCAATACAGATTTGGTTATAATCAGAATGCCCATCCATCATTGATAAAACTTGATGCCCTGCTGAACTGTCTACCAATAAATCCACTATAGGCATAGGATACTCATCTTTTGAAATTGCTAGATTTAAGTTTCTGAAATCGATGCATACCCTCATTTTACCATTCTTCTTAACTACGGGCACAATATTGAATAGCCAATCAACGTACCTGGCTATCCTAATAAAGCCTGCCTTGAGGAGTCTAAGAATTCCCTCCTTAACTTTCTGGATCACTTCTGGACTCATTTTTCTTGGTTTTTGCTTGTATGGCTTGAAATTAAGCCTCATAAGAAGCCTATGTTCCACTAATGATCTATCCAATCCTGGTAGTTCATTATAAGACCATGCAAAACAATCTTTATATTTATTCAAAACAACCAACAACTGGTCCCTATCAAGAGCATTCAACCAAGCACTTATATAGGTGGGCTGTTGTATAGAACCTTCCCCTAAATTTACTTCTTCCAAGGGGTCTTGTATCTGAGAACTTACTGATGTTCCTTCTTTGATTCCTTCTGACTTCGAAGCAATCTCTTTGCTTTGTTCTGCTCCTAGTTTCTTTGGTTCGACACCCTTATCCTCCTCCTCATAGACAAAGTCTGTCCACAAAGCATCCTCCTCTTGTATCTCTTGGATTTTTATTTCAATATCCAAAGCACAGTATTTATCCAAGGCCAAGCATCTGACTTCTTGTTGTTCCTTCATACAACCAACCATCATGGCTTCTTTCTCTTGCTCTTGCACTTTCTGGACTATTGATTTTATATCCAATACTGAGAACTTAATTAGAGCCAAAGACCTGGCTTCTTGGGTTTCATCTCTTTGCCTACAACCAGGCATCATTGTCATCCTTAACGACAAACTCTTCATCAGCACTCTCCTGGACCAAGTGCTTTAGATGTGCAAATTCCTCATCAGCCGTCACGCCGGCTGATCCATCAAGTTTTCTCAATATACTGAGTGGTGCTACTCATTCAGTAAATAATTTGGCCTCTACGAAATCTGCACAAGCTATGAAGGGTTGAGGATTTGCATTGATCTCCTTCGTCTCTCCATTGCACAAGGCCATCATGATTTTTTGATGTAAAGAGGAAGGCACACATTTGTTGGTGTGAATCTAATCTCTTCCAAGTAAAGCATTATACTTAGCATTGCTGTCAATAACGAAGAATACTGTCATGCAGTCCTTGGTTCCCACACTCAGGTTGATGGGCAAAATATCTTGGGCCATCTGTTTGTCTCCAGCGAAACCAGCAATGGCTGTACTGGTTGGGATTAGTCTGGGGTTCTTCTTTCCTAGTTTCTTCAACGAAGATTTTGGAAGCAGGTTTACTGCTGCCCCATTATCCACCAGCACCCGATTCATCTGTATTCCATCGAAGAAGGCTTTGACATACAAGGGTTTGACATGCTGTGTCATGGACGTCGTGGGATACTCAAAAGGGTATGAGAGGTTAATACTTACCTCTTCCTCACTCTCGTCTTTAGTTTTCATTGGTGTGGCTACTTCGGATTCGTCTTGCACCATACTTACTTGTGAGTCTTCACTGGAGACTGGAATTAGGTCAATTTCCTGACCTTGGTTTTCATCTTCATCTTGAAACTCCTGTGGTAATATAAGCACCATATTCACTGACACCGGAGGAAACGAGCCAAATTGGACGACTGGCTGTACCTGTTTTCCCTCTTGGTCAACTTGTTCAGTTACTTCAGAAGCGTCCTCCATGCTGCATTCTGGCACTTCTGTATTAGTAACTTCCTTCGAATGGTCTGTTTCTGTTTGTTTTTCGACCAAAAATGTCTGTTCAGCCATGAAGGCTTCAAACATTTCTTCCTCAACCATCCCCTTCCTTTGGCCTGGGATGACTTCATCTTCTATCTCCCTATCACTTTCTATCAAAGCTTTTTCCAATCCTACCAAGCTGGACCTTTCCTTGGCCTTTAGTTCAGAATGAACTTTGGCCAACTGCTCCTTGCTACAACTTCTTTTGTCTGGAAGAGTCGATTTTAGATTATGGTCTAACTTTGAATCTTCTTCTCCTTCTACCTGGCTCTTTAGCTGAACCAATGAAGAACTTTCTCCACCTTTTTTCAGATCCTTCTGGTACTGAGTATACCTTCGTTGGATCTTCCTTCTTTAGGACCTAGAAATCACTGGGACCATATTTGGTTCTTTTATTTTCGGGTGCTTAAGCAATACCCAATTGTTTGGAGCCACCAAAGGAGGTTTGACCATCATATCTTGGTTTCCAACAACATTTCTTTGGGTAGACATTTCCCTAGGTTTGTTTTGCATGACAAACCAATTTGGAACTCCAGGTACCCACGAACCTACTGACCCAGCTGTTGAACTGTTTCTTTCTTCCTTCGAAGCCATCTTCGAAGCTGGCTGTGAAGGCCACTGCTTGGCCCTGGCTCCCTACTTTGGGCCTAACTCAGGCCTTTGATGAAGGTGGCCACTTTCCGTCCTGCGTGAGGCTGGTCTAGGAGGCCAATATTTGGCTTTGATCCCATAAACTGAACCCTTCTCTAGTCTCTTTTCAGGATGGCCATTCTCCATTTTGTAATAATTAGGTGGTCTGGACTCATATAAAGGCCTCTTGCCTTTAGAATGCATTCTAGAGGCTGTTGGCTCAGCCATTAATGGCTGTTGCTTGATACTAGTTAGATATGGCCTTTTGTTATAAGCACTAGTTGGTTTAGGACGCCTCTGCACATCCTTATAATATTGCTTTCCATCAATTGGAAGCCCTTTCAACTATTTGTAGCTCAGCTTGCATCTGGGACACATTCTTTGCATGACAGCTATTTCTAAAGAGTCGTCATCCAGTGCTTCTTCATCAGAGTCTTCCCTCTGGAGTGAGAAACCTTGTCCAATAGTTGGTAGATTTCCATTGTCTTTCTTGACAGTTGTTTGGCTGGCAACATGCATCTGTACATTGACTTCTTCCAATTCTTTCAAGGACAAGTTCTGGAAGTCTAGCATGATAACATTGGCTGCCACTTCTCCAATTTCTAAGAACAGATTAGTGTCAATCCCCATAGCCTTTTCTGTTTTAGCTTGGAATTTTAGACTCCCCTTTCGAATTTGCTCTTGGATCCTGTCTCGAAAAACAATGCAGTTTTTAGTTGAGTGAGACTAAGAATTATGCCATTTACAATACATTTTTCCTTTAAGTTCCTCTAGAGACGAAATTTTGACTCTTTTTCGTAACTTTAGGAAATTTGCAGCAAGCAAACGATCAAAAATGTCATTTGCCTTTGTTAAATCGAAAGAGTATTTTCTATGAAGGTCTTTCTTTTTAAACTGCTAGTCAATTGTTGTGTCATTATGAATTAATGCTTCACAGATCACAGGTTCTTTCCCTACAATCTCTGTTGCATCAATCTCATAATTAGGATCCCTATAATACGTCTTGTATGATGCATTACTACGATCTTGTTCTTCTTCTAGTAATGCTTCATACCTAGACACCTTATAGGTCAATTCCACTAAGTCTCTAAACTCAGTTGAGTCAAACTTCTTTCGAAGCCTAAACTCTAGACCATTTTGAGCCAATCTCACAAATTCAGGCTCTAGTAAGATGATCCTACATTTATTTCGTGCTCTTTTAAATATGACGATAAACTGAGTAGCCCTCTCATTAAGCCTTTGACTCAATCTTGCCAAGTCTGCCATAGAAACCTCTAGCTCTGTTTAGAAGAATTGGGCATGAAATGTCTCTTCTATTTGTTGCCAAGTTTGGATAGAGCCAAGTGTAAGGTTAATATACCATACAAATGCTGATCTAGTTAAAGAGTTTGGAAACAATCTTAACTTCATATAGTCATTGTTAGTGAATTCACCACACTGAGCAGCGAACCTAGTAATATGTTCAACCGTTGACTGGTTTCCATTCCCATAAAAAAGAGCGAAGTCGGGTATCCTAAACCCCCTTAGGTATTCATGTACCCTATCTACCCATTATGGATATGGCTTCCTGTACACAGGAGTTTGAACCCCCCGAGCCATTGGTCCACACATCTCTCTAACAATGTCAATATTTTGGTCCCTAGGGACCATATTTTGTGCCTGTTGAACCACTACTGGAGGAACAAACACAGGATTTAGTGGACAACCCTGTGCCTGGAGTCCTTCTTGGTCCATAGGGTGGTATGTTTGGGACTGGTTGTCCCTGTGGTGCTGGCTGCTGTTGAGGGTATGGATGACCTCTTTAAGCCTGTCCTACAAAAGGACCTGCGAAAGGTGCTGGAACAAGTGTTGTGTCTCTTCCAATTGCAGGAAAACCTTCCAACCCCCCGGGTATAAATTCGAATAAAGGGTTAGTGAACCCCCTCGTGCCAGGTATGGCTTCGAACATGGGATTTGGAACCATCCTTACACTATTTTCTTGTACTGGGCCAAATCCACCAATTTGCATGGCTTCACTATTAAGTAATGAAGCATTTTGATTTGCCATAGGCCTCGAAAGAGGCTCATACTAAGACTGAGGTGGTGGTCTTTCATGATTTTGGTTACTAGTTTGACCATTAGTATACCCATTACTCTGCATAGGCTGTTTATCTTTAGCCAATCTTTGCTAAGGGGCATTTGAATTTTCCTCTATATGCCTTGCATTTGTTGGTTGGTGGGCATTCATTCGATCTAAAAAGGATGTTGCCCACCTTTCCATTGTGTTCATTAACTGCTGTCCCATGGTATCTACTAGGCCACCCCATGGATTCATTGGCTGAGTAGATGGAACAGTGGATGGTCCAATTCCTTAGCCTCGTCCAATATTATGAACATGTGGTACTTGTTCTGAAGTGCTGGTATGTTCGACCATAGGTTCTGATAAAATGGGTGTTTCCATAGGATGTGTTATCACATTATCCTCTGGATTAGGTATTTCTACCTCTCCTTCCACGCCTTTTTCCAAGCGTTCATTTTCTCCTTATCTCCTACATCTAGCCATTTCAATTAGTCCCACTGGGCATGCCAAAAATATATGTTGGCTTTTTTGGGTTTCGAAGGTTATTTTTGTAATTATGAGCGTGCTAGCAAGGATCAATCAGTCTTATAGAAATTTAATTGCCAACTAATTATCAGACGATTGTGTTTTGGTTCTTTCAGCCTCAATGAAGAGGACTTTTACTGGTGGCTTTACTTAGGAGGAATAAACTAACAATGATTAAATGAAGAACAATTGCAGTATTTCATTAAGTAAAACGAAAGACTTACAATGATCTAATTTAGCCTCGTAGAGGTTTACAACAACAATTTACTTGAAACTACTCCTATGAACGAAGTGCGGTGCAGGAATTTTAAAGTACAGAAATACAAAGAACAGGAAATGTAAAATTGGAAAGGAAATAAAGCAAATAAAACTGGTTTTTTGGATCTCAGTCCGGGCTTTTTTCTGGGGCCATCTCTGCTATTTATACTTCGCAAGAATGACCATCGAACTGCACGTCTAACCGTCAAATCGCTCCTCCATGATCGCTGGTCATGTTGCCTTATAGTTAGCTGCACTATGTCATTACTTGCAGTTAGGCTTCCATCCTGATTTTGAATTTGAACGTGAGTAACCGTTGAAGCCACATCACTTCGCACCTCTTTTCTGATCCAGTGTGACGCAGATCTTGTAAGAACCAATACTAATTGCCACGTGGATGATCACGATCGAAGGTTTGAATTGTCTTCTCGTATTACCCTCAACCTACTATGTGTTGAACTGTGATTGGCTTTATACAAAATATGTAGCCAACATATATGGGTTTTAAATCCGACCCAATTTCTAACAACTCTCACTCGAACATGTGCTGGCATGACACCGCGTTTCCTTATCTAAATCTATCCATCAAACACGATTATACTAGTCAAAGGACCGTGCGATTGCTAAGAACACCTGTATGTGGGAGCTCTACACTAGAAACTCAAAAAGAGCCAACATAGAGATATTAACCCGAAAATAAAAATAGTGTCTCATATAACTCAGACCCATCTAATTACACCGGTCCAAAAAACATCTCTAATCCCTCATAGAGCATACTCGATCCTCTCATATCATACAATATATTCACACTCAATCCGCCTCTTATATAAAACAATGTGGGTTGCCAACAGTGAATATACAATAGAGGTGTAATACTAGATGATTTTCCCTTTGCCTTCATGCCATTTAATTTAGGATTGACCGTTTTACTAGTGATGTCCCTTAAGGCCGAATCATATATACATGACTGCGGGCAACATACCAAAGTTGTAGAACATCAACCCTTACCTTATGACATAGTCAAAGGTCACAAAAGAGTACAAAAGTGAAAGTATGACATGTAAGAATGACATGGTGAAGAAGTAGGAATCCATTTTCTCATCTCATTACTTGATCGCCAAGCACATATAATATGAATACATGCTACGGTGTAGCAACTTTTCCAAAGAGTGGCATCATACTCGATACACCATATAGATCTTAATCTAGTTTCCCTTAAGTGTACGAGTCACTTTCTAGCGCCTAACCTAAATTCTCTATATGCTCGCTTTCTAGGCACCAAATAAGATCTCACATCTGGCTAATCATAACAGACACGACATGGAAAGTGGGTACTAACATCCATGTTTGGTCTTTAACACAACCTTAACTTGGTTGTAGCCAAGGCGACATACATAAAGGATAATTTTAAGTCTTTCTTGGCTCCAAAATAAAATAAACCGTTAGTCTCATTCTCACTCGCTCCTAAGCGCCAAAGGCGATTGCTTGTGGGAGTGAGCCAATCTTGCCTACTGACATCATCATCTGTTAATCATTATGACACAAACTATAATAGCATCAATATCCCATAATGTTACAAAAATAAGTGATCGATTGAAAAATACAACCACAGTTTACGTAATTCTATATTTTAAACATAGGCCTTATCAGTACCTCTTACGATAAGCATATACAACGGAATTCACCATGTGCGCCTCGCATAAAATGGTTCAAGATCACTATCTCTTGCACAACTACCTCTCTAAAGACATTCTAGTGACTAATTTGCGTTCATTCAAGATGCGCCCATCTAGTGCATTGAATCCTACAAGGGACAAATTTATACACAACTAACAGAGCATCCTATCGATAATCTAATGAGCAAGGTTATGATCTAAACTACTCAATTGACCATTTATGAAAGATAACACTCTTCATGCCGAATACACCCACATAGCGTACTTCAGGCTCCCACAACAAAAGATCAAGGAATATAGGTCACCTGTTTTTTCCCTAGAGACAATTAGAGGATTCACTCAATAGTTGAGGTTCTAGCTTTTACCAATTGGTAAGTCAATGGGTTTGCAATTTCGCATCTAGAATCATTCTAGGATATTCCTTATGTAAATTATCAAAGACAAACCAAGAATTCTCCAGAACAATCCCTAAGGATCGTACATCTGACCATATAAATTACATCACCCATGTCTATTATGTCTAAAACAAAGGACTGCCAACCCTATAAATTCTTGGCTTATAAGCAAAACTTCATTTGGACCATTGATCATGCCTTAATGGTCTTCATCGATCATCGTTGGAACATCATGGCTCGATGAAATCTAAGAACCACTATTTAGATAACTATTTTAGGCCGTAAAAGATTTATTGGAACTAGCAATCTTTTGCGCTCCTATCTTTTCGCCATAAAAGCAGAAGGTAAAATCTCTACGGATCTACTTATCTAATTCTCCAATGAGAAATTGGGTCACAATGTCCACAAAGTAAAGTTTCGAACTAATGTCAATCATAGCCTAAGTCAAAGTAAGCCTCACTTCCTAAGATGAAGTTTTCTCAAGGTTTGCACCTTCCTCAATGGTGCGATTTTTCAGTATCTAGCAAGCCTTATGCCTAAAAAATGACTATCTAAATCGCACATAACTTTAGAATAATTTCGCGTCATAGCGGAAAGTCAACCAAATCCTAGAAATGGTTAATCCTTAAAGATTTCGTCTTAAAATGCGCAACATTGATCCACTTTCTAAAAACAGGGGACTAGAGAGCCTTTGACACTATTCTAGGCTCATTATCATTACACGAAGTAATTATAAATGTTTCCTTCTCAATCACCTAGGGATGATATGGAAAATTTTCACATTCGCTACCACGCAACTAAGAACGAAGAGTATTCTTCTGTAATGGAGTAACCACTAGTAGACACGTCGCTCCTATTGTCTCTAGGATATTAAAAATTTCTTTTCATTCTCAACTAGGCTACATAAAGCACCATACTTAGAATTCTCTATCTTGTAAAGTTCCAAAACTCTATTCATGTCACCTCTGCTAAGAAAACTTTATGTGACCAAATGCGCCAATACAGATGCCCTTTTACAGCTTTCTAACTTACTTGTGCATAGTTATTGCGAACAAAGTTTCGCATTCACATGAGAACAAGATGCCGCAAGCGAGTGGGCCCAAGAGGGCCTACTCAAACCATCCATGTCACCTTCTCATCAATGTGATTAAATACAATAAGCCATTGGTTCATGACCAATGTCATAAACTAATTCCAATCATCCTAATGTGTGAGTTCTCAAAGACAAGTGTAAAGATTTAGGCCCAACTAGGTAATGACTCATGACTAACTAATGTTCACTAGATCATAAAAAGATGTCATAGAGATATCAAGTGTGCCTAAGTCGCAAATTTAACTAGTAAGTGCTAATCTCCTACACCTTCAAGTCAATTTTATTCTCCATACACTTTACTGTATCTAGTTGAAATATAATGATACTTCTCTTGCCATCTCTGTTTCTCGCTTCATAGTTAGTTGCAATTAATTCTACTATCCACATGAATGAGAGAATTAGATATCAATCTATGACAGCTCCTGAAGCAACTTAAGCATGAATTAGGCTAAAGAGTCTAATTCAACACAGTACTCTCACAAGTGATGCATCAAATTCTTAGAGCCATAACAACCTTGTTGGCCATGACCTTTTCATTACTATGCTGCAACTTTTGCGCTTAGTGGTAAACATCATTCAAAAGTGTTAGCCTAGCTAAGGAATCATACAAAGAAGCACCTCCCCATGTCTCACACTCAAGTGTGGAAATAGTAAATGTCTAGACTTAGACAAGTTAGCAAAGCTAATAGATTTTGTAGCCATTATGCGCTAATCTTCTCACTTAGTGTTAATAGATTTTTGCAATTTCTAAGCGCTAATCTTTTAATTTTAAGTGATATTTTAACGCACACTATCATAGTGCGTGAAAATTTTTCTCCATTCACTCCCATTAATTGGGTAGAGAGCAAAACATTGCCCATACTGGCTACTCGTCTTACACTTAATGGCTAACTCATTTTAGCTTGCATTTCTTGGATGACGTGACTCTTGGATGTTGTTTCATCCAATGATGCAATATTATTACAAGTCAAATTACCAAGTCAATCCGCGTAGCTCAATAATCAGGATCATATCTAGATCTATTAAGGGCTTACTAATTTTACAACTCCAAACTCACCAATCAAAACTATTTAGCATGCCGCTAATCATAGTGCACACATCAGTTTTTATTGTGCCAAACAAGGCAACAAAACCATGGTGACGTTGAGTCATATTTCCTTACTTTGGCTCAATTAAGGTCTGGCCTAAAGTCTGCAAGACTTTCTACTCATCTAAAGAATAGGATTACATTGTTAATATTTGAACATCTCTACTAATTCTAAGTCAACCAAATTAACTCCCATAAGCTAAGTCAATTAGAGGAAAAAAATGCGCATTGGAATTAAGCGGTGTTTGGCAACATGGTTTGGTGCATATTTTAGGCCCCAACAGAAAAAATTTCAAAACCTCGCACTGTAGCTGAGTGAAGGGGATCCAGCTGTATGGCATTATATTGGTAAAAAGACATTTTTACCCTTCATTGCTTTGATCTGTTTGGAGACACGCTCACATGTCTCATATCTCTCATATCTCTCACCAAAGGCTCTACCTTCTACCTGGACGCTTTTACAGCAGAGTCGACTAGCTCTCTCCGGCGGAACTGACGGTCAAGACCAAGTAGCCGATCGTCGAGGATTCTTAAAGGTACGGTTGCGAAACACCATTTCTGTGCTTTTTCTTCACCGATCTGCGCCAATGATGATGAACTCCCCTGTAGCTTTTTTTTCTTGCTTCAACTTCGGTCGTTAACTCTAAGATCTTCCTTGTTCTCTTCACCATGTCGTGTCCAACAAAAAATACATATAAATAACTTGTTTCGAACTAATCTCAGCAAACCATTTTCTCTCTTTGAGGTCTTTCTCCATTTTGGGTTTTCTGGCGATTTTCTTCACCATTTTTTTTTTTCGTTTCTACCATCTAAATAACAACTAAAACAACCATTTAATTGTGCAAGAGCATCTCTCAATCTTGTTAGTAATTTTTTTTCCCTAATTTGATTTCACTATAAATAAAAAAAAAATTAGACAAAATAACAAATATTTCAATTCGTACTGAAATTTTTTGTAAAAATCTTTTTCAAAATTATTCTCATATATAAAATTTGGCTTTCATCAAAATTTAATAAAATTTGTAATTTACATTTGATGAATTATTTATTTGGAAAAAAATAAATAAATCTTGTCTCATTTAACCTGTTTTTCAGTGATTGAGAAATTATCATAAAGTAATGGACAAAAAAACATTACCTATGATTTTGCGACCTTTTTTCAGTGTTAGTTTTTTTCCTTGCTTCCATGTAAATTAAAACTAAAAGGAACATTTACTTGTTTAGAGCATCTGTCTGTTTTAATCATCATAATTTTTTTGAATATAATTTGATTTTCAGTTCAAATAGGTTTGGGCTTTGCACATTATTTGGAGCATCTCTCTGTTTAGAGCATCTCTCTGTACATTATTTCGATGTCACGAGTCATCACCATATCTTGCAACTTTACTGTTTCTCATGCCCATTTTTGTGATGTATTGGAATTTTGTGATATGCTACTTTTTGAATTTCTATTCGAATTTTCTGATGTATTGCAATTTTCTGATGTATTGAAATTTCTATTGGAATTTTGTGATGTATTGCAATTTTATGGTGTATTGAAATTTTGTGTAACTACTACATTTACTTTGAGACCTTCAGCCGTAATGTCACGACCCAAACCCGGTACCCAAAGGCATGGCATCGTAACAAGATAAAAATAAAATAATTCGGATAATTCTGTAGTCACAGCGCAAGCAGATAAATTAAATAAATTAAAATAAATAACTGGGTACCAACTGTTTATTTAAAAAGAAATAAAGCATAGTCATTTGAGCTTCACTGTATTACAAGAGTTTAATAATAAAAGATAGAAATCAAAAAATAAAATAAAAATAACATATTGATTCATTTTCCATCTTAGTCCCACTAAACCTCGTCACCTGAAAGGGGTAACAGCTATAAGCACATAGCAGAGTGAAGAAATATTATACTATGAGGGGCACAAAATGGCCATGGATATTTATTTAAGCTGAAACATTATAAATTGAGTTGAGTTGAATATACAAATTAATTAAGTGCCAGAAACTGAAATAATCACTATAACCACGGTACATCACTAAGTGCCAAGCACTACACTGGTCAATGGATCCACGACAAACACTGAACCACAAAGTGGTCAATCACTAGGCCAATGGTTATTTAAGTCCCCCAAGGCATGGGACTCCCGTGGTGGTACTTACAAAACATATTTTCATATAAGGTCATAGCCAAATATTCTTTAAAAGTAAAACAAACATATCCATGGGTTTCCTTTTAAGCAAATAGGGTTCATAAAATAATTCACGTAACTGAAACCTTTGTAAAACATAACTTTTATTAAAAACGTAACTTGTGTAAAACAGATTGTGGTAAGTTAAAACATACGTAAAATACGTTTTGATAACTCAGGGTATAATATAACTCACCTTAAATTAATTCTTTTATCATTTCTTTCCACCACCACTCAAAATTTCACTCGCCGTTCTCCTTTCTACTCTCTAATTACTTGTTTTCCGTCGCCTTAACACGCAAATCTCCTGTATTTATAGGACAAACAGTCTTGGGTAATAAGCTACTGACATTGACGCGATCCACCCTTATCCCCTCATTTATAATCTTGGTTTTATTTTATTTTATTTTATTTTTTTTATATTTTTTTTTGACCATGGACTTGTTGACCATTTGACCATTTTTAAATTAAGAGTTATTACCTTCTTTGGTAGTTCAAGATGACTCCTAAGATAATAATAAGTTAGGTTCACGTCTAAAAATCTCACTACCCTACTATAAATCACCACTTACCACTTATTAAAATATTTAATGTGTAGTGTTTCATAACATATTTCTTTAACCATAAAATTCTCAATTTCCTAAATTATGCATTTATTTATTATCATTTATTTATTATTATTATTATTATTATCACTATATGTATATATATACTTATTTTATTATTATTATTATTATTATTATTATTAGTAGTATTATTACTATTATTTATTTATTTTATTGTAATGTTAAATTTAAAACATTCGGGTGTCACACATAATATATGAGCCTCATTGGTATCCTCATCCTTCTGTTACAATAGACCAATGCCATGTGTATTTTGTAACTGCTTTGCATATTCCAGTTAAGATCATGATCATTCAGCACCATTTAGGTCTTGCAATTAATATAGAAAAACTGCATCTTCATTAAAGGGTCAAACTGAGCATTAATATTTATCTGTTGAGCTGTAATTGTGTTCACGACGGAGCTAGAATTTGTATTCAGTTGATGCAAAATCCTACCTACAACCCACGATCGCACACAAGTTTTTTTTTCTTCATTTTGGTTTTCCCCTTATTTGATAATCAGAAGCAGTAAAATTTGTAACTTAAACATCTATTCCTTCAATCTGTGGATATGCCATTATAAATTACCCGTTTCATTTATGGCCATTTGACTCTAAATTTTTTTGTATATATTTCTTCCATGTAAATAAAATCTTAAACCAACATTTAATTGCTGGGAGCATCTCGCACTTCTCATCAACTTTTTTTTTCTCGATTATGTAATTTGATTTCAGTTTACATAGATTTGATAAATTACTAATTAATTGATTTTTTAAAAAAAATATGCTTTCATTTACCCTTTTTCCAGTGCAAACAAATGTTTAAAACTGATTGACACAAAAAAAATGTAAAGTAATGGGCAAATGTGAACTGTACAGTGAGTAATTGGATTTCCCAAAGCTTTCCGAGTTAGCTTAATTACCTATTCACTCAATCTGTTATGCTGTTAACAATCAACTGTTGTTATAAATGTAGATTGCTATTCTTTCAATCTGTTATGCTGTTATAAATTAATTGTTACATTTCAACGAATATACGTGCATTGCAATTATAACCCCAATCTGTGGTGCTGTTTTAGTCATGTGCTTGGTCTGTGTGTAGTAATATGGCTTCCTCTTTATCCACTGCCACGTCGACATGGCCACAACGCATGTGTGCTTGTGGCTATGGCCATTGTTTTGTGAAGGTAACCAAATCTCACAAAAATCCTGGCCATGCATATTGGGTATGTTTGGTTTGTGTTTGAGAGATGTGTTTTAGAGATAAAAAGTACGAAAAGTTGTTTGGTTTGGTTTTTTTCAAAAGATGTTTTGGAAAATTATTTTGAGAGAGAGTTTTGGAAAAAGTGATTGATTTGATGTGTGTGAGAGAGAGATTTGTTTGGAAAACTTGTTTGCTTTACAAGTTTTGAGAAATTTTTTTCGAAAAATTTGTTTGGTTTGATTACTTTTAAAAACTTATTTGTAGAGAAAATTTCCCAAAAATTTTTCAGAAATACAAACCAAACGAACCCATTATGTTTGCCCCTGGCCCGTGGTGAGTTATAACAACTAATTATTTGTCACTCCATATGTTTGCACAATGTAATTCCCATAACTAATAAATGTTTTACGTTTCTTACTCATCAACAATGTGTTAATTGGATTGGTTGGTGTAACGAATCAGGGAGATGGAGCCCCGACCATGACTCTGGGTCAACTGATGTCATGCAGTTACGGGCTGATGTCGTGCACATTTTTAGTACGTTGCGTGTAATGAAAACGGTGATTTGTGTGTTGTGCATCATGGTCATCATCTTATTATTGTGAATATAAATCCCGTAAATCATTAGCCTTGTACATAAGTACTGTTTTGAAGAAGTACTATTTTCAACAAGTAACTGCATTGTGATCGTTTGTATGTAAACACTATATGTTGTTAGTAATTATTGTACTACTTTTGATAAGCTTTATGGAAGTTGTCTTTTCCATATGGTTCATAGTTTATTGTCTGAAAATGTATTCATCAGCTGAGTTCTAATGTATACAATACGTCTTCTCACATTAGTCGAATGTCTACAACACGGTCGTCCCCCCACACCCCGTCTAAGAATAAAGGGGTTGGCCCATCAGGTACTGAAGGAATTGTTGATGACTTCAATCATGCACATAAGGCGAACTGGGACAGTGCAGCGACAGAAATCTTCCTACAGTGTGTTAGGGACGCAATATTAGCGAGCCGGCGGGTTGGCACAACCATAACCAAAACAGGGTATAATGAAATTGCACTGAAATTCGCTAAGTGCACGGGTAGACGTCATGAAATTACACAGTTGAACAACAAGGGTAGTAGTTTGAAAAAGGAATGGCAGGCTTGGAACAAGTTGATGGATAGCAGTAAAAGTGTGATTGGCATTGGGTTTGATAGGGAAACTGGGTTGTTCACAGTGTCGGAAGAATGGTGGGACAATCTTAAATCGGTATGCACGAACATATATTTTATTTTACGTAATAAGTCCTCTAAGTTTAATGGCAACTTGTACTTGTTATTATTCATTATTTGTTGTAAAATTTTCACATATGTACGTTACGTTAACTCTAAACCCTTTCAATCCAAAATAACTACAAATTTGAACACTGTACAACATAAAAAAGTAACTACATTTAACTTATGTCAAACTAGCCCCTTTAATTTTGTACACACATGTAAGCGAAAGTAACTTGTTCGTTGAATGTCCCATGCCACTGTGACGGAAACAATAAATTGTACTTTGATTTTTCATTTGCAGACAAACAAGATCGCTTACAAATTCAAGACGAAACCATTGGAGCATGAAGATTTGATGCGCGAAGTATTCACCGGTGCAACTGCGACTGGCAAACACCATTGGATGCTGGGGGAGAAGGATGTAGATGTTGGTGAAGGTGAATCCGACTCAGTGGACTCTTCTGGGTTGGCACCATTTACCGAGCCATACAAACCGGTCGTTAACTCACCTCCAAACTCCCCCACCGTCCACCTTGAAGAAGTAGACCCCGGGACAAAGAGGAAAAAAGGGAGGTAGCACTAGTGGAAAGTCGAAGAAGATCTCTAGTGAAACATCGGTGCTTGCGGATAGTTTTAACCATCTGTCTAAGGCGGTTGAAGCATAAAAGCACCTGACGGTCAAGCACGGAACTGGTGCATCACAGAAGTATGGCATTGAGCCATATATGCAGCGGCTTATGGCTATCCCGGGCTTCATTAGTACCCCCTGTTCCATTTCGCCTACATTGCATTAGAGAACGTGGATTACCGGGAAATATTGATGTGCATGCCAGATGATGAGAATGTAGTCGGTTGGCTTACGGCATTGCAGGCTTCAACAATGGGACCTGTTTGGTTTTGATGTAGTGTGGTTTTTGTGGACTTGTTCTGTGGGTCTCTTTTTTTAGTTGTTTTGTTTTTTTGTGTGGTTGCACAGCGCTGTAGTTACTGTTGCTTTACTTTTGTGAATGGTAGCTACTTTTGTCTTGCGCAATATGGGATCATGGTGTAACCTTTACTTTTTTGGCATAGTTCACTTTAATGGTTGAATGTAATGTAATGGATAGTTAATGTGTTCCAATTTTATGGTTGAACTTTAATGATCCAAATGTGCTTAGTTTACAACTGGATAATTGATCTGTGTGTTGTGTGCATTGTAGGAGTCATCAACAAATAATGTGGAAAGGTCAAAGTAGCAACTATAGAAATTACGATGATGTAATCATTGAACTCACTGAGGAAGAAGAAGACCTACAAAACAGCGTAATCGGGGACGCTGCGCAGCATGCAATGGAATATTACCTGAAGTACATGGAGAAGATCCCATGCCGAACTTCTATTCTAACTGGTGGTGCCTGGATTCAAGAATTATTTGATGGACACGTAGGCAGGGGTGAACAAAATTTGCATATGCCGCTGTATGTGTTTCAAGCGTTGTGTGACACATTGTGAAGCGACTTCGGTTTACGAGTACCTACAAGACCCCATGGATTACACATTGAAAAAAGTGTTGCGATATTCATCCATACGTTGGACGGTTGCACTAACCGAAAACTTCAGGAACAATTCCAACACTCGGGAGACACTGTGTCGCGACATTTCCATGCAGTGTTGGAAGGGATGAAGTTGTTCAGAGAAGTGCATTGTAAGCCCACCAGAGATCAAAATAATAGGCATTCATATTTGCGATCCAGAGGGAAATACGTGCCTTTCAAGGTTAACATATTAGTTATCGTTATCAGTTACTTTTCATTTTATGTGATGTATGTAAACCTCATGTGATGTACGTTATTGGTGCAACATTGTATTGGAGCGTTGGATGGTACTCATGTAGAAGTCGTGTTGCCTGCCCGTGATGTCGGCACATATTACGGTCACAAAAGATATCCAACCCAAAACATACTAGCAGTATGCGACTGCGACATGTGCTTCATTTTCGTATCTTGTGGTTGGGAAAGAAGCATGTATGACAGTCGCATCTTCAACGAAATAATTGAGAACGAACATGCATCGTTCCCGCACCCCCAAGAAGGTAACACATTTTAAATTAAGTACTAATTATTAATTTTGTTCAAAATCTTAAAGTGATATACCAAATGTAGGTAAATATTACCTTGTGGATGCGGGATATCCAAACAAAAATGGGTATTTGGCACTATACAAAAGGTCTTGGTATCACCAAGCACAGTTCCGGGATCGTGGACGACCCGATAACCCAAGAGAATTGTTTAATGAGACGCATGCATCATTGAGGAGCGTGGTGGAAAAAACATTTGGAGTGTGGAAATCGCACTGGAAGTTCTTGAACGACATGCCCGACTGTGATTTTGTGACGGTGCAGGTGCCATTGGTTGGTGCATCAATGGCTTTACACAATTTCATCCGTAGGCACGAGATAGCTGCTAATGCACACAACGAACATGTCAGCTATTCCTCTGTTCCAAATTACATGCCCGCCGCGGAAGGAGAACAAAATATGGATGATGGCCTCATGGTTGGGGATATGGATGTAGATATGGCAAGAGTTCGCGTGCGCATCCGTGAACATTTGTTTTACATACGGAATCAAGGACTATTGTGAAATGTTTGTTATCTAATTTATGTGTTTGTGTAATTTGTAATTTCTATTTCCGCATTGCAATGTGACTGTAACAAATTATTTAAATTTGTAATTCGTGTAAGGACAATGCAAGTGTGTTGCAAATTTAAATTTTTTTGAAGTACTACATCTTATCATTTACTATTTAAATGTAGATTGCTTGTGTAATTTGTTGTTTTATTTTTATTAAGTGCTTCTATAAGTAAACGCTGAATTTGGTAACCACATTTGTCTATTTCTATAAAATTTTCTTTTCTTACTTAACTAAATTATCTTAAAATCACCATTTCCCCTTTCTGAAATTGTATTTAAAAAAAAAAAAAATCAATTAAACTGTATATTTCCTAGTATTAATGAATTAAAAAGATAAATCAAAATAGAAAATTCGTAGTATTTTTTTCATTAATTTTTAAGAAGATACAAATATTTTTGAACAAAAAAAATATTCGAATAAATACTTAGGAATTGTTTGGTTTTGTTTTCAGAGATAAATTTTGAAAATTAATTATGGGGAAAGAGTTTAGAAATTTAGTTGGTTGGTTGGTTTGGTTATATATTTTCGAACTAATTTTGGAGTACAGGAGTTGTGAAAATAATTTTATTATAGTTGAATAGATGTATGTGAACGAAAAAGTGATTGAAAAGGAGAGATGAGTGAGAAAAAGTAATTGATTGATGTATCGGAGATAAAAAGTGATTTATTTTTATTTTTTTTTACGCAAATTCACTAACCCAAACAAAATTTTAATTAATTTTTATATGTGAAAATTAAAATAAATGTTGGCAAACAAATGGTTTTTATTTTCTGGAGAAATAGATACAATTTTCAATTAAATGAAAATTTTAATTAATTTTAATATGACAAACTAACAACAATTTCATTAATTAATTCATTTTAATTTATTTTGGTAACAATTGTATGCACCCTGTGTTTTGACAGATTACAATGTGGCCACGTGTCAATTCTGCTTTCAATTTGTAATTTGGTATAATGCGGCCACGTGGACATTAACAAATATTTGCAATTAAATAGCAATAGAGGCAATTTGGTCAATTTATATTTTACTATCATTTTAAACATATTTTTCAATCCAGTAATTCTAAAAAAATCCATCCCTTCTTCCCAAACACACAAACTAAAATACCATACTAAAATACTCAAACTATTAAAAAACCTCAAAAAAACTCATTTTCCAAACACCCACTTAATTTGATTAGCATATCATAATATAGTTTTGTCGCAAAAATATAAATTAAATAGTGACAATATTACATAAGTCGTAAGATCGAAAATCCGTTATACTCGTAACCATCTCTTACGCCACAAGTGATAATTATCCAAAATTTAATTTATTTCATACACAAAAATATTGGTTTTCGGAAGTAAATCTATAAAGATTTTTCTCAACCGAACAACCTCCCACTAACTATGGCATGTCTAAAGTATGATAAAATATTAATTTCATACAATAGCATCTCAATGTGAATTCATAAAAGAAAACATGATAGAATATTTAATCATGGAATTAAAATTCACAATATAAATAAATCATGTTATTTAAAATAACAACATACTACAAATTCTAATAACATGTTGTATAGAGTATTTAAATAATGTCATAACATATTTTTATAATTTTAAAAATTTTCTAGAATTACAAGTAATTAATAATTACACAGAAAATCATAATTAAATATTATAGAATCTGAAAAAATACAAAACTCATATTAGTAAATAAGATTACATAGCAGTAGTCTACTGTAAAAAAATCCAAGTCTAGAATCCAAGTCATGCTCCCCCAAGAGCAATTTAACATAAAAATATTGAACTATTTATTGATGAAAAATATTTTATTTTTCAAAAAATTATGAAACTTTAACATGTTGTAGAAAACTGAATTACGGGTCCAATGGTATAAGTCATACTTCAATCAAAATTATAATGAATAATCTAGAAGCAATTAATGTAATTTTTAAATTAAAACCAAATAAACAGAGCCTTAATAGCACATCAGCACTTACCTAACGTCAGTGTGTCAATCAACGTCAAGTCAACGGCGCCGATGATGTTAGCAAATTTGTCTTCTTTTTCAATGGCTCTAACTCTTATTTAAAATTAGGATTTGAGTTTTCTGGTCAATTGTAAGTCAGAATCAATCTTATAATTTATCATTTTGAAGGTCTCAAATATATAATTTTTACAACATGAAAACAAAGCATGTAAATCCCACATGCAATCAAGTTACTAAAATCATATATAAATCTCCAATTTTTTCAAAATTCGACTTTCTGATTTTTGCAAAACTTTGCAGATATGATTTAAATAATATATGAAATTTAGGATGATCAGAGATGGTTCAAAAAATATCAATTTTATGTACAAATTATATCTATACCTATATTCATGCACAAATAACATGAAAACATCTAACATTGGCTCTGATACCACTGTAGGAATAGTTATACACAACGGATTAGCGGATTCAATCCATACATTTTACCTTCAAACCGAATTCATAGATCATGTGGTGAATCACGTGTCTCCATTAATGTCTTCGAACAATTCCCAACAATGGAATAGAACTATTAGAGAACTACCCATACTATTCACAGTACAAAGGTTATTCTGTGTTTTTATTGAGAGAGAAAGAATAGAAAGTATAGGAGAGAGAGAGAGAGAGAGAGACTGATTATCTATACAGCTAAAATCTTACTCTCTCAAAAATATTAGGTATATTATGTGGGAGAGTTATAACCACCCACAACTCTATGTGTCTGTTTGGTGCAGCTTAAAAATTGCTTATTTCAGTTTTCAGCTTAATTTAAGCTATTTTGATGTGTTTGGTTTAGCTTAACAATGCAACTTATAGCTTTTTGTAAGTCAGAAATCAACTTATTCTTTGAGTGAGACAGGAGATGCTTAATTTATAAGTCAGAAATCAGCTTATATTCATAGTTATAAGCTATAAGCTGTTAAGGCATAAGCTATAAGCACTTTCTCACAGCTCTACCAAGCAGGGCCTATCTCTTTAAGAGATGAGACAGTGGGTTAATCACACTTTTTTCCAGGATAAATTAATCCAAGTTCACTTTGATTAAGTAGTGAGTTAATCACACTTAGGCCTTGTTTGGCATGCAACAATTTTAGCCTAAAAGTCAAAAAGTTACTAAAAAAATCAAAAAGTTTATAACTTATACAAAAAAATTAAAGATTCCCTTTTGTCTTTACTTTTTTGCACATATTTTCGGAAAAAATTAAAAAATCATTTCAAACAATCTAGAGTTTTTTATCTCATATTTTAGCTAAAAAGTTACTAAAATAATATGTTTTCAAACGAGATCTTATCCTCAGGATAAGTTAATCAAAGTTCATTTTGACCGGATCTTTTCTTATAGTCTTGGGTTATGCCACCATTAACGACCCAATCGAATATGGATTGTAAACCCGACCAATTTCCAACCATATCAATAATATGATAGAAATGCATCGAGATGACCAATTTCCAACCATATCAATAATATGATAGAAATGCATTGAGATGGATTTAAAAATCAGAAATGAGAGATCCTTTGAATCTTTCCCATTTTTCCATATTTTACATCATGCCCAGCCTAGAAGTTACCAACCAACCACCAACTGCATATTTGAATAGTAGTAAATGAAATAATCAAACATTGACATTTATAATAATAAAAAATCGAAATATATAATCTTGGTGGCTAAGTAACTCCTAGTATATAAGAACTCATGAAGTCCATACACAAAATCAACTTCAAAGTTTCAAACACCATACACATTGTTGAGAGTAAGAGGTCTAAGTAACAAGTCTTGAAATGGCAGAACAAGTGAAGTTGTTTGGTGCTTGGGGAAGCCCTTGTGTTCGCAGAGTTGAGATTGCCCTGAAAATGAAAGGCGTCGAATACGAATTCATTGAAGAAGATCTAACTAACAAGAGTCCTCTTCTTCTTAAATACAACCCTGTTCACAAGAAGATTCCAGTGCTGTTGCACAATGGAAAGCCGATTTGTGAGTCGGTTGTGATTATTGAGTACATTGATGAGACCTGGAAAGGCACTCCCATCTTGCCTGCAGATCCTTATGACAGAGCCATGGCACGTTTTTGGGCTAAGTTCATCGATGAGAAGGTATGTTGGTGTTGGTATATCTTGACATTTCTTTTTTCATCGTACAAAACAATTTTCAGAATAAATTTATATTACACATTTATTTTGTGCGCGCAATATTATTGCTCTGACTATATGAACTATTAAAACCCCGATTGGGGATGTACTTTAAATCAACTATAGTTCCAGTTAAGTTTGATTCGTTGACTTCTCACATATGCAATAGTGATATATCCCAAATCTTAGCACTTGAATAATACTCTACCATAGGTGAAGCCCATGGCTCAATAGTTTCAATTTGAGACATTTTATCGGTTCTTCTGAATACGCCGAATCCAATGATAATATCCGACACAACCCTCTTACATTGAATGAGACTTACACAATTAATAGGTCTCACCTTATGTGAGGAAATTGTGTACGATTTTGTGCATTTAGAATAAATTTCTCATTTTATTGATCTCAAGTGTCTCTATTCTGTGCACTTTTTTGTGCATTAATTTTGTGTATAACACAGTTTCTTGGATTTGCTCTTCAAAGATACTTACTTTTACACTTTGTGAGTGTTTTTTAGTGCTTGCCTGCACTATGGAAGGCTTGTTGGAGCAAAGATGAGGAACAAGAGAAGGCCATGGAAGAAGCATGTGAGCTCCTGAAAACACTAGAAGCCCAACTCAAGGGTAACAAGTTCTTTGGAGGAGATAACATTGGACTTGTAGACATTGTTGCTAACTTCATCGGATTCTGGGTTGAAGTCCTTCTAGAAGCCGCGGGATCAACAGATTTGTTGACAGACGAGAAATTTCCCATCTTATGCAAATGGAAGCATGCCTATGTGAACTGCCGAGTTATCAAAGAAAATCTGCCTCCCAAAGAGAAACTTTTGGCCTTCTTCAGAGCTCGCCAACAACCCGCTAGCGGTCCTAAATATGAGTAGTTTGTTGATCATATCTGAAAATAAATCTTTGCATTGTCAAACTGCAGACTAGTCTTTCTGTGTTTTGTGTTGGGTCCTATGTTGTTGAGTTGAGGTTATTAAGGTAGCTGTTGTTACTATGTATTAGGAGTCTTGTGTTACTTCTGCTTCATTTCAAATAAAGGTGATATGTTTTTAAGGACAGGCTGATCTACAACATCCCCAGCGACTGTTGGGGATTTAGACACTAAAAACATTTAAATTTAAAATTGACTTAACATAAATATATCAACAAGTAAAATCATAAATTTTATAGGACTCAAACAGAGAGTACTAAACAATGACAGGGCAGTCCTAAAAGGTTTGCCTTATTTCATTCTGCAATTATAGTCAACAAGATTTCCCATCTGCACCATCATTAACAAACCATGACAAATTCGCCTATAAATCCATGCAACTAAAAATACCAAAAAAAAAAAAAACAAAAAAAAAAAATAGAAAAAGGCCAAAAACTCACATAAGTGTGGTTAAATTGGGCTCGTTTGGAAAATTTATTGTTTTAGTAGACTATTTTAATTTTTGACTATTTTAGTAAGTTAAAATTTTTATATTTAAAAAGATAGTTCGATTTTTTTATAGTTAGATGTAATATTTCTAAGAGAAAAAATTAAATGATTATGAGTTTGATGTGACATTGTGTCTTATTGGCTGATTTAGCCTATTTTGTTTTTTGTTTTTTGTTTTTGTTTCTCTTTTTTTTTTTCTTTTTTTTTTTTATTTTGGTGTGTAGATTTTAGCCTAAAAAAAGCCATAAACCCATTTCCAAGCCATTGTCTAGGTTTATTAGTTCTAACCACCTTACAGTCATCCTTGTGTCTTGATCTTGAAGTCCTATATTCCCAAAATTGGGCCTGTTACCGAGTGCACACCAGATTCACAGAATCAGACAAACAAGGGTTCTCTCTTGAGTTTCATTGTATCCTGGAGACAAGTTAGTTGTTAAATACTGCAAACCAAACCAAACCAAACTAAGTCTTAAGTCTTATCAAATGAAGTCGGTTATATGAATAACAAAATTCGAGGGGATGGATATTGTTTCAAGGAAAGAGACATTGTAATGCAACTTCAAGCAATATGTCTTTCTTCATCTTCTATTACAGAAACTCTGCCCCGACAATTTCTCGAGACTATGAACATATTCATGTTACATTGAAAAACTTAGCCCAAATCAATTAAATAGCATTTTATTAATCAATTAATATTGAGCAGGAATATAAGTTAACTGTTCTTGAATTTTATTGTTCACTGAATAAATCAGTTGTTTTGAGAAAGTAATCATAGGCATAGCCTCTTGTATTCTTGACCATCAAGAATTCATGAGGTGTTGGATAACGTCATTGAATCTCCTTCCAGTTGCTTGCTGCGAAAACCACATTGGAATTCACATAAACATCATTTGACCAAAGTTGCACCCACCAATTGAATACTTGTCAAGTAAATACATATAATCTTGGTGGCCAAGAAACTCCTAGTATGGCTCCTCTATAAGAAGCCACCAAGTCCATGAATAAAAAACCAACCTCAAACTTAAAAGAGCTAAGAATTTCTAAAATGGCTGAACAAGTGAAGTTGTTGGGACATTGGGCAAGTCCTTTTAATTGCAGAATTGAGACAGCCCTGAAATTGAAGGGCGTCCAATACGAATTCATCCAAGAAGATCTCCAAAACAAGAGTCCTCTTCTTCTCAAGTGCAACCCCATTCACAAGAAGATTCCAGTGCTCTTACACAATGGAAAGCCCATTTGTGAGTCACTTGTCATTCTTGAGTACATTGATGAGACCTGGAAAGGCACTCCGATCTTCCCTGAAGATCC
Source organism: Camellia sinensis (assembly GCF_055761805.1). NCBI lineage: Eukaryota > Viridiplantae > Streptophyta > Magnoliopsida > Ericales > Theaceae > Camellia > Camellia sinensis. The sequence goes on along the minus strand of NC_138963.1, from coordinate 16,647,888 downwards.
TCATGAGAGAGCCATAGGGCGTTTCTGGGCCAACTTCATAGATGAGAAGGTATGTTATTATATCTTTTTTCTGAAAAACAAAAATGTTACATGCGAAACCTCATAGTCTCTGTAGTATGTCTTTAGTCGTTACAATGCTAAGTTCTAACTGCATCAATTTTACCTTATAATGCACCTTTACAAATTAGATAAAAATCGAAGGCACAGTGATCCATTCATCTCTTCAAAATGAATGATGAGTTGGCCATTGATTTCTATCTAATTTCTTAATGAATATTATTAATTGGACTTAATTGACACAACGCACCAGCTATTTTTCAAATTTTGCCTTGTCCTGTCTATGTGGTCATATTTTGGCCTCTTATAATAATCCCAAAATGTTACATGCGGATGTGATTTGATGAAGTTGTATCACACTTTAATACTTTCATTAGATTGAATTCATATGGTGCATTGGATTTTTCTAATTTTATACTTTGGTCTGTGTATTATAGTGCTTGCCTGCAATAAAGAAGGCTTTTTTTACCAAAGACGATAAGGCCATTGAAGAAGCAAGTGAGCTCCTGAAAACATTGGAAGCCCAACTGAATGATAACAAGTTTTTTCGAGGAGACAACGTCGGTCTGGTAGACATTGTCGCAAACTTGTTTGGATATTGGGTAGGAGTGATTCAGGAAGCAATGGGTGTAGAGTTGTTGACAGAAGAGAAATTTCCCAGACTCCGCAAATGCATCGATGAGTATGACAATTGCAATGTCATCAAAGAATGTCTGCCTCCCAGAGAAAAACTACTTGCCTTTGCCAAAGTTACTTACAAGCCAAGCCAACCAACTAATTAGTTTTTTTTTTTATAATTATCTATGCTGCAAAATAAAAATATGCAGTTTCGAACTGCAGACCGGTCTTCTTTTCTATGTATTACTCGTTCTTGTGTTTTGTGTTGCGAGTAAATAGAAGTACTTTTGTTAAATTTCTTGTGGATTTCATAAAATGGACTGAAATGGGTCCATAAACCAGAAATGAGATTCATTGACTCTTTCCCATTTTTTCATATTTTTATATCCTCTGCTGAGACTACTGGAGGTTTCCAATCACCAACAACATATTTGATCAATATAATAAATGGACATGAAAAACCAGAAATGAGTCTTTAACTATCCCATTTTTCCATCATTTTATATCCTCTGCCAAGGCTACCAGAGGTTTCGAATTACCAACTACGTATTTGATTAAAATAGTAAATGGAGTCATCAAAATAGACATATAATCTTGCTGGCTAAGTAACTAATAGCAAAATTCCTTTATAAGAACTCATCAAATCCAGACGCATAATCAACTTCAAAGTTTCAAACACATACAAACACACTCTTGAGAGTAAGAGCTCTAAATAACAAGTGTTGAAATGGCAGAACAAGTCAAGTTGTTTGGTGTTTGGGGAAGCCCTTTGTTTGCAGAGTTGAGAATGCTCTGAAAATGGAAGGTGTCGAATATGAAGTCATTGAAGAAGATATAACTAACAAGAGTCCTCTTCTTCTTAAGTACTATCCTTGTTCACAAAAAGATTCCAGTGTTGTTGCACAATGGGAAGCCTATTTGCCAGTTGGTTGTGATTCTGGAGTACATTGATGAGAAGGTATGCTCACTCTGGTGTGATCTCAAACAATTTGAGGGCTGCTTTACTAGGATTATGATAATGTTACGTGCACAAACTAAATTTAGAAGACAGACAAATCAATGTCGGTACTATACGGGTACTCAAAAAAAAAATACTCAAAATTTGAAATTTATGGATCAGAGTTATTCTAGATGTGGAATATAAAGTTCGAATATATAACACACTCTACTTTCTCTTTTCTTTTTTCATGCATTTGAATATATACCACACACAGTTGTTCATGCATTTGCTCTTCAAAGATACTGACTTCTACACTATGAGTACTTGCCTGCACTATGGAAGGCTTGGTGGAGCAAAGACAATGAACAAGCGAAGACCACGGAAGAAGCCTGTGAGCTCCTGAAAACACTAGAAGCCCAACTCAAGGGTAACAAATTCTTCGGAGGAGACAAACATTGGAATTGTAGACATTGTTGCCAACTTTATCGGATTCCGGCTTGGAGTCCTTCTGGAAGCCATGGGATCAGAAGAGTTGTTGACTGATGAGAAATTTCCCATGGGAGAGCAATGTCGGAAATTAGATCCAACTCAGCTTGAAATCGGAGAGCAATGTCGGAAATTAGAGAGTTTCAAATTGCCAGAATGAGCAGAAATTTCGGCGAATTTGAAGGTGACGAAGGCCGATCCGGCAGCAGAATAAGCAGCCATGGAAACTCTGGCGATTGAAGAGAGAGAGAGAGAGAGAGAGAGAGAGAGAGAGAGAGATGAAGAAGAAGAAGATCGCTACAAAGATAATATTAGTTTTATGTATAAAGAAAGAGAAAGAATTGTGTATTGAAATGTTGTATTGAATGTTGTGTATATAATGTGAAGGTACCTCTCCTTTTATAGAGGGGAGAGTGTTACAAAGGGGCCAAAAGAGCCGAAAGAAGAAAACATAATTATTAAACACTTTACATATTATATTCTAACAGCCCCCCTCAAACTCAAGGAGGATAGGAACCAACCAACTTGAGTTTGGAGAGAGTAACAAAACAGGAAAATAAAATAGGATAGGAGACACTGTATGGTCGTGTCAGACCGTTGTAGCAGATAATGTCTGGACAATTTACGAGGTCATGCTGGACCGTTGTAGAAGCTGACCGGAATCAATGTCGGGACAGTTTATGGGGTCATGCCGGACCGATGTAGAAGCTGACCGGAATCAATGTCGGGACAGTTTACGGGGTCATGCCGGACCGTTGTAGAAGCTGACCGGAATCAATGGCGGGACAGTTTATGGGGTCATGCCGGACCGATGTAGAAGCTGACCGGAATCAATGCCTCAAACTCAAATAGGTGTGAAGATAGAAACCTATTTGAAGTTGAAACAAAGGGATTAATAAAGTGGAGTAAAACAGCTCAAAAAAAAAAAAAAAAAAAATGGTAGAAGGTTTTTGTTGTTGTTGTTGTTGTTTTTTTTTTTTTTTTTTTTTTTTTTTTTGTATTTTGTGATAAAATATATATATTAGGAGTGGAATGAGGAGGAGTGCCTACGGAAGTATGGCTCAGTGATTTGGGTGGAGATATGACACTAATATATTGTAAAATATTAAAATAATAAAATATATGTATAATAAAATAATATACAAGTGGATGTGGATGAGGGGACAAAAGTGATGAATAATGGTTTCTGAAGTGGGAATCATGAGATGAATTCTACTTTTGTCTGTGTAGAGAGAGGGTTGGTTTTAAAGTAAGGGGAATCATGGATATGATGAAAGTGGGTCTAGTGGAGAGAAAGGGACCAGAGAGAGAGAGAGACTGGGGAAAAAGAAATTCAACAGTTTGATTTCATGGAATCGAAGCACCACATAAGAAAAGCAAAAAAAGAAAGAAAGAGAAGATTGGTTTAAAAATAAAATAAAAAAAAGGTATGGGTATGTGCAAAAGGTGGTGGATGATGGGTTGGAAAGTGGTCAAAGTGGTGGGTGTCCTTGAGTAAAGAGAGAGAGAGAGAGAGAGAGAGAGAACCCGTGCATGGCTGTATGCATGTGTCTGGGTGTCTTGCTGCCGTGTGTGCCTGTGGATGCATGTGCCGTGGGTATGAGTGTGTAGGTCAAACAAAACAATTTGATCAGCCTCGCATGACTAGGGAGGACTGAGAGTGAGATATAGAGAGAGTGTGTGGGTATGGGTGTGGACCGTGGTGTGGAAGGAGCTCAGTGTGTGTCTGTGTGAGAGTTGTCAATGGTGTGCATGTGTTGTGTGTGTGCCGTGTGTGATGTGGGAAGAGAACCAGCCCCCCTAATTTGATACACAATATGCACTGATCTGTCTGAAGAGGGATCGGACTAGAGTGGAGAGACCGACACAGCGGCTGAAGGAGGCGGCCGGAGAGGATTTTCCGACGAGCCGGTTGTCGGAGGAGGTGGGTTCGGAGAGGAGAGGTGATGATTTGATGTAGTTGGAGGAGGGCATGATGTGTTTGGTGGTTTTGGAGGAACTAGGTCTGGGAAGGGTGGTGAGTAGTTCATGTTTTATGGTATAGAGAGAGAGATTTTTTTTTTTGGTTTTCTTGAGTTTGATAGTGTGATCAGGAGGCCACTGATTAGTATTAGTACAGCAAACAAAAAAAAAGAAAGAGAGAGAATTGCTCAAGAAAAGGAGAGAAAGGCCTGGTCTTAGCCCATGTGTGTTGGTGTGTGTGAGAGAAAGCTGTATGTGTGATGCATGGTCTGTGTATCAGGCTGTGTGGCAGTGATTATCAAAGCTTGTTGGAACAACAGTGATAGGAGAGGCTTGGGGTTGATGATTGAGCTGATGAGGATGTTCACGGTGGCAGATGCGGTGCTTCTGCGGCTGCTGTTGCAGTGATTATTGGTGGTGGTCGGAGTGTTGCTGGTAGTAGATGAGAAGATGGAGCAACCGAGGTGAGTGAGGAGGAGGAGATGACAGTGGCGCACTGGTGGCAGCAGAAATGGAGGGTGGTTGGAGGAATTGGACCTGTTGAATTGGTTGAGATCCGGCGGGCGGTCAAGGCAAGGTTGCCGCCCGCCGGAAGGCGAAGAACACCAAGATCTTTAACCTATAGCTCTGATACCATATTAGTTTTATGTATAAAGAAAGAGAAAGAATTGTGTATTGAAATGTTGTATTGAATGTTGTGTATATAATGTGAAGGTACCTCTCCTTTTATAGAGGGGAGAGTGTTACAAAGGGGCCAAAAGAGCCGAAAGAAGAAAACATAATTATTAAACACTTTACATATTATATTCTAACAGATAAAGAAACGATATTTATGAAGAAGAGATACAGAGCAATGTGTTGTGGTTGATTAATTTGCGTTGGAAGCTCCGAAGAGTGTGAGAATGGCAATACATACGAAAAGCTTTGACTGTGGACAGTGAGATTCAAGCGAGAGAGAGTGGAGAGTCAAAAAAGAGAGTTGAGCGAGAGAGATTTTGAGAGAGAGTTCATACACCACCGTTGGAGACAGATTTGGGAAATAAGAGTGAAAGGGGAGATAGGTCAAGTTTTAGTTAACAACACGATTGGGTGATTTTTTTATTTTATTTTTTATGTAAAAAGTGATTTTTTGCAACCGCTAAACAGTCAACTGCAAAAAAATAAATGTAAAAAGTTATATTTCTAGTAGTGTGAAAATAATAGCAAATAAGATTCTGCTAAAAATAATAGCACCAAACCCAATTTGAGAGAACAATTAGGTTTGATGGATTAATTTTGGGGCCGACTTTGATAATTCAAATCTTTTACCTTTTAAGATTTGTTAGAATATTCATACAAAACATAAGATGATCGAAAATCGGTATCGATATGTCTTGAATCACATTTGTATAAAAAAAATTCAATACTATTTTGAAATTATATTTGTTGTGTATTTTTTTTTTAAGATAAATGTGATTAAAACATATAACTATCGATATTCGATCATTGTGATTTACTTAGTAAGTTCTAAAAAGTGAACGGTTTAGATCACCGAAGTTGTTCCAAAAACAGGCCCATTAAAGCCAGCTGCTCTCTCAAGTTGGCCCCAAACCCATATGGTTTATTGCTATATGGCTAAAAGCAAAATGACAGTGATTAGGAGATTACAGACCTCATGCTGAAGTGAGACTAAGAATTTTGTATAATTCCAAAATTTATGGCAAGTAAAACTAGGTGACAGGAATATCTTTAAATGGGACAGTAAAAAAATGATAGATAATATCAAAATCACATGAACATCACAAATAATAAGACAAATAGAATATATAAACCATAGATCATGTTCTAACAGTATTGAGTGGAATCAGCATCAACAAGTAAAGTTCCATCCCAAATCAGATAATATGACTTTTACTGGGAAAATGATAGTCCAAAGATTGTAAGTGTGTATTGAGAGAGCGCATAACAATTTAAGAAAATTTCTTTACAAACAGAATTCTGTACCTGACCAGATGCTGCCAGTGCATCTGTAAGGAGAGATACAGCCAACCATACTTGTAAGCATATCTGATGAGCAGCCATAGCTACTGTTCCTTGATGAGCGGCCATTGATGTCCCTAGTGTCATAGTCACAAGAACAACAAGAGTTCTCCCGATAAGAAAACCACCTAGAGGAGTGAAGAATGTGCAAAAAGTATCACAATCTAGGATTCTAGAAAGAACACGACCACAAAGGGTGGGGGGGAAAAACTAGTCAATGTATGAAATCCAATGATTTTGAGTTTGTGTCATGTCATTTTAAATATTGAAAAATAAGAACCAATAAGTCACAAATTGACAATTGTGTTCAAATTTTCAACGCAAAAATAAGTGCCAGAACTTGACCATTAGTATGTTGCATATGGAGCCAATAAAGGGGCACTCTTATTAAACTTGATCCTATGATTGAGACTCTCCAAGGTCCCATAACACTGCTAGTAAATAAGGTACAAAAGTACATGGCAGAAGTACATGGCAGCACTTGGAGTGATTAGTATTGACTGCACAGCACAAGTGTATTCCATAGATAGCACTAATAAATCATGAGGTTGAGAATAACTACCATCCATATAAAACAAATCACCAATCCAACAATTTAGGAATTTCTTCAGCTTTGGATAATTGTCTTATAACAAAGGAGCATTCTTACAAGGAATAAATTATAGCAACTCATGGACAACAGATACGTAAATTCTTTCTCCTCCATCAAAGCTAATTTACCAACATATTTAACACAAAAGAGGTTGACCCAGTGATGAGGCTCCCAGTAAAGCGGGTTCTGGGGAGGGCAAAATGTACATAACCTAACCGCTATTTTATAGAGGTTGTTTCCGTGATTCGAACCAGCACCACTAGGACGTTAATGTACAATGCTTATGAGAACTTCGAGGTTTTTGGCTACAATACGGGCTCCTTAGGCAGCAACAAGCAAGGATATACGAACTTATCAACTCCATTTGAGTATGCCTTTCAGCACTAGTCACATTAGAAAGGTTAGCTCCCACATGCAACAAAATAGTGTCCCAGTGTTCTGCTACAGGATGAACTGCTATAACTAATCAGCCTTAAACAGGATTTATGGTCCTAATCCAATGTAATATTGATATCAAATTTCCGTACTCACAGATCAGAACTACAAAAAGGTAAGGGCTTGGTATTGATTTTTTTATGTAAACCTATTACTATTAGAAATTCACATGTTTCTCCTCTGTCTAAACAATAGTTACAACTCACATATACATATATATTTAATTACATCAACATATGTAACTAATGCTCCTTTATTTTCCAAAACTATCCACATTATATCTATCTAACAGCTCATAATGTTTCATATATTTACTAGAAACATAAATTCCATTCACTAATCTCCATAGCACATGCATTACATAGGAGCAAAGTCACAAGAAGTTGGTGTTGTTTCTGGACAACTGGAAGGATAGAAACTAAATACAGAAAAAGATACATGATGGAAGCCCAAAGAATAACAACAGGCAGCACAAGTTTTCCTAAAGAATCATTCCAATAATGGTAGCCTTGACAACACCTAAAGTAATATCATACAATGATGGAATAAAAAGTTACTCTAGTGATGTCTTTTTTGACCTTCCTCACGCTAGCACCTTCTACGTGCACAAAATTATAGCTCAAATGTGTTGTTGATCTGCTTTAATAAATGTAAACATCTAAAACTTGACTCTCCATTTTGTATATTATTGACATACAACTATTGATTTTCAATCATATTTATTTCCCATATCATTAGGCATGGAACATCAAATTTTGTAGATACTGACACACACAATGTCCTTCACAAGGACTAACAAGACTGTGGGACTGGCCAGAAACTTCATTTGTCATAACTCACATGTCCAATCATAGTCATTAGAGACTAAATCAATTCGAGAAATATATGATTGACCAGGCCTCAAGTGCCCAGTTGTCCATGTATCCCTAAAGCCACACTGATGGGTAGCTACAACTCCCCTCATATGGCCTAAGCACACGTGTTTTAGGCCTAGTTTGAGAAGACTAAATAAGTGCACTTTTTGACTTTTATGAAATATGGGTTGAGTTTGGGTTGGGTTTGAAGTGATGTATTAGAGAGGTGATGTGACTTAAATAAGATGATGTGACTTAAATAGGATAGTCACTTTTTTACTTTTTGTCTTTTTTCAATCTTCCCAAACTAGGCCTTAGTAATGTCATCAATGTCAGGTGACACTAAGGTATCAATGCAGGTCAAGGGTAGGAAGGGAAGGCACAAAAATGCTGAGGTGATGCCTACACCAATTAGGATGTAACACAAAGTCATTAAACTGAGGGACATACCTTGTTGCTATATTAAGAATGTGCATATTGCTTCTTGAGCTCCCATGTGTCATATCTAAGATCTCAATGAAACGGGTCTGCAAAATAATTGACATACATTGCCTTTAGAAGTCTTGTTTAGTACTATATTATGTTTCTAAATTACACAACCATGAAACTTGCAAACAGACAACAGATCATTAGCAAATAGAAATTAATTTTTTAAGATAAAGCTGTCATTTAATTGATTCATTTAGGAGACAAATAATAAAATAAAAAATAGGTATATCTAAATCAGTTTGCAGACTTCAGACCAAAAATGGCCCTGTTCACAATATTGCATGTGAACACAAGATGAAGCAAAATCCTTGATGCAACACCTAACTCTCACAAAAGCATTAATTTGTCATTACATCTAAAGCATTCATTTAAGTTATTGCATGCAGAAACAACCTGAAATTTTTATTTTGAAACATCTAAGAAACTTTCTTTAAGAATCACACAAAATTGAGGCACACTTATCAAATACATCTTACTAATAATCTACCATTATAAATACATCCCCAAGATGTCAAATGAGGAAATAATTATAAGATAATAAAAATAGAGTACCATGCACACAAATAATTTAAAGGAAAAAATAAAAATATACAAAGCAAAGGTCAATTCCTGAAATTTTCAAGTTTCAACATGTGCAAGGATGGTCTAATAGAAACTAGGATGACCTAGGAAGCAGAGACACTTGTCAGAAATGCCACGTGGCTATGAATCGCAGAAGAAAAACTAATTGAATTGCTTCCTTATCTACTATTTTTCTTCATCCCTTCTATAAATGAAAATAAAAAGCCTTAAAAAAATCATTTTTCTTCAGCACAACCATCATATTTAGGGACAAAAAAAAGAAGAAAAAAAAAAAGCCATAATTTGGACATAACAGAATGCAGATGTTCAAGTTAGAACATGGAAACAGTGAATGAAGCTTTTTAAACAATTACAGTGTCACGCCCCCAAACCGCCCCTAGTAGTTTGGTGCCGTGATGGCCAGTAATCCGAGATTACCGAAGGCCGACTTACAAAATCACACACAATCAGAGTATAAAATATGGGGCTTACAAGTGCGGAAGTAATACATATACATATACAGAATCTAAATAGTCCATGAGAGCCGTGCTTAAGTCCAATGAAATGACATACATCTTTACAAAGTCTTACAACTTAAATACAATAATGAAATGAGATACAAAACACATCTTGACCAAAAGGCTTCTCAAGCCGACATATACAAGTACAAATGAAAAATAAGCCAAGAAGCATGATCTTCAAGATGGTACAAAAATGCCAATCCAAAACATGTCGGCTATGCACCCAAAAACACATCGGCATCACGTCTAGGCCTCAATGCCTTCTTGTTCATCACCTACATATATATAGAGAGGGTGAGCTCGGATACTCAGTGAATGATATTAGAAATAAAGGTTTTTGCATGATTGATATCCAAGATTTCTTTCAAAACAATACATAGCATACTTTACAATCAAGAGGGAAATCAAGTTCATTGCCGGCCTTTCAAGTTCTTTGGATGTTATTACATCTACTTAATACAAGGGGTGATGACAATTCCAAGACAAGAGTGCAGTTGCATTATAGTCCCCTGCAGCTAAGGACTTTCAAGACAAGAGTGCAGTTGCATTATAGTCCCCTGCAGCTAAGGACTTTCAAGACAAGAGTGCAGTTGCATTATAGTCCCCTGCAGCTAAGGACTTTCAAGACAAGAGTGCAGTTGCATTATAGTCCCCTGCAACTAAGGACTTTCAAGACAAGAGTGTAGTTGCATTATAGTCCCCTGCAGTTAAGGACTTTCCAGAAATGTCATCAAAACAAGATAGTGTTTAATATACAAGTAGGGATAGTCATTCATGCTAGATCAAGCACTTTTCAAAACAAGGCAAGACGAGATTTTATGAAAGCAAGTGTAACATAGCTTTATTAAAAATACCACTCACATAGTTTCTTCACACGTCGGGGTCGAGACAAGCCCAAGTCCTACAAACACAGGGCAAAGCCTATTGAATGCACCTTCAACGAGTTTCGTATGTACACAAATGGTTTCGGAAAACATGCTGGGCACCAACCAGGTCCAGGCCGAGGTTCCACACCTCCTCGCCGAGGTGTGTTCCCGAGGGCCACATGCAAGGAAAAGAGGTCGGGAAACTCTGGGTTTCCCTCTGCTGATGAACATGAAGAACATGAGTGTGAAAACATGAAAAACATGAATGTTCAATCATAATCTGTCATCACAAATCTGGGGTTTTCGTGCTATGAGTTTGAAAACATGGACCTGGGTACCCGTACTTGGAATTCTTGCGGAAATAAACACAAAAACATGATTCTTTATGCAAGCTTTCGGATCAAAACAAGACTTTCTTGAAGAACACATGAATGTCATTTCCTCTTTCTAAAATCGAACTTCAAAACGATGCATGGCTTACAAATCATATCCGATCATGCAATGCAATAACATGAACATAGAGAATATCATGAGCAGATCAAGAATCTAACCTTAGAACACGGATCTAACGGTCCGATCTCTAGGAATCAAGCTCGAAGATCTACTTCCTCACTCTAAAACTCCTTCTTCCTCCTAGAGCTTCTCTCTCTACAAGGCAAGTTTATGATACCAAATGATAGTTTTCTTTACCCGGTTCTGGGGTTAACCCTCTGCTGAGACACGTGGCGGCGACTGGTTGGGTTCTTCCTGAAAAGGTAGCTGACAGACCAGACAAAGCATGGTGGAAGGGTGTTCAACAAGTAAAGCGGTATGGGCTCTCTGACGGGACAATGACATCGGCTAACAACAAGGCATATCTTAACAAGCTACGCGGAATGGCACTCTGGCAAGGGGTGACATCGGCTAACAAAGGACTTTGGCAATTAAGGTGACAATGACCTCGGCTAGGAAGGACAACACTTGACTAAGCTGTGCCACATGTTGGCCTAGATGCGCCACACCTCGGCCTAGGTCGTACCACTCCAGGGCGAGATCGCTTGGGTGCAAGGTAACATCTCGGCTAATGTGTCAAGGCGAGAACGGAGGTCAACAAGGGGTTCCAAGATACTACTACTAGACTAGGGATGACCTCGGCTTGGAATAACATCGGCTAGTATAACTCAGGCAGGGCGTGACCTAAGTTTCACATCAAGGAAAGAACGAGACAAGTACACTACACTTAGACAAATCACAAGGCTTCAAAACAAGGCATGGATCACATTAGCTCAAGTGAAACAAATCACAACATACACATGCAAACTTAACAAGTCATAATCATACAGATGCTCATGAACATGATGAGAACATAAAATGTGGGTTGCTACAGTCTACCCTCCTTAAAGAAGTTTGGTCCCCAAACTTAAGTTACCTTGTCCTACGAATAACTCCGGGTAACGGATTTTCATCTTCTCTTCCTTTTCCCATGTGGCCTCCTCGCCATAATGCTTCTCCCATTCGATTTTCACCATTGATATCGACTTGTTTCTCAATTGTCTCACTTGTCTGTCGGTAATTCTCATCGGCTTCTCTTCGTAGCCCAAGTCTTCATTAACTACAACCCCGGAGTAATCTATTACATGCAGTGGGTCTCGGATATATTTCCTCAGCATTGAAACATGGAACACGCTGTGGACTTGGCTCAAATCTGGCGGCAAAGCGAGTCTGTAAGCAACGGTGTTAACTTTCTCAAGAATTTCAAACGGCCCAATATATCGGGGTGCAAGTTTACCCTTCTTCCCAAATCTCGAAACTCCTGTCATCGGCGAGACCTTCAAAAACACATGATCCCCAATTTCAAATTCTAACTCCCTCCTTCTTTGGTCGGCATAACACTTCTGTCGACTCTGTGCAGTTTTAATCCTCTGCTGAATGAGTTTGATCTTTTCAGTTGTCACCTGAACCAACTCGGGGCCAATTAGAGCTTTGTCTCCTACTTCAGTCCAACATATCGGCGATCTGCACTCCCTTCCATACAAAGCTTCATACGGCGCCATGCCTATGCTGGCTTGATAACTGTTGTTGTACGCGAACTCTACTAATGGCAAATGCGATTCCCAACTTCCCTGGAAATCCAACACGCACAGTCTGAGCATGTCTTCGAGTGTCTGAATCGTTCTTTCTGTCTGCCCGTCGGTCTGGGGGTGAAAGGCTGTGCTAAATCTCAACTCTGTCCCCAAGGCTCCTTGTAGACTCTGCCAAAATCTAGAAACGAACTTCGGATCTCGGTCTGACACAATGGACATCGGCATACCATGAAGCCTAACGATCTCATTCATGTACAATTCGGCAAGTCGGTCGGCATTGAATGTAGTCTTGACAGGCAAAAAGTGAGCTGACTTAGTAAACCTGTCGACTATAACCCAAATGGAATCCATACCTCTCTGCGTCCTCGGCAAGCCCACTACGAAATCCATGGAGATGTGCTCCCATTTCCACTCAGGAATTGACAAGGGTTGAAGAAGTCCTGCCGGTCTCTGGTGTTCTGCCTTCACTTGCTGGCAACACAGACACTGAAATACAAACTCGGCTATCTCTCTTTTCATGTTTAGCCACCAAAAGGTCCGCTTTATGTCCTGATACATCTTGGTGCTCCCTAGATGAATGGCAAGCTTGGAACTATGGGCCTCTTGCAAAATCTTCCTTTTTAACTCTGGTACGTCGGCTACACACAATCTCCCTTCAAACTTAAGCACTTGATTCTCCATGGTGTATCCCGGCCTCGGCTTGGTGACGAATTCATCAATTACCTTCTTGAGGAATTTATCCTCCCTCTGTCTGGTCTTCACTTCCTCAATGATGGTCGGTTCCACCGAAACCGCTGTCAGGCACGCCAAACTTCCAACTAACTTCCTGCTCAATGCGTCGGCTACGGAATTTGCCTTACCTGGGTGATACTGAATCTGTATGTCATAATCCTTCAGTAGCTCGAGCCATCTTCTCTGCCTCATATTTAACTCTTTCTGAGTGAACAGGTACTTCAGACTCTTGTGGTCGGTGAAAACTTGGCAAGATGTTCCATACAAGTAATGGCGCCATATCTTCAAAGCAAAAACCACGGCAGCTAGCTCCAGATCATGGGTAGGATAATTCTTTTCATTGGGCTTCAACTGACGAGACGCGTATGCTATGACTTTACCTTCTTGCATTAACACGCAACCCAAACCCTTATGTGAAGCATCACTGTAAATCTGAAATTCCTCATTAGCCGATGGTAGTACTAGAACTGGTGCTGTAACTAACCTCGCCTTCAGCTCCTGGAAGGCTGATTCTCTTTCATTGGTCCATTCATAAGCTGCTCCCTTCTTAGTTAGTTGTGTCAAAGGCACTGCAATCCTCGAGAAATCCTTCACAAACTTCCTGTAATAACCTGCCAAACCCAGAAAACTACGAACCTCGGACACGTTGGTCGGCGTTGGCCAATTCACAATGGCTTCAATCTTACTGGGGTCAACTGATATACCGTCCTCATTAATCACATGCCTTAGAAACGAAATGCTGGAAAGCCAAAACTCGCATTTACTTAACTTGGCGTACAACTTCTTATCTCTCAAGGTCTGCAGGGCAAGTCTCAGATGATTCTCGTGCTCGCTCGTACTCCCGGAATAGATCAATATGTCGTCGATAAAAATAATGACAAACTCATCTAGGTACGGCTTAAAGACCCTGTTCATCAAGTCCATGAATGCTGCTGGGGCATTGGTTACTCCGAAGGGCATTACCAAAAATTCGTAGTGGCCATATCTTGTCCGAAAAGCAGTTTTCTCAATGTCCTCGGCTTTAACCTTCAACTGGTGGTAGCCTGACCTAAGGTCAATCTTGGAAAAGACTCGTGCTCCTCGTAGTTGATCAAGCAAATCGTCGATTCTAGGCAATGGGTACTTGTTCTTAATGGTCACCTTATTAAGTTCTCTGTAGTCAATGCAAAGACGAAGTGTGCCATCCTTTTTCTTAACAAATAGAACGGGTGCTCCCCACGGTGAAGTGCTCGGCCTAACAAATCCTTTGTCCAACAATTCTTGTAATTGTGATTTCAGTTCTCTAAGTTCGGCTGGGGCCATTCTGTAGGGTGTTTTGGAGATGGGTTGTGTTCCTGACAGGATGTCCACAGTAAACTCTATTTCCCTATCGACAAGGTGGCCAGGCAACTCGGTTGGAAAGACGTCGGAGAATTCCTTAACAACGGGTAGGTCGGCTAACTCAACAATTCCATTCAAATCACTTAGTATACTGCACAGATAACCCTGACATCCTTTTTGGATCAACTTGTAGGCTTTCATAGATGAGATTAAGTAAGGTGGGGGTACTACCCCTTTACCTTGAAAAATGGCCTCGGCTTGGCTTGGGGTCTTCAACGTGACACTCTTAGTAACACAATTAATGGATGCATGATTCGCCACTAACCAATCCATTCCCAATATAACATCGAAGTGAGTCATGCTTAATGGCATCAAATCAACTAACAATTCTACACTCTCAATCATAACATTACACGCCCTATAAATGGATGTAACAATCATATTTCTCCCAGATGGAGTAGACACAGATAATACATAATCAAGGGGTTCTAATTCTCTACTCAATTTCTCGGCGAATATATTGGACACAAATGAATGCGTAGAACCCGAATCAATCAATACGTATGCATCTTGAGAACAAATTGGAAGGGTACCTGACACTACCGTCTTGGCATTCTGGGCGTCTCCGAGTACCAATGCAAAAACTCTGCCTTGCCTCGCCTGTATTCTGCCGACGTTGTTGTCCTGTGCAGAGCCCGAGGTGCTTCCATTCCTCTTTCCATTGTCAGTCCCTGCCTTCGGGCAGTCCTTCACACGATGACCTATCTCGCCGCACTCATAGCAAGCTCCTGTTGCCCAACGACAAACCCCGAAATGTAGCTTTCCACAACTCGCGCACACCGGCTTGGCGTTACCCTCCTAATTTGAGTTGCTGGAACTGTCTGTGCTCATTCTCTTCTTGGCATTGAACGGAACTCGGTGATTATCATAATTCTGTCTCTTCCTCTGACCCTCACTTGAACTCTGGTATCGGTTTAAATTAGCTTCAGCCAGGATGGCCTTGTCCAGTACTCCGGCGTATGTCGGCATGTTGAGCATATTGACCCGATCTTGTATCGGTCCACGTAACCCACTTTCGAACTTCCTCGCCTTTCGGTATTCGTCGTCAACCATATGAGGCGCATATCTCGCCAGTTCAGTAAAGGCACGATCGTACTCTGCGACTGTCTTGTTCTCTTGCATCAAATTCTGAAACTCCGTGGTCTTTCGGTCTCGGACGCTGAGGGGGAAATGCTTGTTGTAGAACAACTCCAAAAATTTTGCCCAAGTCAAACCCGGATTGCTTTCTCGGACCATCATCCACCACCTACGAGCATCGTCGTCTAATGTGAATGCTGCCAGAGATACCTTCTAGGCGTCTGTACTGGGGAAGATCTCAAACAACTTCTCCATCTCTAAAACCCATGCCTCGGCTTTCATTGGTTCTATACCTCCTTGAAATCTCGGCGGTTTCATTTTCTTGAACTCTCTGATTAGGGTTATCGTGTCGTTCCCATACAAAGCCTGTGGTAGAGGCACTTGTGGCACTGGAGGGGGTGGAGCTGCATAACGGCCATTCGTCTGCTCAGCCTGCGTGGAAGTCGTACCAGTATCCTGTTGCCTAGGTTGTCTCTGCTCACGAACCAAGCCTTCGACTAACCTTTCCAATCTCTCCAATCTATCTTCTGAACGATCTCGGCCAACTGGAGGTCTACCTCTCCTCATGGTGCTAGGAGGATGTAAGATGAGACTTTAAAATAACTGAACAGGTAATACGTATACAAGTAACAAATGTCTATGCCGAAATGATGCACACGTAGTCAAGTAGCAAGCAATATGATGCAATCCTAACATCATTCTAAGGAAAATCCAATGCTCTTTAGGACTCAAGGTGGGTGATTAACGTACTATAAGGATCTTGTGCTCTGATACCATTCTGTCACGCCCCCAAACCGCCCCTAGTAGTTTGGTGCCGTGATGGCCAGTAATCCGAGATTACCGAAGGCCGACTTACAAAATCACATACAATCAGAGTATAAAATATGGGGCTTACAAGTGCGGAAGTAATACATATACATATACAGAATCTAAATAGTCCATGAGAGCCGTGCTTAAGTCCAATGAAATGACATACATCTTTACAAAGTCTTACAACTTAAATACAATAATGAAATGAGATACAAAACACATCTTGACCAAAAGGCTTCTCAAGCCGACATATACAAGTATAAATGAAAAATAAGCCAAGAAGCATGATCTTCAAGATGGTACAAAAATGCCAATCCAAAACATGTCGGCTATGCACCCAAAAACACATCGGCATCACGTCTAGGCCTCAATGCCTTCTTGTTCATCACCTACATATATATAGAGAGGGTGAGCTTGGATACTCAGTGAATGATATTAGAAATAAAGGTTTTTGCATGATTGATATCCAAGATTTCTTTCAAAACAATACATAGCATACTTTACAATCAAGAGGGAAATCAAGTTCATTGCCGGCCTTTCAAGTTCTTTGGATGTTATTACATCTACTTAATACAAGGGGGTGATGACAATTCCAAGACAAGAGTGCAGTTGCATTATAGTCCCCTGCAGCTAAGGACTTTCAAGACAAGAGTGCAGTTGCATTATAGTCCCCTGCAGCTAAGGACTTTCAAGACAAGAGTGCAGTTGCATTATAGTCCCCTGCAGCTAAGGACTTTCAAGACAAGAGTGCAGTTGCATTATAGTCCCCTGCAGCTAAGGACTTTCAAGACAAGAGTGCAGTTGCATTATAGTCCCCTGCAACTAAGGACTTTCAAGACAAGAGTGCAGTTGCATTATAGTCCCCTGCAGCTAAGGACTTTCCAGAAATGTCATCAAAACAAGATAGTGTTTAATATACAAGTAGGGATAGTCATTCATGCTAGATCAAGCACTTTTCAAAACAAGGCAAGACGAGATTTTATGAAAGCAAGTGTAACATAGCTTTATTAAAAATACCACTCACATAGTTTCTTCACACGTCGGGGTCGAGACAAGCCCAAGTCCTACAAACACAGGGCAAAGCCTATTGAATGCACCTTCAACGAGTTTCGTATGTACACAAATGGTTTCGGAAAACATGCTGGGCACCAACCAGGTCCAGGCCGAGGTTCCACACCTCCTCGCCGAGGTGTGTTCCCGAGGGCCACATGCAAGGAAAAGAGGTCGGGAAACTCTGGGTTTCCCTCTGCTGATGAACATGAAGAACATGAGTGTGAAAACATGAAAAACATGAATGTTCAATCATAATCTGTCATCACAAATCTGGGGTTTTCGTGCTATGAGTTTGAAAACATGGACCTGGGTACCCGTACTTGGAATTCTTGCGGAAATAAACACAAAAACATGATTCTTTATGCAAGCTTTCGGATCAAAACAAGACTTTCTTGAAGAACACATGAATGTCATTTCCTCTTTCTAAAATCGAACTTCAAAACGATGCATGGCTTACAAATCATATCCGATCATGCAATGCAATAACATGAACATAGAGAATATCATGAGCAGATCAAGAATCTAACCTTAGAACACGGATCTAACGGTCCGATCTCTAGGAATCAAGCTCGAAGATCTACTTCCTCACTCTAAAACTCCTTCTTCCTCCTAGAGCTTCTCTCTCTACAAGGCAAGTTTATGATACCAAATGATAGTTTTCTTTACCCGGTTCTGGGGTTAACCCTCTGCTGAGACACGTGGCGGCGACTGGTTGGGTTCTTCCTGAAAAGGTGGCTGACAGACCAGACAAAGCATGGTGGAAGGGTGTTCAACAAGTAAAGCGGTATGGGCTCTCTGACGGGACAATGACATCGGCTAACAACAAGGCGTATCTTAACAAGCTACGCGGAATGGCACTCCGGCAAGGGGTGACATCGGCTAACAAAGGACTTTGGCAATTAAGGTGACAATGACCTCGGCTAGGAAGGACAACACTTGACTAAGCTGTGCCACATGTTGGCCTAGATGCGCCACACCTCGGCCTAGGTCGTACCACTCCAGGGCGAGATCGCTTGGGTGCAAGGTAACATCTCGGCTAATGTGTCAAGGCGAGAACGGAGGTCAACAAGGGGTTCCAAGATACTACTACTAGACTAGGGATGACCTCGGCTTGGAATAACATCGGCTAGTATAACTCAGGCAGGGCGTGACCTAAGTTTCACATCAAGGAAAGAACGAGACAAGTACACTACACTTAGACAAATCACAAGGCTTCAAAACAAGGCATGGATCACATTAGCTCAAGCGAAACAAATCACAACATACACATGCAAACTTAACAAGTCATAATCATATAGATGCTCATGAACATGATGAGAACATAAAATGTGGGTTCCTACAGCGCCCTGGCGTACTGCTCCTTAAGGCGAATCCCACATCGATTAGGTTGGAGGGGAGGTAGTGCCTTATAAGCCTACGAACCTCCCTCCCCAGAGTGAGGCCTTTTCCAGGGGAAAACAAAACCGTGAGGAGCCGAGGTGATGCTTCGGCAATAACCCGGCCTAAAGCGGACAATATCACTCTGGCTGGGGACGTTACATACAGCATCTGGTGTGCATTAAAGTGTGTATATATATATATATATATATATTGTGTATCTATATAGCTATAGCATTGATAGAAGAATGGGAAAATTGTCGATTTTATTCAGTATTCCTGAAGTAAATGGAAAAAGAACAGAAAATGAAAAATAATTTCTAAATCTGGTTATAGTATTGTTTTGGCTCTGAAAAATGAAAAAAAAACAATAAAAAGACGTTTTTTGCTCTCATTTTATTACATTTTGACAGTAAACAAACTGAGATTCAAGTCTCACTCGATAAAAACAAAAGTTTATGATCAATCTGATCGCATAAGGAGCTGAACAAGTTCTCAGATCGAGATAGAGATTGAAAATAGATAGAAACATTTCAGATGAGAAAAGAAAGAATTGCAAATAATTGAACACCTAGATTTCCTAAGTCAGATAGAGAGAAGCAGAGGCGATAGAGGAGGTTGAGGATTGCAAATTTACTTCTATTCTCACAAAACACCGATGAAATCACCTAATTTGCAATGAAATCACCTGAAAATTCTTCAAATTGACAGGTACATTACAAGCTTGAGAACTCGAGAAAACGAGAGACCGAGAGAGACAGAGATTGATAGATAGAGATTGGAAGGGAAATTGAGAGACAGAGAGAGAGAGTGAGATTGAGAGAGCGATTCATACCGATGGAGATCTTCAAATGACAATGGCGAGCGGAAGAGCGAGAGAGCAGAGCTATGCAGGTCTGTAACGCGTGAGAGAGAGAGAGAGAGAGAGAACAACTGTTTTAATTTTTCTAGAACTAGGTAACTTGGTTATTTAAAAAAAAAAAGAAAAATTAAAAATAAGGAATGACTTGGTTATTTGCGACTGTTAATTAAGTGGTCGCAAATTATATAGTAGCACAAAATGATTTTTCTAGTAGTGCCATTTTATGCAAATGGAAGAATGCCTATGTTAACTTCCCTGTTATCAAAGAAAATCTGCCTTCCAAAGAGAAAACTAATGGTCTACTTCAGAGCTCGTCAACAACCTGCTAGCTGTTAAACCTACTCCACTAAACCTAACCCACTACACCACTACCACCTCCACTTCACCTACTCCACCACTCCATCTCCACTTTACATCTCCTATATAATGTACATACAATACAATCAATATCAATCAATCAATACATAATTCATTCTCTCTGTATCTCTCTCTATCAATTTATCTTAACATGGTATCAGAGCAAGGTTGAGAACCTAGTAATTCCGCTTCACCGGTGGGCGGCAGCCTCGCCTTGGCCGCCCGCCGGACCTCTACACATACATTCACCCCGCTTATCCAACCCGACCCACCTCTTCCTCCCCACCCTTCTCGGATCCTTCGAGACCCACCAGTTGTTGGGTTGGGCCGTCTCCTACTGCCCCGGCGGTGACCTCACTGTTCTCCGCTATCGTCAGACCGACCACGTCTTCTCTCCTTCAGTCATTCGGTTCTACCTCGCTGAGATCGTCTGCGCTCTCGAACACCTCCATAGCATGGGCATCGTGTACCGCGACCTCAAGCCAGAGACAGTTTTGATCCAACAGTCTGCCCACATCAGCAAGCATGCACCGCCAAGTAACAACGAAATGTGCGATCCTTTCTTCGAGCCCTTCTATCACCCTTAAGCTCCATCGATCCAGTGCAGAGTAGAAGAGGCTGACAAGCGAAGGCTGTCTGTCCGATTAGGTGCCGAGAAGATCGTGGCCGTCGGATCGGAGAGAGACTGTGACCTCAGAGAGCGACGGAGGGAAGAGATTGAGTGTTTACTGTTCCTCTCTCTCTCTACTTTCTCTCACTAGAGCCACTTTAATCAAAACCCCCTCTCTCATTTTCTGGGTCAAGCCTGCTGCCACCTGGGTCTAAATGGAGGATGCCATGCTCCTACTCCAGACCGGAAACCGCCTCGCCACGACAACATCTGCTGGTCGGAGGACAGCTTCTCCGGCAAAATCATCACTCTCCCCCACCAACCCCACACCTTGCTCGGCCCCATCACGCTCCTCCTCCGCCGCAAGACGGCCGCTATCGCCACCCTCGACGCTGGACTCAACTCCGAAGCTTTTTCTCTTCAGAGAGAAATATATTATCTCTATTTTTTCATTCTGCAATATTCTCCCACCAAACCATCTTTCCCATACATGCCCGTGCACCCCCCGAGGGCCAGCCACTACTGTGTTGTTTTTGAGACGAGTCAGAAAACTTGCATCGACATTCCTCTCTCTCACTTTACTTTTTCAAACCCACAGCTCCTTTTTTTTTTCACCACATGATCCCCTTTCTTTTCTTTTCTTTTCTTTATTTTTCATTTTCACACACACAATCCTTTTTTTAATCAACTCACTCAACTTTCTTTTATTTTAATATATATCTATGTTTATTCTAATATATTGCACCGACTCTGTCTACTTTTGCACAAACCCATTTTCTTTTCTTCTTTTCTTTCTTTATTTATTTCTTTCTTTTCATTCCTTTATTACATCTCTACCCATATCCATCATCACACTCTTTCTTTATTTATTTCTTTTAATCACCTTTTGCACCTCCCTCACCGACTCCCTCACCACAAAATAGCATTTTTATTTATTTCTCTTATCTTTTTTGTGTTCCCTTTTTCACAATACACAAAAACAAAAAAAAAAAAAACAAAAACAAAAACACCAAAAAAAAAAAAAACAAAAAAAAAAAACAAAAAATATAAAAAATATATATAGCTTTGCACACCAAACCATATTTTATTTATTTCAAGGCTCAACCCCGATCACCATTTTACACAACCAAAAAAACAAAAAAACAAAAAAACAAAAAAAAAAAAACAAAAAAAACAACCAAAACACAATACCCACCGATTTGTTTTCTTTTCTGCAAACGGCCACCCACCGACCTCACTTATTCGCCTATTCCGCCGGTCTCTTCTTCTTGCCTCCGTCCTGGGCGGCCCTTGCCGGTGTTGCCTCTGTGTTTCCCGTGCCACCGAGCACGTTCACTCCCCCATACTCCTCCACTGCAGCATATGGCGGACCTCCAAATCGGAACATCACGGTGGCCTTCCGCTTCAGCTCCTTATTTTCCGCCTTTAGCACACTTATCTCTGCTCGCGCATCCTTATACATGCGCTGGAGCAGAGCCAGTTGGGCGTTTAACTGCTGCACCTCATTTGTCCTACTCTGCAGCCGGTGCAACAGGTTTGTGACCACCGTCATGGTCTCCACACATGACTTCAAAGTATACTGATTGGCCTTAATATCAGTTTGCACCGCCATTTTTTGCTCCACCGACCGCATCGGAAAGTTCAACGGAGCAAAACCAGAGGCGCTTGGTTGAGGTTCACTGGCCACCGCACCAGTTGTCTCTCTTGTTGACTCGTTGAGGTCGGGAAAGAGAGTGAGCAGCCCACGGGACGACGAAGCCATTTTCTGGGCAAGTGTTACAGAGTTTCTCTCTCCGCAAACGCAGACTTTTTTTCAGAAGTTTTTCTTCGCAAGTTGTTTGTCTTCGCCTCAGCCTCAGCCTCCGTCTTATAGCCAAGGCCGACACGCGCATCGCGCGCCACTTGACGCCAGACGACAAAACGGGCGCGCAAACCAAGGTAGTCACGCGCCTCGCCATCATGTCCGGCACACCTTTTTATGGATTGGGCACGCCTTTTGATGGCACGCCTTTTGAAAGATTGGGCACACCTTTTGAGGGCACGACTTTTGAGGGCTCGATATCTATATCCATGTATATCTTTTCAGCTTTATCAATCCCTTTGTTTCAACCTCAAATAGGTTTCTATCTTCACACCTATTTGAGTTTGAGGGGGGGTTATACGCAGTATCATGTATAAGTCGCCCATGGCGCACTCCCTAAGTCGCCCCCTTGGTGCACCACCACAAGCTTCTACATCGGTCCGACATGACCCCGTAAACTGTCCCGACATTGATTCCGATCAGCTTCTACACCGGTCCGACATGACCCCATAAACTGTCTGCTACAACGGTCTGACACGACCACACAGTGTCTACTACAACGGTCCGACATGACCCCGTAAACTGTCTTCTACACCGGTCCGACATGACCCCATACACTGTCTGCTACAACGGTCCGACATGACCCTGTAAACTGTCTGCTACAACGGTCCGACATGACCCCGTAAACTGTTTTCTACACCGGTTCGACATGACCCCGTAAACTGTCTTCTACACCGATCCGACATGATCCCATAAACTGTCTTCTACATCGGTCTGACACGACCACACAGTGTCTGCTACAACGGTCCGACATGACCTCGTAAACTGTCCTGCTACAACGGTCCGACATGACCCCATAAACTGTCTTCTACAACGGTCCGACATGACCCCGTAAACTGTTTTCTACACCGGTCCGACATGACCCCGTAAACTGTCTTCTACACCGGTCTGACATGATCCCATAAACTGTCTTCTACATCGGTCTGACACGACCACACAGTGTCTGCTACAACGGTCCGACATGACCTCGTAAACTGTCCTGCTACAACGGTCCGACATGACCCCATAAACTGTCTTCTACAACGGTCTGACACGACCACACAGTGTCTGCTACAACGGTCCGACATGACCCCGTAAACTGTCTGACACGACCATACCGTGTCTCCTATCCTGTTTTGTTTTTATTTATCAGTTTACTTTCATGTTTTGTTACTCTCTCCAAACTCAAGTTGGTTTGTGTCTAACCTCCTTGAGTTTGAGGGGGCTGTTAAACCTACTCCACTAAACCTAACCCACTACACCACTACCACCTCCACTTCACCTACTCCACCACTCCATCTCCACTTTACATCTCCTATATAATGTACATACAATACAATCAATATCAATCAATCAATACATAATTCATTCTCTCTGTATCTCTCTCTATCAATTTATCTTAACACTAGCAGTCCTAAAAATGAGTAATTTATTGATGTAATTTCCTGCTCATATATTCGAATAAATCTCTGCATTAGTCAAATTGCAGACGAGTCATTCTGCTTTATGTATTAAGTCCTATGTTGTTGTGGTTAGTTTGTTGATCATATCTGCAAATAAATCTTTGCATTGTCAAATTGCAGACTAGTCTTTCTGTTTTTTGTGTTGGGTCCTATGTTCTTTCTGTTTTTTGTCTATACTATGTATTAGGAGTCTTGTCTCACTTTGCTTCATTTAAATAAAGGTAATATGTTTATGTAGACAGAATGATCTACAACATCCCTAGGCAGTGTTGGGGATTTAGACACTAAAAACATTTTTAATTTAAAATTGACTAACATAAACATATAACAAGTAAAATCATAAATCATGTAACCAATGAACAAAAATAATAAAAAAATTAAGGACAGTAAGTAATATGTGAGATTGATGAAAGGCACAAGTAATCCCATATATATATATATATATATACATTTTTAATCAGCAAGTAATCCTATATTCAGTTGGAGGGGGGTGTCCCGGCTCCTGCAAAGTCAACAAAAATCATACATATATATATGTTAAATATATATTTTTTATGTAATCTCTTAATGGTAGCCCCCTTGTTTGTATTCACCTTTGGTCTTCTTTCCCTCCCATTTCAAAGATTGGGCCCCACCTCATCCAATGATACAAACCAATATCTGTGAATAAAAAAAACTAACAAACAAATAAAAGTCATGTGATACAAGTTACAACTCACAAGTGAGTCACGTGGTGGAATGGGATGTCAAGCTTTTGGAGGAAGTTTGGAGCTTTAACAAACAAGCAAACATCTCAGATTAGAGCAGTTCAAAAATAAAAAATAAAAAATAATAGAGCTCTCATTTGAAAGGGTTTTCTCTTCTTTTTTTTTCTGCTATGAATTAGGAGAACCAATAACTCTTAACGGCAAAACCCACCTTTTAAAAAGCAATTGACAAAGAAAGGTAACATTCAATAACTCATGAACTCCCTTTGTTTTTATTAATTTATTTTAAAATTAAAATATTTAGTTAATAAATAGAGAATGAGATATTCATTTTTATTTTGATTTTTTCCTTATGATTATAGTAGAGAAGATGACTCCCAGCTTTTGGACATGTTCTCACTTATCACTATCATCAGTATTTCTCCTTTTTTCTCAATAGAAGGTAAGTCTCCCTGTTTTTATGTTTGTTAATTTTAATCTGTTTATATAAATTGTATATTTTATATTTGAATTTATTTAATATTTTGTATATTGTTAAAGATGATATGTGCTTGTAATATAAATAAAATTTGAAGTTATCAAAAGTTCAGATTCATAAAAAAAATAATGTATAAATAAAATTTGCAGGTTATCAGAAGCTTAAATGTGTCCATGTCATGGGGAAGCTAAAAACAATTGATGCATTCTTTAAAAGAAAGAGTGTTGATAATTCAACATCTGATGTGCCTAACTTGAACTCTAATATTGAGACTTCAATTCCTGAACAACATCCTTCAAAAAATCCACAAGTTGAATGTCAAGATGTAGACACTTCATAAATGGAAATTATGTGTCTTTTTGTTAGTTTTACAGTAAAGGAGACAAGATATAGTCATTTTGTAACACACTTTTCGTTATATCATGGTATTAATATATAAAGAATTTTAATCTTTGTTGCTTCATAAATGGTTATAGCTAGTGGATATTTATTCATTTATTTATTATTTAAGTCCACATTTATAATATTAATTTGGCCCCCAATTAAGAAATCCTACCTCCGCCCTGCCTATATTTATATAACTCAAACAGAGAGCAATGATAAACAATGACATAGCAGTCCTAAAAAGTTTACATTATTTCGCGTATGAACCCATGCAACCACAAAAAAACAAAAAAAGCGAAAAATAAATAAATAAATAAAAGAAAAGAAAAAGAGAAGGGCCAAAAACTCACAATCATAATCAGTGGTACCATGGTCACCATGACTAGGTTAATTACTTCTAACCACCTTACAGTCATCCTTGAGTCTTGATCTTGAAGTCCTGTCTAAGCCTTCGTTTGGCAACTTGGGTTGAGTTAGATTGGGTTGGGTTGAGTTTGGGGGTTATTTTATCCACAAAAGACAAAATAGTTTTTAGCGAGACAAAATGTCACATCCAATCCATAATCATTACATTATTTCTCTCACAAAAATAAAAAAAAGCCAAAAACCTATCTCAAACCAGACATTTTAACTTCATGTTAAAATAATTAAAAAGTCAACCCACTTCCCAAACGAATCCTTCAATGAAACTAGGTCTAGTTGGTTGTTTTTTCACTTTTTTTTCTTCTTCTTCATGTCTTTAGAAATAAAATCAATGAAGAATTCAAAAACACCCATTGCTTTCATTTTTGGAGCATATCTTCTGCAGAAATACACTTCTACAATTTTGGCAAATGAGAAAATCTGAGATATTCAGGTCTGATTTCGTTTGTGCAAAACATAATCAGACACAAAGATGTTCTCCTGTACAAGTTCATCGTTACCTAGGCTAGTGCTGCCTCACGAGCACAAATAGCATCCTCCGGTATGGACAGGAGGGGATCCAGATCTTTCAAGCAATATGTCTTCTTCTTCTATTACAGAAACTCTGCACTGCAACATTAATTTCATGGGACTAAGTACATATTCATGTAGCATTGAAAAACTCGCTCAAAATTAAATAAAATAAGATTTATTTAATTAATATTGAGCAGGTATATAATTAACTGTTCTTGAATTTCATTGTTGGCTGTAAATGGATTGGGATTGGATTAATTTCACAGAATCCGATCCAATTATTTGTTAATTGGAATCCCAATCCAAATCCGATATTGAGAGCCGGTTTGGAAACTTTGTTTTTTTAGCAATTTTTTTGACTTTTGACTTTTTTATGAGATGAAAAAAGTCAGTATATTTGGGATAGTTTTTTTAGTTGAATAGATGATTATTGTGAGGAAAAAAGTGATTGATTGATGTGTAGAATGTAACATTTTAACTCTTTTGTCATTTTTTGGTTATTTTAGCAAAAAAGCTTCTCCCCAAAGTTGGTAACAGTAATCAGTGGACAATTCTCCTGTATTTCATTGACCATCAAGAATTCATGAGGTATTGGATTACCTCATTGAATCTCCTTCCAGTTGCTTGTTGAAAAGACATCAGAATATTCACAGGAAAATCATTTGACCAAAGTCACTATTTTTAATTGAATATTTGATAAGTACATACATACAATGGTAGAGAAAGTGAAATTGACTCGTTGATCATACCCGCAAATAAATCCTTGCATTGTTAAATTGCAGACTAGTCTTTCTGGTTTTTTGTGTTGGGTCCTATGCTATTGTGGTGAGGTTACAAAGGTACTTGCCTTTACTATGTATTAGGAGTCTTGTGTCACTCTTGCTTCATTATATGTGTTTTATAGACAAGCATATACAACATCCCTAGGTACTGTTGGGGATTTAGACACTTAAAACATTTAAATTTAAAATTGACTAACATAAAGATATCAACAAGTAAAATCATAAATCATGTAACCAATGAACAAAAATAATAAAGATGTTTAAAGAAAGAAAGTAGTCTGTGAGAAATTCAAAAATATCCATTGCTTTCATGTCATTTTCATTGTTGTGAGAAAACAGTTTCGAAAAACAACTCTTTGGTTTTTCCTGAAAATTTGGTTGTTTTGAGAAACAGTTCACAAAGACAATTGATTTTTTGTTTTCCAAAAAATAAAAAACAAAACCAAATAATTGCAATTCTCTAGCTAATCGTCATTCTTATTACTTCCGCATATACTGGAATTTTGCTTCTGTGATCCATCAAACAGTTATTGACTTCTTAGTTGTTAGTATCTTAGTTGGAATAGATGCGAAAATCAGGTGCTCCGATGTGAAAATATTCAAGATGTTGCAAATCTCATGAATTTCTAATATGGCCTCCATAAGAAGAGGAATTGAAACCAACAATAGCTAATCGTCATTTCGCACGAAAAATCATAGACGGTGAGATATGGGTTGATTCCAAACTTGCAACCATGGTCGATCCAATCTAGTCCACATGAAAACTGAAATGTTGAAATTCAGTACTCCCACAACAGACACAGTAAATTCGGAGTCATTTCTGAACACTGAAATCATTACTTTTCTTCTCTCTTTTAAGGCTAAGTCTTTTTTGTTTTCATTTTTGGAGTGTATCTTCAGCAGAAATACACTTCTGGAATCTTGGCAAATGAGAAAATTTCAGATGTTCAGGTCTGATTTCGTTTGTGCAAAACGTAATCAGACATAGATGTTCTCATGTACTTCATTGTATACTAGAAGTGTTGGAGAGGGTTCAAGAAAGGAGTTGGAAAATTCGAATATTTTCGAAGATTCTTGAAGAACAAGTTCGAATTCTCTAGAAGATGATGAGAGGCTTAGATTCTTCAATAGTCTCAACTCAAGAACACAAGAGTAAAGGAGATGATGGAGATAAGAGATTGGGTGAAGAAGAAGGCAAAATGGCTAGAAAGAAAATAATGGCAAGGCTCTCCCATGGATCTCCCGCTTTCACTCTCAAGGTTGATAATGGAGAAGGGAAATTAGTTCTTTCCCAAGAGTTAATTCTCCAAAATCCATCTCTTGTAAAGCTATGGGTGGGTGCCATTTATAGGCACCTCATGATGTAGGATGGAGCCCATGTGCAAGGCACATGGGGAATATTCTCTCTAACCACCTTGTCCGAGGAGATGACCTCTCCGAGGATGAGAAAAACCCCGAAGAGGAGATCAACCCCTCGGTGAACCCTTCTTCTTAGTCACACCTAACCAATAATCCCCAATCATTCCAAAGGGTCAGGGGTAGTCCCAGAGTACGTCCTGCCGCATAAGGGTCAGGGATAGTTCCAGAGAATGCCTTGCCGCAAATATTGTCGAGTTTCAGGGACCCCCTAGATCGTGCCAACCTCGACCTGGGAATAAGCTAGTTTAACCGAAGAGTGAATTTATCTCCACTCACCGTCCTCGGGATCGGGTCCTTTGTTCGGACTCCATTACGCCCATGGTTCTGGTTCACAGATCCCGGAAAGCTCTAAGCCCGCAAGTGTTCTGGGACTCATTAACGGAGCGACTTCTAGGTTGCGTCTGAATCCATTCGAAGCCAAGTGCTTCGGATCTCTAGGTTCGTGGATCCGAACCCTTTCGAGTCCAAGCCCGAGTAAGTCTCTAAGTTCGTGGATCCAAACCCTTTCGAGGTTTAGAGTGATTCGGCCTATTTGATGGTGATTAATCCGGGCCCACCAATCTTGGACTTGCGATAAATTCGGGCCCGCCAATCTCGGGCTATTGAGCCTAATTAATTTAGCGGACTCAAATTAGCTCCTCTTACAAGAAGCAAGTTCAGTGTTACCTAGGCTAGTGTTGTCCCACGGGCGCGAATAGCATCCTCCAGTCCATACTGCAGGGATTCAGATCTTTCTATTACAGAAACTCTGCACTGCACCAATAATTTCATGGGACTCATGCTACATTGAAAAACTCCGCTCAAAACTAAGTAAAACAACATTTACTTAATCAATATTGAGCAGTTATATAATTCACTGTTCTTGAATTTCATCGTTGGCTGTAAATGGATCAGGTTTGGAATGGGTTTCGTAGAATCTGATCCGATTATTTGTTAATCGGAATTGGAGTCCAAATTACCTAAATCCAATATTGAGAGCCCGTTGGAAAACTTGGCTATTTTAGTAACTTTTTGACTTTTTTATGAGATGAAAAATGTTAGTGTGTTTGGGATAATTTTTGTAGTTGAATCGAGGGATGTTGTTGTAAGTTGTCTGAAGAATTTCTGTATATTAAATTGTGTGTTTGGTTTACAAAGAGTGCATCAATTATATTGCCCAAATCTATGACAGAAAAAAGAAATACAAAGAAAAGGAAATTGCCTAATTCTTAATATACAATATATACAATATATATTCTCACACCCCCGCTCAAATTCAAGGTGTTTTAGTAGAAAACACTGAGAGTTTGCTAAGAAGAAACTAAAACTGAGCGGTAAGGTGAGTCTTAGTGAAGAAGTCCGCAAGTTACAAAGCTAAGGAGACAAAAGGAAGTGAGATAGAGCCAGACTGCAGATGTTGTCGGACAAAGTGACAATCAATCTCAATGTGTTTCGTCTGTTCATGAAATACAGTATTGTGAGCAATCTAAATAGCACTGCGGTTGTCTCAATAGAGGGAC
Organism: Camellia sinensis; assembly: GCF_055761805.1. Lineage (NCBI taxonomy): Eukaryota > Viridiplantae > Streptophyta > Magnoliopsida > Ericales > Theaceae > Camellia > Camellia sinensis. The sequence goes on along the minus strand of NC_138963.1, from coordinate 16,617,659 downwards.
GTCGGAGATGACTAAGGTACACCTAAATCAGAGAGAAGACAACAGAGCCAAACAAGCTCAGCAGTAGCATGAGCCATAGCACGGTACTCAGCTTTGGCAGTAGAGCGAGCAACAATAGTTTGTTTCTTGCTTTTCCAAGAGATCAAGGAATCGCCAAGAAACATACAGAGACCAGAGGTGAACTTGCGATCAGTAACATCACCAGCCCAATCAGAATTAGCATAGGCTACCAAGTCTAAAGAGGAAGTAGATGACAACAGCAAGCCCTGAAAGATAGTACCCCAGAGATAGCGAAGAATACAAACCAAAGCAGCCCAATGAGTAGAGCGAGAAGCAAAAACGAACTGACTAACCACATGAACAGCATAAGCAAGGTCAGGGCGAGTGACAGTCAAATAAACTAAACAACCCACCAGCTTGCGATAGACCGTGGGATATCCAGAGGGACACCATCAGTAGAGTTGAGCTTCACATTAAGCTCAATAGGTGTATCAAAAACCTTAGTATCAATAAGACCGACATGGGAAATAACCTCATTAGCATACTTGGTCTGAAACAGAAAATAGCCTTTTGGAGAAGAGGTAATCTCAATACTAAGAAAATACCGTAATAGACCCAGATCCTTCATTTCAAAGGTGCGGAAGAGATGTTGTTTGACCTCAGAGATAGTAGAAGAGTCAGAACCAGTGATGATCATATCATCTACATAAAGTAGGAGAGCAACAAAACCAACCGAGGTATATCTGAGAAACAAAGCAGAGTCGGAAGCAGAATGATAAAACCCAAGCTCGGTAACGGCAGTCTGAAAGCGATTATACCAAGCACGAGGAGACTGTTTCAAACCATACAGAGCACGCCAAAGACGACAAACCTTCCCAGAAGAGTGAAGAAAACCAGGGGGAGGACGTATGTAGACCTCTTTAGTGAGATACCCGTTAAAAAAAGCATTCTTAACATCCATCTGATAGAGAGGTCAATGTCGAACAGCAGCAACAGAAATCAAGGTACGGACAGTAGTCATCTTGGCAACAGGGGCAAAGGTCTCCTCATAATCAATACCATACTCCAATGAGAAACCCTTAGCAACCAAACGAGTTTTGTAGTGCTCGAAAGAACCATTAGAATGAGTCTTGACTTTATAGACCCATTTGCAACTAACCGGATTCTTACCAGCAGGCAAAGGAACCAACTCCCAAGTGTTAGTCTTCTGTAAGGCAAACAACTCATCTTCCATAGCTTGAACCCAATTAGGATCCTGATAGGCCTCCTTGTAAGACTGAGGTTCTAAAAAAGAGTTAATAGCAAACAAAAAAGTACGATAGAAAGCAGAAAAAACATATATTATACCAACCCAACCTGTTTGGAGGACGACGCTCACGAAGAGGATAGCGGCGTGCAACAGGATCAGAGTCGTCACAAGTAGAAGGAGTAGCAACAAGAGTAGAGACAACTGGTGGTGGAGGAGCCTTGCGACGAGAATAGACCAACAACGGAGGGGAAGAAACAGCCGAATGAGAAGAAAGAGCCATAGGTGACATAGACGGAGAAGTAGGAATGACCTCAAGAGGAACAATGGCGATATACTCATCTGATGGGATCTCAGAAGGAAATAGGTCAATGTGAACCAAATCCTCTTTGGAAACGAGAACAGTGAGAGGGGGAAGCTGAAAGTAAGATAGACGTTCGAGAAAGGGAACATGACGGGAGACATAGAGGCGAAGAGAGACAGGGTTGTAAAAGCGGTAGCCTTTCTGAGTAAGACTGTAGCCCAAAAAGACACACAAGACAGACTGGGCACTGAGTTTGGTTCGATCCTTACGGGAAAGGAGAACAAAATAAGCAGACCCAAAGACACGCAAGTGGAAATAATTGGGAGGTTGGGAATACAGAGCCTTATAAGGGGATTGACCAGAGAGTAGGGGAGTCGGCATACGATTAAGGAGGAAAGCAGCGGTAAGAACTGTCTCACCCCAATGGTGCCGGAACAGAGGCAAAGAGAATGAGTGATCGAGCTGTCTCAAGGAGATGACGATGTTTACGCTTAGCACGACCATTTTGGGCAGGAGTATCAGTACAAGAGGTTTGGTGAATAGTGCCCAATTTTGCTAAATACTCACAGAATTCAGTTTTAAAATATTCCCCACCCAAGTCAGACCGGAGTATTTTAATTGTGGCCCCAAACTGTGTAGTAATCATAGACTGAAAGGTATAATATATCTAATAAAAGTCAGATTTATGAGCCATAAGATAGGCCCAGGTATAGCGGGTACAATCATCAACAAATGATACATAGTACGCAAAACCCCCTTTAGTGAGAACAGAGAAGGGCCCCAGACATCAGTATGGACAAGAGAAAAAGGGGAAGCAGAAATAGAAGTACTATTATTAAAAGGTAAAGTTGTCATTTTAGCAAGTTTACATCATCGACACTCATTAATTTGACTAGGAGAAACTTTACCTAATAATCCTGACTGAGCTAAAGACCGCAAGCGGTCAACAGACAAATGACCTAAACGAGAATGCCATAAATAAAACTGACTTGACTGAAAATCTAACTGAAAAGATAAAAGGGCATCGGGGGAGGTAGATAGAGGAAGATGTAGGCTTTCCACCACATAGAGATCTCCAACTCTACGACCGGTCCCAATCTGCTTCTTGGACACCCGATCCTGTACACAACAGACAGAAGAAGAAAAGATAACATCAAAACCAGAAGCATCAATAGAAAGCAAGCTAACAGACAGTTGAGGAACATAAAGAACAGAGGGAATAGTAACAGTAGACAAGGCAAAGGGTAAAACAGACCCAATAGATAGGACAGACATACCAGACCCATTAGCAGTATTAATAGTAATAGGAACGGGAGGAGGAATACAGTTTTTGAGTAAAGAAAGGTGGGGAGTCATATGATGAGAGGCGCTAGAATCAAAAAGCCAGATAAAAGAAAGAATACCTGAAGAGGACCCAAACAAACCTGAATGAAGAGAGGTGAGAGCAGAGGTAGAGAAAGATGATTGAGAGGTGGACTAGAGACGCTGAAGTTGGGCAATCTGGGCAGTTAAAGAAGCTAAATCAGGATCAGAAGTCAGAGTAGATATAGTATAAGCAGCAGGAGGGCAAAAAGTACTCAGAGTAGGACCTCGAAATTATGGCTGAGACGGCTAAGTAGACTGACGGCTCTTCTTGGGACAGTTGTACTTCCAGTGACCCTTTTGATGGAAGAAAGCACACTCATCTGATGCTAAAGGCTCCTTTTTGGGCTTGGCAAAAGATTAAGGCTGAGAAGCAGATGGAGTCGCCAATAAGGGTGGCTGTGCTAAGAAGACTAAAGGAGACACGGTCTGACTGGCCGTCTTGAGACATGTTTCTTCAGAAAGAAGCTCACGAACAATAGTATCCACAGAAGGAAGAGGAGAACGATGAAGGATGCCACCATAGATAGCCTCGTACTAAGGAGAGAGAGCCGTTAAGAATTGCACCAAACGACCCTCCTCCTTAAATTGCACATAAGCATCGATGGCTGTAAGACGAAGAGGTTCCATAAGAGCAAGTTGATCCCAGAGACCCATCATCTCAACATAAAAATCCTGAATAGATTTATTCCGCTAATGAGCATTCTGAATAGCGGACTCCAACTCATAGCGTTTGGTAAAGTTGGACTGCTGATAGACACCAAGTAAATACGCCCACACCTCCTTTGCTATGGAATATTTAAAGAACATCATGCCAATGCGATCTTCTATAGAATTATGGAACTAAGTCAGAATCTGGGCATTATCAGAATCCCAAGCATCACATGCAGTCTCATATCCCTCTTTCTTGGATTCAGATAGACAAGGGACTGAACCAGAAACATAACCCCACTTTTTACGGCCGACGAGAAAATTTTTCATAACACTGGCCCAATATGTGCAATTAGAACCAGTTAGACGGCAACTAATGGCATGACTTTTGTCTTTAGACATGATGAGAACTCAGAAGGGTCAGATTGTAAATACTAGAAAATCTCGAGGTCAGAATGAAATAACCAGCAAACCAAGAATACTTAGCAAGTACACTACCAAAGCTGAGAACCAGATCCAAAGCTGAACTAGAGAGCAAACCCAAAGACAAGGGCCAGAGGTGGTTCGCGACTTGTCTGAGACAGAGTACAGCAGCAATCGCGAACCAAAAACAAAAATCGCGAGTCTGATGATGGTCAGAATTAGATCGCGACAGTCGCGATAAAGAAGATAGAGATGTGAAATCTCAGGTCGCACAACAATTGCGACTTCTGTTAGGGTTTTCAGAGCTAGAAACCAGATGGGTTGACCACGAAGGAGAGCCAGAGAGAGAAGACGAGTTGTGAGGAGCCGATGACTAGATGGGTCGAACCGTTGGATGGGTACGACTACCAAATAGCACAAACAGAGAAGAAATCAAGATGGGTTGACTGAGACAAGGCACAATCACGAACAAGAGAGCAATAGAGACGGCTCTAGGGTTTCGAATCAGAGAACGGCTCTGATACCATGTAAGTTTCTGAAGAATTTCTGTATATTAAATTGTGTATTTGGTTTACAAAGAGTGCATCAATTATATAGCCCTAATCCATGACAGAAAAAGGAAATACAAAGAAAAGTAAATTGCCTAATTCCTAATAGACAATATATACAATATATATTCTCACAGTTGTGAGGAAAAAAGTGATTGATTGAGGTTTAGAATGTGACATTTACATGTTTGACTTTTTTGACTTTTTTTTTTCTCCAAAGTTGGTATTAATTAACAGTAATCATTGGACAATTCTTCTGTATTTCATTGACAATCGAGAATTCGTGAGGTATTGGATTACCTCATTGAATCTCATTCCAGTTGCGTGTTGAAAAAACATGGGAATGTTCACATGAAAATCATTTGACCAAAGTCATTATTTTTTAATACCTACCAACTGAATTACATGCATGTAATCTTAAATTCAAAAAAATGAAACCAAACACAAAGATTAAATTTGTTATTAATTTAAATTTGATAATCATAATTTAAAAAAAAAGGTGTGAAATAATAGAGAGGAAAAAAATTATTTATTGATGCGAACATGGGTGTAATCGGTATTTCAACATTATCTTACTAATAAGATAATCCACTAGCCATGTTAATTTACTGTTGTGCCAGCACAAGTGTTATCTTACCAGAAAGAGATTAGTTCTAGAAGACTACAACTGTCGCATCAGTTGATTTTTTGGGAGCATAAAAACTCGAGATAAAATATTTATTAGATAATTTTTATTTGGATCTACATAATATTTAATGACATGACAAATATTTATTAGATAATTGTTATGCTTTAGTTGAATTTTTAAATAATATGATTTATAACCCATCATTTGTAGTTGGTTTAATAATTCAAAATTGGTGGTCTAAAATATTTTTCATATATTTTTTGTCAGTTAAATTTTTAATCCAAATATGATGTGCAAAAATGTTAGGCACACTAATAAAATTACTATTAAAATTATCAAATCATTCAAATGAGTTTGGGACTCACATGTTGTTGGTCCATTTAAATATCTTTTATTTATTTATTGATATATCTTGTTCACGAATGGAGTTTTATTACTTTGGTAACCTCTTATCTTGTTCATGAATGGAGTTTCATTACTTTGGTAACATTTTATCTTGTTTATGAATGGAGAGTAATTAGAATTCATGAACTTGGTGGTGAGTTAGTTTTTGGAGTTACTCCATTTACTCTAGTTTAATGATCATCTTTATTTTTGGTGTAACTTGTAAGGTCCTAGTGACCTATAAATAGTCCCTCTCATCTGCTCTTTTCTGCACCAACACACACCAACTATTTTCTATACAAGAGACAATACTAGCAAAGAATGGTGTTTTTCTTAGTGCAGCTTTGGGTTCACCATCTTATGCAGAGTTAGCCTAAATCATATGACAAGTGGTCAGGCTGTTGTATCCTGGAGAGGACAAGTCACAGTTTTGTGACTGCTGCATCAGTATTTGGATTCTTCCTACCGCATTGGGCTTGATCTCTTTAAAGAAAACGAGATATCCGTGCCTCAGCCTGATCTATTTGTATCTCATTTTCTTTGCATTATTTATCAATAAAATATAATTTTTTCTGGTATTGTCACCAACAATTTTAAGGAGATCAAACATGGAACAAGTGCCAGAAAAAACCAATGATGGAATTGAAGATCTCAACAAGCCTTTCAAGTTTAAGGGAGTTCATTTTAAGAGGTGGGAATGAAAAGTTCTTTTTTACCTCAGCCTTTTGAAAGTTACATATGTTCTTACCGAGAAGAACCCAAACAAAATCCTAACCGAGGAGATGAATGATGAAGACTACGAGGCACATGAAGCAAAAGTAGCTCCCTATAATACAGATGAGTATAAATGTCGCTTTTATCTCTTAAATTGCCTTGCTGATCAATTTTATGATTACTATGACACCACTTACACTTCTGCAAAGAAAATTTGGAAAGCTTTACAAACTAAGTATGATATTGAAGAGGTAGGAACAAAAAAGTATGCAGCTAGCCGCTTTTTTCGCTTCCAAATGGTAGATGGAAAATCTGTTGTGGAGCAAGAACAAGATTTCCAAATGATAGTTGCAAAAGTAAGATCTGAAGGCATCAAGATTGGTGACAACTTAGTAGTTGCAGGACTTGTTGACAAGCTACCGCCATCTTGGAGAGAATTCCAAAAGAGCATGCGCCACAAACAAAAGGAGACTTCCTTAGAGGCGTTGGTCACTCGCATCCGAGTAGAAGAGAAGGGTAGAGGCCAAGATGCATTAATAGCACAAGCGGGTAACGACAATTCTACCACAAAGGTAAACTTTGTTTCAGCAAATAATAACTTACCCAAAGGTCACAATTCCAAGAATGCTTATTTGAAGCCTTATAAATAGAAGATGAAGAATTATGATAAACCTCACAATAAATGAATTAATCCAAATAAGAACCAAGGTCCATCACCTCCACAAAATTATACATGCTTTGTCTGTGGCAAAAGTGGGCATATTGCTTGAACTTGTAAATATCGAAAACGTGCACCTGCCCCAAAGGCTAACATTATCAAGGAGCCATTTGTGGCGATGATTACATACATTTGCATGGTTGATTATGTGGATGGTTAGTGGGCAGATTCTGGTGCCAATAGGCATGTTAGTTATGATAAAGCTTGGTTCAAGGTGTATACTTCCTTTGATGATGAGAAAACAATTATGCTTTGTGACTCTAGTCAAACCAAGATACTTGGGAGTGGTGAGGTTGACCTTAAGTTCACCTCTGGACGTGTGCTTACTTTAAAAGATGTGTTTTATACACCGTCCATGACGAAGAATTTGATGTCAAGTTATTTGTTAAATAAGGCTGGTTTTAAGCAAACTATGGAATATGATCAATATGTGGTTACCAATAAGGGTATTTTTGTGGGTAAAGTTATGCTTGTGATGGGATGTTCAAATTGAATGTCAAGATTAATAAACCATCTATCAATTTGGTTTACATGTTGTCTTCTATTAATTTTTGGCATGCTCGCTTGTGTCATATTAACAGTAAATATGTGGGAATCATGAGTAGTTTATGATTAATTCCTAAAGTGACAAAAAAAATTTGAGAAATGTGAAGTTTGCAGTAAAGCAAAAATTACCAAGAGGCCTCATAAAAGTGTTGAAAAAAAATACCGAATTGCTGGAATTATTTCATACTGATTTGTGTAAGTTTGAAGAATTTTAACTCAAGGTGGTAACCGATATTTTATCACTTTTATTGATGGTTTTTCAAAATACACAAATGCATATTTATTAAAAAATAAAAGTGATGCTTTTGAGAAATTTAAAGAATTCCTTCCTGAAATGGAAAATTAATTCGGTAAAAAGATTAAAAGAATTAGAAGTGATAGAGGCTGGGAGTATGAATCTCTAGGATTCAACTCTTTTGTTCAGTCATTGGGAATTATTCATGAGACTACTCCACCATATTCACGTTCATCTAATGGCGTAGCTGAAAGAAAAAATATAACGTTAATTGACTTGACGCATGCTATGCTTATTGATTCAGGTGTTCCCTCAAATCTTTAAGGCGAGGTTATTTTGACAGCTTGCCATGTGGTAAATAAAGTGCCACACAAAAAGACTAAAATTGTACCTTATGAGTTGTGGCGGAGGCATAAACCAAATCTAGGTTATATGAGGGTTTGGGATTGTTTAGCTTTTGTGAGGCTTGCAGATCCTAAACGACCTAAATTGGGTGAACGAGCTACCACTTGTGCTTTTCTTGGGTATGCATTGCATAGCACAGCTTATAGATTTTTTGATATGGAAAATAATATTATTTTTGAATCAGGTGATGCTATTTTTCATGAAAATAAATTTCCTTTCAAATCTAGAAATAGTGGGGGTTAAATAATTTCTGAAAATATTCTGTCCATGCTTAGCTCTTCTACTCCTTCTCAAGTTTTTCAAGAAAAAGAAAATTTTCAAATCAAACCAAGAAGAAGTAAACAAGCCATAGTTAAAAAAGATTTTGGCCCTGACTATTATCTTTACAATGTAGAAGAAATTCCTCTTACGCAAGAAGCTTTATCATCACCTGATGCTATTTTCTAGAGAGAGGCTGTAAATGATGAAATAGATTCACTACTTTCAAATAAAATATGGAAGCTAGTGGATTTACCTCCAGGTTGTAAAACTATTGGGTGTAAATGGGTCCTTCGTAAAAAACTTAAACCGAATGGAACTATAGATAAATATAAAGCGAGGCTTGTCGCTAAAAGGTTTTAAGCAACAAGTTGATCTTGATTTCTTTGATATTTTTTCTCCGGTTACTAGAGTTACATCCATTAGACTGTTGATTGCAGTGGCTGTAATTCATGATTTAAAAATTCATCAAATAGATATAAAAACAGCATTTTTAAATAGAGATCTAGATGAGGAGATTTACATGGACCAACCCAAAGGCTTTGTAGAGCCTGGCCAAGAAAGCAAGGTGTGTAAACTAAAACAAGCTCCTAAACAATGGCATGAGAAATTTGATTCTTGCATGCTTGAGAATGGCTATAAGACGAATGAATGTGATAAGTGCATATATTACAAAACTTGTAAGAATGCACATGTGATTATTAGCCTATATGTGGATGATCTACTTATCTTTGGCTCTAATTTGAATATCATAAATGAGACTAAAAATATGCTTAATAGCCAATTTGATATAAAAGATCTTGGTGAAGCCAATTTTATTTTGGAAATTAAAATTACTAAGACTAAGGATGGCATTTTTCTTGATCAGTCGCATTATGTTGAGAAAATTTTAAAGAAATATAACTTTCTAGACTGTAAACATGTTGCTACTCCTTTTGATGCAAGCATACATTTATCTGTTGTAATAAATGAAAAAGAAATGATTAATCAAAAGGAATATGCTAGCATGATTGGTAGTTTAAGATATGCGACTGACTGTACTAGACCTAACATTACTTAGCAGGTTTACTAGCAAACCAAGTCAAGATCATTGGCTAGCCATGGGACGAATTATGAGATATTTATCTGGTACCAAAAATTATGGTTTGTTTTATAACAAGTATCCTGCAATACTTGAGGGATATAGTGATGTCAAGTGGAACACTTTGTCAGGTGATTCTCTCTCTACCTCGGGTTTTATTTTTACCTTGGGTGGTGGTGCTATATGTTGGAAGTCTAAAAAATAGACTATAATTGCTAATTCTACAATGGAAGCTGAGCTTATAGTGTTAGCTTCAGCATGCGAGGAAGCGAATTGGTTGAGAGATTTGTTACATAAAATTCCTTTTTGGAAAAAACCAATTCCTCCTGTGTTAATTCATTGTGATAGCACTGCTGCTATTGGTAGAGTAAACAACCATTTTTATAATGGTAAATCCAAACCTATTCGAAGGAAACATAGTAATATGAGATCCTATTTGAGTAATGGCATCATAACTATGAATTATGTAAAATCTTGTGATAATCTTGTGGATCCGTTAACCAAGGCCTTGGTGAGAGATAAGGTCTGGAATACATCGAGGGGGATGGGTTTAAAGCCTATAAAATTATAAACCATGTATGAGAATTCCCAACCTAGGGACCAGAGATCTTGTAACTAGGTTCAATGGGAAGAATGAATCATATGGGGGTTGTAAAAATGCACTCTTTAATATTTTGTTATCCACTCTATGATATAAGTGCATTTTTCCTGTAATGTTGGAGAGTTGAGTTTTTATACTCTTAATGAAATTCTGTAGCTCTTGTTAAGTGGGGTGTGTGAATTACAGGAATATCCTTGACAGATTTCACCTATGTGAGCATGAAAGTGGGGCCGCTTTCTATGAGAATAAGGTTTATTCTCAAATATGCTCATGAAAACTGGGATTAGCACAAGGCCGTAATGTGCTAGCTAGTAAAGCTCATGTCAACACCTGGACTATTATGTGTGAGCAGTAATACTTTATTTCTCCTAAGCAGTCATAGTTCAAGTCTGAGACCACTACTGACTCTGGAGTAGAGGTTGTTGTTTCACTAATGAAGGTTCAATGCAGAGCATACCATCATGATGCATACTAGTCTATCTTTGTTTGGTAATCTCTCTTATCCTTGTTAATATTAAAATGAGTGAAGGATTGTTGGTCCATTTTAATATCTTTTATTTATTTATTGATATATCTTGTTCATGAATGGAGTTTTCATTACTTTGGTAACCTTTTATCTTGTTCATGAATGGAGTTTCATTACTTTGGTAACCTCTTATCTTGTTCATGAATGGAGTTTCATTACTTTGGTAACATTTTATCTTGTTCATGAATGGAGAGTAATTAGAATTCATGAACTTGGTGGTGAGTTAGTTTTTGGAGTTACTCCATTTACTCTAGTGTAATGATCATCTTTATTTTTGGTGTAACTTGTAAGGTCCTAGTGGTCTATAAATAGTCCCTATCATCTACTCTTTTCTACACCAACACACACTAACTATTTTCTATATAAGAGAGATTACTAACAAAGAATGGTGTTTTTCTTGGTGGAGCTTTGGGTTCACCATCTTGTGTAGAGTTGGCCTGAACCATATGACAAGTGGTCAAGCTGTTGTATCCTGGAGGGGACAAGTTATAGTTTTGTGACTGTTGCATCGGTATTTGGGTTCTTCCTACTTGTAGACGCGTCCCGAGGGCCTCATGCTACAGTTCGGACTCAAATTGTCACGGTTCTGAATCTAGTCTCGCAAAGTGTGATGTGAGATTGATAAAATACCAAAGAGTCCAAATCCGGCAAATCGTTTTGAAAAACTGATTTTTGTAAAGAAGTGTCAAACATGGACTGTTTTGCCAGATACAGAGTCACCACCTAAATATTTTATTTTTTTTGGGAAATTTAGGAAACCCTGACTCATTGCCTAAGGCCACGTGTCCGTCATCACCAAAGTTGCCTCGGCTCGAGAACTTGGGTACGATTGGGGAAGGTCAGCTATGAGCACCCCCGCTCGCCCGATCAAAGATCGGCCACTACTAAACATGATATCTAGTTTTTGAAAACACATGTGTTCTTATTCCGGTTAATTAGCTAGAACTACTATGTGATGCGCACAACAAAACAAGTATAGACTAGATCGCCTAATTTGGAACAAAGCATCGCACATCCGTTTGTTTGGAAAATGGTTTGAAGTTTACTACTCGTAAGTAGGCTAAAATACGGATTTCAATGAATTGTTCCAATTCAAGTAATCCAACCTTCACCCACAGGCATTCAGGCAGTTAAACACATAAGCAGTTAGCCTCATGGCAAGCATGTTATCATGGCAACACTGACACATATGCAGTATGCTAAAGCATAAACACTCACAGTGTACTCCGAGTCAAAACAGAAACTAGTTAGTAATCAATGCATGATCCTAGTTCATGTTAAGATGGCTAATGCAACACATGCCAAATGCAACTAGAAATAGGCTCGGCTATTCTAAAATGGCATGTGAGATTCAACAATTGATAATCATGTATTCAAATTGGAATCGAAATATGATGCAGTTAGTATGATGCGCCGAGCCCGGTGTATGCAAGATACATGAATGGATGCAAACATGCAAGCATAAGTATGCTAGACAGATAGATGGATGCAAACATGCAAAGCATAAGGATGCTAATTGAAGGATGAATGCAAACATGCGAAGCATAAGGATGCTAATTGAAGAATGACCTAAAACTAACCAACAAAAGCAGGTAAGTAAAAGGGAGAAAGAAATGGAGGTTGGAAGACATGCACGCACGCATACATCCTTATTACAAAATTGGCCTTCTCGACGGAGGGTCCGAATAAATAATACATGGCAACTAATTAACTAACTAACAAGCTAATTAATTATTACATAACCAAAAAATGAATAACTAGTTACAACTAATTATTACAAAAATTAATTAATTAACAAATTAATTAATTACATTACAAATTAAAGCTAACTAACAAGTAAGCAATTTAAACAATGCTGCCTCGGCAAGTTGAAGAAGGTGAACATGCATGTTCGGTTCCTGTCCCGGTAAGCTCTCTGGTTGCTCTCAAGAGGCTCTGTCTGCAGGGTGTCCTTGAGACCTTGCTGCTGGAACTTACCAAAACCAATCTGGAGAATGCATCAGTGGCCTGCCGGCCATGGGGAGCTGCTGCCGACCACCTGCCGGCCAAAGATGGTACACTGCCGGCCAAGGATGAGGAGGTGCCGGCCATCTGTAGGGCACTACCGACCACTGATGTGCTAGGACACTAAGCTGCAGCAGAGCACAAAATAGAGAAAATAGAGGATCTCTCAAGGGTATGTATGCACTATGCCACCCCATATCACCTCAAAACATCAAGGGGGAGGCATAATCGGATCCACGACCATCAATCACGCATCCCGATGCATGATGGCCAAAGATCCAACTTGTGCAAATCAATATGAAATGAATGCACAAATAAACACATAAGTGCCTAGAACTCTATCATGGATAATCAAGAGCGTCGGCGACCGAGATTTGAGGCACGTTTCATCACTTGAAGTATGAAATGTCCCTCATTTCTCGTGCTCGGATTAACACTTAATCCAAACAACAATGCAATGCAAGGATGGCATACACAATGCTAACTTGAACATGCAATCATGCAATATGACTTAAGCATGCAAAATGCAGTGTAAACAACATGCAACAACATGTAATGGAACTAGCATGCGACAACATGCAAGGATAGAGCAAGCATACAACAATATGCAAGACAAACATGCAACAACATGCAAGGGATGGAGCAAGCATACAACAATATGCAAGACAAGCATGCAACAACATTCAAGGGATGGACTTAAACCAAAATGGGCAGACCTCAGCTATGCCAAATCAGTGGCCAATATGTGTTGAAATGATGACACAAAATGCTAAACAAGCATGCATGCCAATGGGCCCAAGAATTAAGGCATAAAGATGTAACTCTTAAGCACACTTGAGGAGTAGCACACTTGAGGAGTGAAAAGCATGCAAGTATGACAATACTACATGCTCTGAAACGATGTTTGGAATGATGCCAAATCACACACATAACACAAGCATGGCATGCATGAAGCTCAAAAACTAAGAACTAGCAAAGGGACTTAAGCCATGGCCATACAAAGCAAGCCCCAAAGGGCTAAGGGAACCTAAAACAGTCCCAAGGCGAGTCCAAACAAGACCAAAAACAAGCTCGAAACTAGCCAACACAAGCTAGAACACAAGGCCAAAAACAAGGAGCATGCAAGGCTACAAAAGAGGTAATGCACTACACCTATCGAAACCAAACATGGCATGACTTGGACAGCATAAAACAGAGTTGCATCATGGTATAACAAGACCAAAAATACGCTGATATGATGAGCCAAAGGCTTAGGCTTAATGGCGTGCACAAAAGTTCATTCTTGAGACATAAAGAGCCAAGCCTCCAAGGCATTAAAAGCATGTCAAATGCAAGTGTATGACTACATTTCATGGACTGAAATAACATTTGAAATGATGGCAAAGCATGCAAACATCACATGTATGTCATGGTAGGGACCTCAAAAACCAAGACTAGCCTAAGAATTTACACTATAGCTATACAAAACAAGAGTGATATGGCCATGGCAACCCAAAACAGTCCTAAGACAGCCTAAAACAAGGACAAAATCATGCTGGAGCAAAGCCAAAACATGCTAGGATGATGAGTCAAAACATCATGCACATGAAGCTAGTAAGCAAGATTTGTTCTACAAGTATATGGAGCATGCAGAGGATGACCAAACCCACTTTAGACAGAGTCATGACATGGCAAAACATCACCAAAAACATGTTGAAATGGGCTCAACATAAGCTAGAATGACATGCTAAAGCAAGAAGCATACAAGACTAGTTTATGGGATTTACACTACCAGTGTAAGATGCATGCATGGAGTGACAAAACCAACCCAAAACAAATCTAAGACATGGTAAAACATCACCAAAGACCTACTGAAATGGAGCCAACACATGCAAGAAGAACATGCTACTTTGTAAGGCTATGAATGGGATTACACTACACATGTAAGATACATGCAAAATATGACCAAACCAGCCATGGACAGACTTAAGGCAGGTCCTAAAAGTCACAAAAAATGGCCTAAACCAAGCCTAAAAAATACATAGAGGCATGCTCCTTTGGAAGGCCAAAAATGCAAGCAAATAAGAACCATAAGAGAGGGGGCCACCCCCTCGGATTTGAGGCCTCAAAACCTCATGCCTACCACTGAAAATCCACTAGATTTCAGTGGTTAGAAGGCCAAACCAAGGCTAGCTCGGAGGCCTTAAGGCATGGCTCAAAACAAGGCCAAACAAGGCCAACAAGAGGGTTGAAGACCCTCAATAGCCAAAAGACCTTAAACAACCACCAAAAGTACTTAAAAACAAGACTTTTTTCAGTTGAAAGCAAGGCCTAAATCAATATGCAAGAATGGCCAAAATGAGATACAAAAAGGTGCTAAAATGAGGAAAATACTCACCCTTGAAGTCCAACTTCGAAACCAACAACTTCAGGAGATAAAACCTCACTTTCAGAGCTCAAGAAGTCCTCCCAAGAGCCTCAATCCAATGGTGGTGGTGTATCTCTATGTGTTGTAGTGTAGAAGTGCAAGGAAAATGGACTTCAAGGCACAAATATACAACAATATATAGAGAGAGAGGGATATTTCTTCTCCAAAGAGCTGAACTTCTGCTAAGGAGAGGCACTCTCTCCTTATATAGAAGAAAAACAATGCAAAGCTTCTTCAAGAAGCTTGGCAAGAGCTCCATCCCTCTATACACGTGTATGGAGGGCAGATAAAAGGATTCCAGCTAGCTTAAAAGATCTGGAGTAAAACCAGCTGAGACAGGGATTCTGCCGGCCATCAGTGGCCGGCAGTGGCTCATTAATGGCCAACAGGCTCACTCAATGGCCGGCAGAAACAAATCCATGGCTGGCAGTGCACCAGGAGAAAGATGCTGAAAGGACCAAGTCATGGTCCAAGAATGGGGCAGAAAGGATACAGGGTCTGGAAAGCTCGAACTTGTGACGTCCCGCCGCGAAAGTCAAATGCCCAACGAGCAATCGAACTTGTGTCCGGATATACCTGCAAGCACAACCGAGTCTTGAGGATGGTCAAAAATGGGGTGTCTACACTATTGCAGTGGGCTTGATCTCCTTAAAGAAAACAAGTTATCCGTGCCTCAGCCTAATCTATTTGTATCTCATTTTCTTTGCATTATTTATCAATAAAATATAAAAAATTTTGGTATTGTCACCAACACATGTTATGTGGGTTTCATATCTATGTGAGTGATTTGATAATTTCTTTCATAAAAAAATTGGTGTCCCTATCATTGTTGTATTGTGTGTTTTGTTTGATTTTGATGTTAATTTTTAATTTTCTAAAAAATTATAGGAAATTAAAATTTTATTTAGTATATGTTGAAAATAGTTTAGAATTTTTGAAATTTTGAATGATTGTAATTTTCTTTTAGTTGAATTAGTAGGTGTTATAAAAAAAAGTAATCGATTAATGTATTGATATGACAAATAAATCATTATTATTTGATAATAGGTTTGACAAAATTAATTTAAAATTTAAACCAAATAAACACTTATGTTTTTGCACTAATATTGATATTATTTTGCCGGAGATTGTTTTAGGTCCCAAACAGTGCAATGGTGGCCTTCATCGATTTGTGGTCAGCACAAAACAGGATATGTGTGCTGGCTACATATTTTGTATAAGCCAATTACAATTCAACGCGTGGCAAAGTAAGGGTAATATGGGAAGACTATTCAAATCTTCGATCCTGATCGTACACGTGGCAGTTAGTATTGGTTGTTACGAGATCTGAGTAGCAGTGGATCAATAGAGATATACAGAGTGATGTGGCATAATCGGTTACTCACATTTGAATTCAAATTTATGAGGGAAGCCTAACTGCAAGTGATGGCGTAATGGAGCTAATCTTGAGGCAACATGATCAGCGATCATGGAGGAGCAGTTCGACGGTTGAAAATATAGTTCGATGGTCATCCTTAAGCAGTATAAATAGCAGAGAATGCCCCAGAAAAAGTCTCGGAACTCAGATTTAAAAACCAGTCTTATTCTACTTTACTTAGTTTTACATTTCCTGTTCTTTACATTCCAGTACTTTAAATTCTCCACTGCACTTCATTCATAGGAGTAGTTTCAAGTAGATTGTCGCTGTAAACCTCTACGGGGCTGAGTTTGAATTATTGTAAGTTTTTCATTCTAATGAAATGCTTCAGTTATTCTTTCTTTGATCGATATTTTGCTTAATTCTCCTAAATCAAGCCACCAGTAAAAGTCCTTTTCATTAAGGCTGAGAGAACTAAAACACAATCGTCTAATAATTGGTTGGCAATTAAATTTCTGTAAGGACTGATTGATCCTTGCTGGCACGCTCGTAATTACAATAATAACCTTCGAAAGCTAAAAAGCCAACATATATTTTTGACACGCCCGGTGGGACCAATTGAAATGGCTAGACGTAGGAAATAAGGAGAAAATGAACGCTTGGAAGAAGGCGTAGAAGGAGAGGTAGAGATACCTAATCCAGAGATAATGTGATAACACATCCTGTGGAAACTCCCATTTTATCAGAACCTATGGTCAAGCAGACCAGTACTTCAGAACAAGTACCATATGTTCGTAATATTGGACGAGACCAAGGAATTGGACCATCCACTGTTCCATTTACTCAGCCAATCAATCCATGGGGTGGCTTAATAGATGCAATAGGACAGCAATTAATGAACACAATGGAAAGGTAGGCAACATCTTTTTTGGATCGAATGAATAGCCACCAACTAACAAATGTAAGACACATGGAGGAAATTTTGAATGTCCCTCAGCAAAGATTGGCTAGAGATAAACAGCCTATGCAAGTTAATGGACATTCTAATGGTCAAACTAGTAATCAGAACTATGAAAGACCATCACCTCAGTCTTGGTACGAACCTGTTCCAAGTCCTGTAATAGATCAAAATGTCTTAGTACTTAACAGTGAAGCCATGCAATTTGGTGGAACTGGCCCAGTACAAGAAAATGGCGTAAGAATGGTTCCAAATCCTATGTTCGAAGCCATACCTGGCACAAGGGGGTTCATTAATCCCTTATTCAAATTTATACCCAGGGGGTTGGAAGGTTTTCCTACAAATGGAAGAGACACAACACCAGTTCCAGCACCTTTTGCAGGTCCTTTCGTAGGACAAATTCAAAGGGGTTACCCACACACCCAACAGCAACCTGCACCACTAGGGACAACCAGTCCCAAACATACCACCTTATGGACCAAGAAGACCATAAGCACAAGTTTGTCCACCAAATCCTGTGTTTGTTCCTCCAACAGTGGTTAAGCAGGCACAAAATATGGTCCCTAGGGACCAAATTGCTGACATCGTTAGGGAGATGTGTGGACTGATGGCTCGGGGGGTCCAGACTCCTGTATACAGAAAACCATACCCAGAATGGGTAGATAGAGTACATGAATACCCAAGAGGTTTCAGGATACCAGATTTCGCCCTTTTTTATAGGAATGGAAACCAATCAACAGTAGAGCATATTGCTAAGTTTGCTGCTCAATGCGGTGAATTCACTAATAATGATGTAACAAGCCCGCGGGGGACCTCGCTACAGCTCGGACTCGATTTTGTAGTCACGGTTCTAAGTCTGAACCAAAGAGTCCAAATCCGGCAAATCGTTTTGAGAAAACAGATTTTTGAAAGAAGTGTCAAACATGGACTGCTTTGCCAGATACAGAGTCGCCACTTAAATATTTTATTTTGGGAAATTTAGGAAACCCTGACTCGGTGCCAAAAGGCCACGTGTCCGTCATCACCAAAGTTGCCTCGGCTCGGGAACTTGAGTACGATTGGGGAAGGTCACTTCGTGAGCACCCCCGCTCGCCCGATCAAAGATCGGCCTCTACTAACCATGATATCTATTTTTGAAAACATTGTGAGTTCTTATTCTGGTTATTAGCCTAGGTTACTATGTGATGCGCACAGCATACAAGTATAGATTGGATCGCCTGAATTGGAACAAAACATTTCGTGTTCGCTTTTTGAAAATGGTTTGCTACCCGCAGGTAGGCTTGAAACATTTGATGATTTATTCCAATTTAAGTAACCCAACCTTCACCCACAGGCATTCAGGCAGATATATCACATAAGCAAGTAGCCTCATGGTAAGCATGCTATTCATGGCATTCACTCACACGCATGCAAGGATGCTAAAGCAAAAAAACTCACCGAGTACTCCAAGCCAAAAAATAGAGACTACATTAGAAATCATGTATGATCCTAAGTATACAGAAATGCCTAATGCAACACATGCAAAAATGTAAACTATAGCAGGCTCGGCTATTCTAAACATGGCATATGAAATGCTACAACTAACATGTATTCAATTTGGAATTGAAAGTACAATGCAGTTAGTATGATACGCCGAGCCCGGTGCATGCAAAATAGATGAATGATGCAAACATGCTATCATACTGTATGCTAATTTAAAACATGCCCTAATCTAACCATAAAAAGCGGATAAATAAAAGGGAGAAAGACGTGGGGTTGGAAGACATACAACACACACACGCACACTTATTACAGTTTTGCCCTCGCTCGGAAGGTCCGAATAAATATACAGTCCCGAATAAAAGAATAGTACAGTCCAAATATTACAGTCCGAATAATATACAAATTCCTAATTAATTAATGATTTAACTAAGAAAGCAAATAAAACTGGCGTGCAAGCCCGGGATTGCCTTGCTTCTGATGGATGATGTACATTTGGGCTGCCTTGCGCGGAAATCCACCGGGATGCCCCAATTAGCCTCTGTTTAGCAGTTATCCTTGGAAAGCGTGTCAAACTCCGGAAGTTTGCTGATTCTTCATTTTGCTACAACAGAGAGCAGGAAAGGGGCATAGCAATGTATTTTCACAGATATATGCATGCCTCGATCCTCGTGCCACCAATCACGCATACCGAGGCATGATGGCCGAGTAGTCGAATTGCACAATTCAATATAGGATGAATGCACACGAAAACACAGCTAAAAACCTAACTCCATCATGGATAATCCGGAGTGTCGGTGACTGGGGAGTTGAGACGCGTTCCATCACTCGGAGTACGAAACGCACCTCGTTTCCCGTGCCCGGGCTAACTCCTATCCCGGACACGATGCAATATGCATGATATGCATGAATGCAACTAAGATACAGCCTAGCATGCACAATGCTATGAAAATGAGATGCCTCGAAATGCGTGCACACAGGCACGCAAATCGAGAAAATAACAGAATGCGATCTAAGATACAACCTAGCATGCACTATGTTGTAAAAAAGAGATGCCTCGAAGTGCGTGCACACGGGCACGCAAACCGAGAAAATAACAGAATGTAATCTAAGATACAACCTAGCATGCACTATGCTGTAAAAATGAGATGCCTTGAAATGCGTGCACACGGGCACGCAAACTGAGAAAATGGCAGAATACAATCTAAGATACAACCTAGCATGCACTATGTTGTAAAAATGAGATGCCTCGAAATGCGTGCACACGGGCACGCAAACCGAGGCGATGGAATACGCAATGCAATATGGCTAAAATGACATGGAAAATGCAATATGGACTTATACTAACATGAGAGAGTCTCAGCCACACTCACATAAGAAGCCGATAGATGAAAATGAAGTGCCTCGAAATGCGTGCACACGGGCACGCAAACCGAGGCAATGACATATGCAATGCAAATGACATGGAAATATGATATGGACTTACACTAACATGAGAGAGCCTCAGCCACACTCACATAAGAGGCCGATAGATGAAAATGAAGTGCCTCGAAATGCGTGCACACGGGCACGCAAACTGAGGCAATGACATACGCAATGCAAATGACATAAAAATGGCATATGGGCTTATACCAACATGAGAGAAGCTCAGCCACACTCACATAAGAGGCCGATAGATGAAAATGAAGCGCCTCGAAATGCGTGCACACGGGCACGCAAACCGAGGCAATGGCATACGCAATGCAAATGACATGAAAATGGCATATGGGCTTATACCAACATGAGAGAGCCTCAGCCACACTCACATAAGAGGCCGATGGATGAAAATGAAGTGCCTCGAAATGCGTGCACACGAGCACGCAAACCGAGGCAATGACATACGCAATGCAAATGACATGGAAATATGATATGGACTTACACTAACATGAGAGAGCCTCAGCCACACTCACATAAGAGGCCGATGGATGAAAATGAAGTGCCTCGAAATGCGTGCACACGGGCACGCAAACCGAGGCAATGGTATACGCAATGCAAATGACATGGAAATATGATATGGACTTACACTAACATGAGAGAGCCTCAGCCACACTCACATAAGAGGCCGATGGATGAAAATGAAGTGCCTCGAAATGCGTGCACACGGGCACGCAAACCGAGGCAATGGCATACGCAATGCAAATGACATGAAAATGGCATATGGGCTTATACCAACATGAGAGAGCCTCAGCCACACTCACATAAGAGGCTGATAGATGAAAATGAAGTGCCTCGAAATGCGTGCACACGGGCATGCAAACCGAGGCAATGACATACGCAATGCAAATGACATGGAAATATGATATGGACTTACACTAACATGAGAGAGCCTCAGCCACACTCACATAAGAGGCCGATAGATGAAAATGAAGTGCCTCGAAATGCGTGCACACAGGCACGCAAACCGAGGCAATGGCATACGCAATGCAAATGACATGAAAATATGATATAGACTTACACTAACATGAGAGAGCCTCAGCCACACTCACATAAGAGGCCGATAGATGAAAATGAGGTGCCTCGAAATTCGTGCACACGGGCACGCAAACCGAGGCAATGGCATACGCAATGCAAATGACATGAAAGTATGATATGCAAACATGCTAATGGATTTTCAGCAATGAAATGTGGGGGAAAGCAGCCCCGAAATGAGGCGAAAACACACCCGATGCATGGAATCTCTCCCGAAATGCAAATTAGGCGCATAGAATGAACTACAGCTATATGAAGCATGCATAATTGGTACATGGAATGAAAAGACAGAAGCAAGGCAGCCCCAAAATAAGAATTCTACCAGTACAAGTCATGGCCAAACAGCAAACAAGGATAGGGCAAAACTAGCATGCAAGAAATGGCCCTAAACATGGGATTAAGAAGCAACTCACAGCTGCTGTCCTCAAACAGGTTAGGGCCCTTCAACAAAGTTGAAGAGGGGCCCAAAATATGATGTTTTATAGAACTGTAAAAAAACCAAAAACAAACACAGGTATGGCTGCACTCCCATGCAAGAAAAAGGGCCAAAAGGTGGCCAAAGAGGCAAGTGGTATATGCACAGCCCAAACTGAAAAATTCCCTTCTACAACATTGAAGAGGGACCAAAAATAAGCATATTTATAGAACTGTAAAAACTCCAAAACAGTATACAAACATGCTAGAAATGCAATGCAAAATGAGGCTTAAAAGGTGGCTATAACACAAAGTATGCAAAGCATTCACCAAACAGCCAAAAGACCCTTAATGAAACATGTTAAGAAGGTCAAAATAAGACTATCTATAGGCCTGTAAAAAGGCCAAAAACAGAAGCATGATAGGCTGCCAAAGCATGCAAGAAAATGGCATTCAAGGAGGATATTGAAGCAAGTGCAATATGGAGGGCTCAAACAGGGTTGAGCCCTTAATGAAACAAGAAAATGAGCTCAAAAAAATGACCTTTTCAGTTTTGGTCGGAGCTCAAATCAATAAGCACATATGGCTAAGAAAAGATACCAAAATAAGCTCAAAAAAGGAAGAACACTACTTACCCTTGAAGGCTTTACTTTGGTTGCCTCTTGGCTTGAGTTTGTGGTTCCCTTAGGCCTTGGAGAACACCTCCTTGCTGCTGGAAATGGAGTGGTGGTGGTGGATCTTGGTGTTGTAGAAGAAATGGTGGTGTAGGGCTTGGAATTTCTTGCTTGAAAGAGAGGGATAGAGAGAGATTTTTGTATGCAAGTTTGAAGATGAATTTTTCTAACCCCTAAAACCAATGCTTGCAGCTGGTTATATGGACAAAAAGGAGGGAGCAAAGGGAGGGAAAGAGTGGGAAAAAGGACCAAGTTCCTTTTCCCAAAAGATATTTCCCCCGGATACAGATATTTTGGGGGAAAAAAGTGCATAGCTGTAATGCACACAACCTGAGGATCATGGCCGGCCACTTTTTGGAGCTGCAGGTGGCCGGCCGGCCACCCCCTATAGCCGGCCGGCCAAGGGTCAAAAAGGTCAAGTTGAATTAGTGGCCGACCATATGATATTGGTGGCCTCCCAGGTCCCCTCATCACAACCCTGTGGTTCAAAATTGAAAACTGTAAAACAGGAGAGAGAATAGGCCACTTTTAGGAGGGGTTCAAAAGGGTCAAGCAACATTAGTGGCCGACCACCAACTTTTAGGGTCCTCCCATGTGTGTACATCACAAATATGTGGTTAAAAGTTCAAGAAAATGGCCCAAGGTTGTTCAACATTGGCTCGGAAGGAGGGGTTCAAAAGGGTCAAGCAACATTAGTGGCCGACCACCAACTTTTAGGGTCCTCCCATGTGTGTACATCACAAATATGTGGTTAAAAGTTCAAGAAAATGGCCCAAGGGTGTTCAACATTGGCTCGGAAGTGAGAAAAACGGGCGTCGGAGGGCGTATAACTTGGTTGCTGCAACAATTGCTGGCCTCCCATCCTTCTACGGCCTTCCTAGTGATGAAACAGAGGTACCTGCCAAAAATGAACGAAAATCGATGCAAAACAAATGTTCGAGGGCCAAAACGCGCAGTTCGGGGTCCCGAAAATGGGCTGTTAAACATCGAAAGTGGTATTCGACCACGAAGTGGGTCTCTCAGACCTCAGTGTCCCTCAAAAGGGAGAAAATAAGATGTATGCCAAAAATCAGAGCAAATGGAGATGGTTAAGCGGTCCCGAACCGAGGCACACGGCCTGACAGCTCCGAAAACCGGGAACCGGGCCCCGAAATGGGCAAAATGGCCTATAGCCACAAAATGTAGCCCACGGCCACTGAGAGATGGTCTACGGGACCTCTCCCTCCCCTCAAGAAAAGAAACAGAGAAAATTGAGTCTGGTTCGCAAATCGAGGCAAGGCAAAGAAGAGGGTTCGGAAGTCCGGAGGTAGGGCTCACGGCCGCGACTCTAAGACTTCTAAACGAGCACGATATGCCACATCACCAAGTGTTCAATCGGTGACATCTGAGTCTTAAGGTCGGTCAAAAATGGGGTGTCTACAAATGACTATATGAAGCTGAGACGGTTCCCAAACTCTTCAACTGGGGGAGCATTTGTATGGTACATTAACCTTACACCTGGCTCAATCCAAACTTGGCAACAAATGGAAGAGGCATTTCATGCCCAATTCTTCCAATCGGAGCCAGAGGTTTCCATGGCAGACCTGATAAGGTTGAGTCAAAGGCCTGAAGAGAAGGCTACTCAGTTTATTTCCAGATTTAAAAAGGCTCAAAATAAATGTAGAGTCATCTTGCTAGAACCAGAATTCGTAAGATTGGCTCAAAATGGCTTAGAGTTTAGGCTTCGAAAGAAGTTTGACTCAACAGAGTTCAAGGACTTAGTGGAACTGACTTACAAAGTATCTAGGTATGAAGCATTACTAGAAGAGGAGCAAGATAGAAATAATGCATCATACAAAACATACTACAAAGATCCTAACTATGAGATTGATGCAGCAGAGATTGTAGGGAAAGAACCTATGATCTGTGAAGCATTAATTCATAAGGATACAACAATTGACCAGCAGTTTAAAAAGAAAGACCTTCACAGGAAATACTCTTTCGATTTAACTAAGGCAGATAACATCTTTGATCATTTGCTTACGGCCAACTTCCTTAAGTTACCAAAAGGGGTTAAAATTTCGTCTCTTGATGAACTTAAAGGGAAAGTATATTGTAAATGGCATAATTCTTGGTCTCACTCGACTAAAAACTTTGTTGTTTTTTGAGATAGGATCCAAGAACAAATTCGGAAAGGAAGTTTGAAATTCCCAGCCAAAGTTGAAAAGGCCATGGGGATCGACAGTAATCCATTTCCAGAAATTGGAGAGGCGGTAGCCAATGTCATTATGCCGGATTTTTAGAACTTGTCTTTGAAAGAATTGGAATAAGTCAATGTGCAGATGCATGTGGCCAACCAGACAACTATCAAGAAAGACACTGGAAATCTACCAACTATTGGACAAGATTTCTCACACCAGAGGGAAGACTTTGAGGAAGAAGCACTGGATGACGATTCCTTAGAAGCAGCTGTAATGTAGAGGATGTGTCCTAGGTGCAGACTAAGCTACAAGTGGTTAAAAGGACTTCCGATTGATGGGAAACAATACTACAAAGATGTGCAGAGACGTCCTAAACCAACCAATTCTTACAATAAAAGGCCATATCCATCTGGTGTCAAGCAACAGCCATTGAGGGTTGAACCAATAGCTGATAGGATGCATTCCAAAGGCAAGAGGCCTTTACATGAATCCAGGCCAGCTAATTATTACAGAATGGAGAGCAGTCATTCTGAGAGAAAATTGGAGAGAGGTTCAGTTTATGGGATCAAAGCCAGAGATTAGCCCCTTAGACCAGCCTCACGCAGGACAGAAAGTGGACACCTTCATCGAAGGCCTGAGTTAGGCCCAAAGCATGAAGTCAGGACCAAGCAGTGGCCTTCGCAGCTAGCTTCGAAGATGACTTCGAAAGAGGAAAGAAGCAGTTCAACGGCAGGGTCAGTAGGTTCGTGGGTACCTGGGGTCCCAAATTGGTTTGTGATTCAAAATAAACCTAGGGAAGTGTTTACCCAAAGAGATGTAATTGGAAACCAAGGCAGGATGGTTAAGCCTCCTTTGGTGGTTCCAAACAATTGGGTGTTGCTTAAGCACCCAAAAACAAAAGAACCAGATATGGTCCCTGTAATTTCTAAATCACAAAGGAAAAAATTCAGCGTAGGTATACTTAGTACCAGCGAGACCTGAAAGAGAATGGAGAGAGTTCTTCGTTGGTACAGACAGAAGGAAAGAAGAATCCAAAGTCCGACCATACTCCAAAACCAACTCTACAAGGCAAGATGGGTTGCAACAGAGAACAGTTGGCCAAAGTTCACTCTGAAGTCAAAGCCGGAAAGAAGTCCAGTTTAGCGGGATTGGAGAAGGCATTGATGGAAAGTGACAGCGAGGTAGAGACAGAAGTTGGCTTAGGCCAAAAGAAAGAAATGGTTGAGGAAGAAATGTTCGAAGCCTTCATGGCTGAACAAACATTTCTAGTTGAAAAATTAGTCATGACAGACCATTTAAAGGATGAAGTACCAGAGAGCAGCATGGAGGATGCTTCTGGAGTAACCGAACAAGGTGGCCAAAAGGAGAAGCAGACACAGCCAGCCATCCAATTTGGCTCAATGTTAGTGAACATGGTACACATGCTACCGCATGAATTCCAAGCTAGAGATGAGAATCAAGAGGGGCAAGAAATTAACCCAATTCCAATCTCTAGCGAAGACTCACAAGTAAGTATGGTGCAAGATAACTCCAAAATGGTTACCCCAATGGAAACTGAATATGAGAGTGAAGAAGTGATAAGTATTAGCCTCTCGTATCCTTTTGAATATCCCTCGAATTCTATGACACAACATGTTAAGCCTTTCTATATTAAGGCCTTCTTCGATGGGATACAGTTGAACCGAGTCTTGGTGGATAATGGGGCAGCGGTGGACTTACTACCGAAATCTTCCTTGAAGAAATTAGGAAAAAGGAATCCCAGGTTAATCCCAACCAGTACAACCATTGCTGGTTTTGCTGGGGACAAACAGATGGCCCAGGAAATTCTACCCATCAACCTGAATGTGGGAACCAGAGACTGCATAACGGCATTCTTCGTCATCGACAATAATGCTAAGTACAATGCTTTACTTGGTAGAGATTGGATCCACACTAACAAATGTGTGCTTTCCTCTTTGCATCAGAAAATAATGATGGCCCTAGGCAATGGAGAGACAGAGGAAATTAATGCAGATCCTCAACCTTTCATAGCCTGCGCAGACTTCACAGAGGCCAAGTTGTATATTAAGAGAGTGACACCACTCAGTATATTGAGAAAATCTGATGGCTGAGCCAAAATGATGGCTGATAAGGAAGTGACACACTTGAAGCACTTAGTCTAGGAGAGTGCTGATGAAGAGGTGGTCGTTAAAGATGACAATGATACCTGGTTGTAGGCAACAAGGTGAAACACCAGAAGCTAAGTCTTTGGCTTTAATTAATTTTTCAATATTGGATGTAAAGTCAATAGTCCAGAAAGTGCAGGAGCAAGAGAAAGAAGCCATGATAATTGGCTACAAGCAGAAGCAGCAACAATCCAGAGTTTTGGCCCTTGATAAATACTGTGCATTAGACATAGAAACAAAAGTCCAGGAAATACAGGAAGAATAAGCCTTGTGGACAGACTTTGTCTATGAGGAAGAGGGTAAAGAGGTTGAATCAAAGAACCTGAGAACAGAACACAACAAGGAGATTGCTTCGAAGCCAGAAGGAATCAAAGAAGGAGCTCCAGTAAGTTCTCAGATACAAGACCCCTTAGAAGAAATAAATTTAGGGAAAGGTTCTGTACAACAACCCATTTATATAAGTGCTTGGTTGAATACTCTTGACAGGAACCAGTTGTTGGTTATTCTGAGGAGATATACAGATTGTTTCGCATGGTCTTATAATGAACCACCAGGATTGGATAGGTCATTAGTGGAACATAAGCTCCCTATGAAGCCTAACTTCAAGCCATACAAGCAAAAACCAAGAAGAATGGGTTCAGAAGTGATTCAGAAAGTTAAGAAAGAAATTCTTAGACTACTCAAGGCAGGCTTTATTAGGACAACCAGGTATGTTGAATGGCTATCTAATATTGTGCCTGTAGTTAAGAAGAATGGTAAAATGAGGGTATATATTGATTTTAGAAACTTAAATCTAGCAACTCCAAAAGATGAGTATCCTATGCCTATAGTAGATTTGCTGGTAGACAGTTCAGCAGGGCATCAAATTTTATCAATGATGGGTGGGCACTCTGGTTATAACCAAATCTGCATTGCGGAAGAGGATGCTCACAAAACAGCATTCAGATGTCCTGGAAATATTGGCACCTTCGAATGGGTTAAAATGCCATTTGGTCTGAAGAATGCTGGGGCTACATATCAGAGGGCTATGAATACTATCTTTTACGACCTCATTGGAGGGTATTTAGAGTGTTATATTGATAATATTGTAGTTAAGTCCCAATCCATGGAGGAGCATCTATTTCACTTAGAAGCAGCTTTCGAAAGAATGAGAAAGTTCAAATTGAAACTCAATCCTCTTAAGTGTGCTTTTGGCGTATCATCTGGAAATTTCTTGGGCTATGTAATACACAAAAAAGGAATACAGATTGACCAGAATAAAGCCAAAGCCATCATTGAAGCCAGACCCCCATCAAGTAAGAAGGAATTACAAAAGTTCCTTGGAAAGGTTAATTTTCTTTGAAGGTTCATTTCTAGCACTACAGGAAAAACTAAAGTATTTTCTTCCTTGTTAAGGTTAAGAGATGAAGAGAAATTTGTATGGACAGCAGAGCATCAAATTGCTTTCGAAGGGTGATAAGCCTTTGAAGTTGTATATAGCTACAGCAGAAGATTCATTGGGAGTTTTCTTAACCCAAGACAATGAAGAAGGCAAGGAGCAAGCTGTTTATTACCTTAGTAGATTTTTAAATTCTTGTAAATATAAATATTCAGCTGTAGAAAAGCTTTGCCTTGCGTTGTATTTTGCTACAATGAAGTTAAGATATTATCTTTTGCCTATAACTGTCTTGGTAATTGCAACCACAGATTTGGTTAAGTATATGTTATCTAGACCTATGTTGAGGGGAAGAATTGGCAAATGGGTATTAGCCTTGTCAGAATTTCATTTAGAATATGTTCCCCAAAAGGCAGTGAAAGGACAAGTTTTAGCCAATTTCTTGGCAGACCATCTATCTCAAACAGAGAGCCAAGAGATAATAGAACTTGGTATGGCTAGTGTTGAGCCGTGGCAAATGTGGTTCGATGGATCGAAAGCCAATGGCCTAACTAGAATTGGTATAGTGATTAAGTCACCACAAGGAATAGAAACCACACATAGTTTTAGAGTGGATGAAACTACTTGTTCTAATAATCAAGCTGAATATGAAGCCTTGATAATGGGATTGGAAATTCTTATTGGATTACAAGTACATGCAGTTGACATATTTGGAGATTATCAATTGGTGATTAACCAAGTGAAAGGGATTTTCAAATGTCAAAGTATAAGCATATTGCCATACTATGTTGTTGCATTGCATCTGCTTTCTCAATTTCAAATAACAAATGTAACTCATGTCCCAAGATTCTTGAATAATAGAGCTAATGATATGGCTCAGAAAGCTTCGAATTTCAAGCTGAGGGATAATACTCAAAGGGACATAAGCCAAACAACATACTAGAAATCTATACCACCCTTAAATAAAAAGAATGTGGTCCTGGAAGTCAATCATAATGACTTGCAGGAACAAGATTGGAGGCATCCAATAATGTAGTACTTGGCTGGCCCATCCTCAAAGGCCAACAAAAAAATTAAATTGCAATCTATGCAATACATCATATATAACAATGCTCTCTACAAAAGAGGGGAAGATGGTTTATTGCTGGAATGTTTAGGCCCAAAAGAAGCATTAACAGCTATGGTTGAGGTTCATGAAGGCATCTGTGGTGCTCATCAGCCTGGTGTGAAAATAAGATGGCTGCTTCGAAGGCATTCCTACTATTGGCCAACTATCCTTAAAGGCTACATAGAATATGCAAAGGGTTTCCAGGCATGTCAAAAGCATGGCACAATAAGGCATGTGCCCATAACTAACCTGCATGCAGTAGTAAAGCCTTGGCCATTCAGAGGATGGGCCATGGATATGATGGGGAAAATACACCCACCCTCTTCGAAGCATCATTGTTTCATTTTAGTGGCTACTGATTACTTCACCAAGTGGGTCGAAGCTAAGCCATACAAGGCTGTAGATCAGACTGAGGTCATTGGATTCATCAAGGATTTAATCCATAGGTTTGGCATCCCACAAACTATAACTGTTGATAATGGGACTGTTTTTTATGGGAAAATGGTGAGGTCTTTTGTGGCAGAGTTTGAAATTAGTCTTGTTAATTCCACCTCCTATTATGCACAAGCCAACGGCCAGGCTGAATCATCCAATAAGTCCTTGAAGAAAGGAATACAAAAGGTTGTGGAAGACAATCCTAGGGATTGGCATAACTTATTATTGGATGTATTGTGGGCTTATAGAACTTCCCCAAGTTCAAGCATAGGAGTTACTCCTTATGCCTTGGTGTATAGGCATGATGTTGTATTGCGTGTGGAAATTAATGTTAAGTCTTTGAGGATAAGATGCCAAGACCAACTAGATCCTGAGCAATACCATCATAGTATGTGCTTAGAATTAGAAGGAATAGATGAAGCCGGAATTCTGGCATTAAATAGCATTCTCTTTCAAAAGAAGAAAGTAGCCAAAAATTACAAAGAAAGTCAAACACATTGGCTTCGATGAAGGTGATTTGGTGTGGAAAATCATACTCCCAATAGGGATTAAAAGCCATAAGTTTGGCAAATGGTCACCTAACTGGGAGGGGCTATACAAAGTCCATAGAGTCCTTCCTTTTGGAGCATACCATTTGAGAAATTTGAATGGATATGTACATCCCAAAAAGATTAATGGCAGGTATTTAAAGTCTTATTTTCCAACTATATGGGAAACACAAGGAGACAAATAAATGCCAAGTACAAGAGCACAAAAATACTCAAATAATAAATAAGAATTTGTTTTTCATAAAGAGTTGAATACATTCTGCCATAAATTAGCCCAAAAATCATTACAATGCCTCAGTTGTTCTTTTACGACAGATGTTCTAGTTTTAAGAGATGAAAACAACTGAATGGCTGTAGACATTTCTTACTTTCGATCGGCCAGTCCTTGGTTGGTAATCAGCAACTTGGTATCAGCTCGGGCTAAGGCCTGGTTGACTACAGATAATTCCTCCTCAAGCTGAGCCTTCCTCTCCAGTAGTTGAGTGCGAAATTGGGAGATAGAGTAATGTTGTCCCTTCAGCTCTGATATCTCAGCATGTACTATTGAAACAAAGTCCTGATCTTTGACTAATTTCTCCTCTGCAGCCTTGGCAGCACAACAAATATTGATGTAGAAGTCAATAGTAGCTGCTGCCTGAGATAGATGACTTGAGACAGACATGCCGGATTGCTCAACAATTTTGCAACACTGAAGGAAGCCATTCTTTATTATAGGTCTCTCTAGGGTCTCGAAAGGAATCCTCGAAAAAGATATCAATAGTTCCAGGCAGTTGTCTAAATCTATCAGAGGTGTAGAAGGCTTACTACTGGAAGAAGGACTCTGAAAAATTTCTAATAAAGAGTCAGCCAAAACTAATGGCTCAGCTTCATCATTGGCTATTGGAGAAGTAGAGGGCATGTCAAAGAGACTGGCTAGTCTTGCTTCAAAGATATCTACCTCAACCGTGGACATGAGGGGTGTAGAAAGGGTAGTGGTGGAAAGCACAGAGGATTGCATGGGGATAAGAGAAATAGGTGGAGCATCTTCAGCAGTCTCTATGGTCCTAGCCACCAATAGGTCAAGAGAAGGAGGGCTGGAAGTAGGTAAAGGTAATAAACCATGGGTAGTGGACATGAGGGGTGTAGAAACGGTAGTGGTGGAAATGAGGGGTGCAGAAATGGTGGACATGAGGGGTGCAGAAAGGGTAGTGGTGGAAAGCACTGAGGACTGCATGGGGATAGGAGAAATAGGTGGAGCATCTTCAGCAGTCTCTATGGTCCTAGCCACCAATAGGTCAAGAGAAGGAGGGCTGGAAGTAAGTAAAGGTAATAAACCATGGGTTGGAGGGCTACCAGCACCCTCTGTAGGGGAATCAGCTATCATCAGAGATGGAGCAGCAGGTGGAACTTCCTTAGGAGGAGGGGGAAGAGCAAGGCTCGAAAGAGAAATGAATTGAGGTAGATCCAAAGACAAGTAAGGAAGATATGGATTTAATCCAAAAGAAAGAGATGTAGGAATGCTTGGCCTCAAGAAGGATACATTGAATGTAGGCCTAGGAAGTGGGAGCATTATCTGAAGATTCCTCACATTTTGCATCTGTTCAACTTCAACTGGAACTGAGGGAGTCCTTATTGGAAAAATAGGCTCAGTAGTTGTTGCTGCAAAAGAAGAAAAGCACCAAGAATAAGCTCAGTAATGTCAAGTTCAACACCAAAATTTGATAAGAGGGAAACAGTAATGGTTTGAAAGAAGTTATTTGTTTCAAAAGTGATAGCAGCAATGGGAGAGCTTCGAAGAGAGTAGTGCTCAGCAATGTGCTGCCTTCTTGCAGCCTCCCTCTGGATTGCATCAACAACAGCAACTTCATCTCTTAAGAATTACTGCTGCCGTCTCTTCTTAGCTCTCTCAAAGACAATTATGGCCCTAGAATGTTCTTGTTCCACTGCCTTAGCAGCCGCCTCATGAATAGGGTCTTCGACGAAGTCAGAAGGAGAGACAGTCGTTTTCCTTCTTTTGCTTATTGGTGCTGGCATTTCCTGTTCTTTCTTAACCTCTCTCTCTTTAAGATGGGATTCAGACTCTTCAGGGGCAGGTTCTTTTTCTGCTGCTTTGGTGGTTGTCCCAAGAATAGGGTTTTCGACTGAATCAACAGAAAAGGCAATCATCTGCTTCCTTTTTTTCCTCTGCAATGGTACCTCCTGTTCTTTCTCAATCTCCCTCTCTTCGGTGTGGGATTCAGATTCTTCAGGAGTAAGTACCATCTTTCTTTTCTTTTTCTACTGTTGTTTGTCCTTGAGAGCGGTTAGAATTTCAATCCTCTTAGGAGATTCTTCTTGTGGAGACCTTGTACCAAAATGTATGAGTGTAAAGGAACCAAACAAAAGAGTTGAAAAGAAAAGTGACCTGAAATTACTTACCCCTTTTGAAGCAGCTCTAGTGACTCTAGCTGGAGGGGGTGAGGCTGCAGGAACAGTTTGGGCAACTGTGGAAAGAAAAAACATGTTCTCAACTGTTGTTGATTTAGCCCTAGAAGGCACTCCTAACCCTATCAGTAAATCATGAGGGTGCGCTGATAGGCGCACTTCCATGTTGACTGACCACCAGTTTTGGAATCTTTTCAAAACCAAACCATAGGGAAGAAAGGGGACAAATGTGAACTCATATAATTCTTTTAGCAGTCTGGATGTAGCTACCTCTAGCTTTGATCTGGGTATTCTCAGGTCTCTGGCTGTAAGATGGACATTCGAGAGACTGCAAAGTGGAACAGAAATCCCCTGAGTAAACCCAAATTGCCTGGCAAACTGAGAAGGGTAATACACCTCAGCTATACATTTATAAGCTCGAGGGTTTAAAGTGCCAATAAACAGCTCCCTTGGTAGGCAAATAGAAGTCCACATATCTTTGTGAGGTGAGATGGAACATTCTTTATCAGCCAAAAAGGTTTGCAGCCAAGCAGGTCCTTTGCTGGCATCAAAGGGAAAAAAGAAAGTGGGAGATGGAGAAATAGGGAGTTGGTGAAAAAAGGTGAGGTAATAAGCAAAGGAAGTAGGATAAAGAACAATCCTTGCATACTTCTCTCCATAAGTGTTAGGGTCTCGAACAAGGAATCTTAAGCATTTGGGATGCAAATCAGTGAAATAGGCGAAGAGCCAAAGTTGGAGCACCCAAAGGGGACCCCCTTGGTTCACATCGAGAGGTTTCTCACAGAATTGGGAACATGCTCTATAAACATGGCCTAAGAGCTAAGGAGCCAGGGCTATACGTTTTTTCAAGACAAGTGCCTTTGCAAGTGGAGCAAACTCAGGCATAATCCTCTGAGATGATGTACAAAAAAGAAATTTACACAGCCAGTACAAAATGAAGAAAAAAAGTTTTCTATCCCTCACGGGACCTACCCTTTTATTTTCGACCTTTACAAAATCACTGTAGGAAGAGTTGAAGGGTGGAAGGGAGAACTTAACAGAGAGCTATGGATAACTGGAGTGAAAGGAGAACCAATGGGTGAAAGTCCTAAAAAATGGCAAATATCAAGAACGGTGGGAGCTATCATGCCACACCGAAATTGGAAAAAATTGAAGGCCATGTTCCAAAAACAAAGAGCAGCAGGAATCAAGAAAGGGTCTTCAGGAATGATAAACCTGGAAAGACGGAGGGCATCGAGAATACAGAGCTCTTGCAGGTCGTCTTCTCGCGCAGGTACAACTCTGTCATACCATTCTTCCCATTCAGCTCACAATGTTGGCCAGCAACGATAAGGTCGGGTCACCCTCCAATTTTCCCAATCGAGCCCTCCTTCGTAGAGAAGAAAATGGTCCTCCAGCCGAGGGTATAAAGCTGGAAGTTGAGCAGGAGCCTCTCAAAAGATGGGGGCCAAGACGTATTCTTGTTTGTTGTTGTGGCGAGGGACGAAGAGACGGCCGTCTATGGCGCTTGGCTCACCAGTTATTAACTTGGCGATCTCTTCATCAATGCATTTGTTCAAAGCCATGGTTGGGCTTATACGATCACCGACAAGCACTTTGAGAGAAGAAGAAGCCATTGGTGACAAGCAGCAAGGAAGAGGCAAGGAATAGAGGGTTGACAGAGGAGAAGGGTTTGTGTGTTGAACGAGCGAGTG
This sequence comes from Camellia sinensis, assembly GCF_055761805.1. Classification (NCBI taxonomy): domain Eukaryota; kingdom Viridiplantae; phylum Streptophyta; class Magnoliopsida; order Ericales; family Theaceae; genus Camellia; species Camellia sinensis. The sequence continues at coordinate 16,583,320 of NC_138963.1, read as the reverse complement.
ATTTTAGAGCATGAAATAGAAGGGTTTTAAAAAGCCTTTCTGTCTGGAAAATATATCACGTAATTTGTTAAGTACTAAAAGTACGAATACGAAGAATTTCCTTCAATATTGATACTTTTGGAGGAAAAAACACATCCCAAATGATAATACCAGCTTCGAAATAAAATATTTGGCTTCGAAACCAGATTTTGGAGCAAAAGTCATATAACAACGGCTTCGAAACTACGAAGCCAACTTCGAAGCACATTCCATACCTAATGGATGCAAGAATGCTCAAGTATTCATTTACTTCAAAGGGATTAAAGACCTGTTTTAGGTTTCTCAATAAAAGTAATGTTCTTCGAAGCAAGACTTGTGATCCTTTAAGGGTGGGAATTGCTGTTCGAAACATCAAAACCAATAATTGGTTTGCATTCAAGAAAGATGCTCTTTCTAGACTAAAACAGTGCGGCCCTAAAAAGGAGCTTTCATATTTTTTGAAAGTATGGACTGTTATTCTAAGGAAAAATGGTCAATGTAAAACTGATTGATCATACTGACCATGACCATATGTTGGCTATGATCAAAACAAGCCTTAAGGAGTAAGATTGTTAAATTCGAAGCACCAATTTTAAATAAAAATCAACAAAAATTGTTAACTATATTTCATAAATTGGACAGGTTCATTGTTGGTTCTTTTAGTGTTTCATTTAAAACAATCGAGTCCAAGTTCGAAGGATAAGCTTGTTCAGTTCGAAGCTTTGAATTTGCTTTTAAAAGAAAAATGGAGATATGATCAAACCATACCAAACAAAGAAAAAGTCTTAGTGGTATTAAAAACCAAAGCAATTACATCGAATGGCCCTATTTGGGTACAAACTCAAGCTCATAAAAATAGGGAATGGAATAAATAACGAGATCATGAAATTTAGTCCAACAATGATCAATGAATTTCTGTTCTTTCTTTATTCTATCCTCTATTTCTTCTAACATTGGCTGCATGAGTTGATGTGCTCTCACTTCGTAAAAGAGCTCTTCAGCCTCTATTTCGCATGTTGTTTCTCTCAATCCTTGTTCCAATTCGTCTATCTCTAAGTCATCCCAGTACGCAGAATCTTTATTCTTGAAATCATCGAATTCTTCAATGAAGTTCTCTGCTTCATACTGGGCATGAATTCGAAGGGACGAAAATTGGTCTAAAGATTGTGTGGTGACCATAGAGGTCCGATGCCAGTGGAGAAGCAATGAAAGTTGGTCCACAAACATGTGAAGCTCTGCTTGGGCGAGGGGATTGAGGACATGACCCCGTGTCAGAATATCACAAGCCCATCGAAGGTTCTTGAAAGGGACTTCATCCTCAAAAACATTGAATGGCAAGTGAGAAAAAGCTGCGAGTAAAAGTTGAGCTTGCTTCTGCTCAGCTAGAGTAGGGGAAGGTGAAGGCTTATAAGGTGAAAGGATCTTATCTGCGGAAGAGGCAAGCCTCAATCTCTCTGTCTAGCAAGGATTTAGCGGAGGGGAAGGTGTGGATGCTTCTATTTCAGGAGATGGAACAAGGGCAGACGGAACAAGGGCATTAATATAATCGAGCCAGTCAGAAGAACAAATCTTTGCCTTCTGGGCTAAGAATGATGGATTGTACCCTTGTGCCTCTTCTAGGCGTTGGACGGCGTGCACTATCTTTGTAGGTATGGAGGATGTGTACCATGCCACAAGCAGATTCTCCTCCAAACTGCGTCGATGGTCAATGGGCACGTAGGGATAAACCACCGAGCTTCACGCATAAGAAGGGAACTCTAAAGGGTCAGTAAATTCGACAAAGTGATAGTTGATTCGTTCCCTCAGATCACAGGCCTCAGGTTTTGACCAGCTTGTCCAGTCGAAAGCCCCAGAAAAGGAAGTCGCAGCCTTGTCCCATGCAGAGGATTGTGAAGAAGAACTTTCCATGTCCATATTTGCAACTTTCTGAATTAAAGGATTGAGAGCAGTTTGTTCGTAGTCCAAGGGTGAGTCAGAAGAAGAACTTTCTATGTCTATATTTATGAGTTTCTGAATCGAAGGTTTAAGGGCAATATGTTCGAAGTCCAAGGGTTGATAATTTGCAAAGGCATCCATGACCTGAATATAGAAAGGTGGGTAAAGGTGGCTAATTAATGCATGGAGGTTCTTTCGAGGAGGAACAACATCGTCATATGACTCTTCGTGTGCTCGATCATTGGAAAAGAAAATTGATTCGGCCATAAAATGTATCAATCTGTTCGAATGCTAAGGTGGTGGGGGTGTTCAAAAGATTGAAGGAGAGTTTAGTGCAGATAGTAAATGACAGTTGCATTTCTGGGAAAATGCAAAACCCATGCACGTTCTAAGACGTGGGAAAAAGACCTTGATCCACTAATATCACCAAGTATTGGGTATCTTAGTGCGGGGGGTAATGTTGGCTACACATTTTGTACAAGCCAATTACAATTCGACGCGTGGCAAAGTAAGGGTAGTATGGGAAGACTATTCAAATCTTCGATCCTGATCATACACGTGGTAGTCAGTATTGGTTGTTACGAGATCTGAGTAGCAGTGGATCAGCAGAGATATACAGAGTGATATGGCATAATCGGTTACTCACATTTGAATTCAAATTTAGGAGGGAAGTCTAACTGCAAGTGATGGCGTAATGGAGCTAATCTTGAGGCAACATGATCAGCGATCCTAGAGGAGCAGTTCGACGGTTGGAAATACAGTTCAATGGTCATCCTTAAGCAATATAAATAGCAAAGAAGGCTCCAAAAAAAGCCCCGGAACTCAGATCTAAAACCCAGTCTTATTCTACTTTACTTAGTTTTACATTTCCTATTCTTTACATTCCAGTACTTTAAATTCTGCACTGCACTGCACTTCATTCATAGGAGTAGTTTCAAGTAGATTGTCGATGTAAACCTCTACGGGGCTGAGTTTGAATCATTATAAGTTTTTCATTCTAATGAAATGCTTCAGTTGTTTTTTATTTGATCGATATTTTGCTTAATTCTCCTAAATCAAGCCACCAGTAAAAGTCATCTTCATTGAGGCTGAGAGAACTAAAACACGATCGTCTAATAATTGGTTGGCAATTAAATTTCTGTAAGGACTGATTGATCCTTGCTGGCACGCTCGCAATTACAATAATAACCTTCGAAAGCTAAAAAACCAACAATGTGATTTTAGTTAAGAAAACTTTCTGCACTTTTTATTTATTTTGAATTACATTCACTTTGCTTAGTTTGGCTACGCTAAAAATACTTTTTAGAAAATTATACTTTCTTGTTTTTAGTATTTTTTTATTTTTAATATTTTTTTAATATTTAAACAATTTTTAAATTTTTAGACACATCTAACATAAATACACTTAAAAAGTAGAATTTTTGTGAAAAAAATCTTTAATTTTTTATATTTTTGTGTATTTATTAATTTTTTGAAATATTTTTTTACAAATATTTTACTTTCTAAATACATATAAGTAAGGTGCATCTAAAAAAGTAAAAAAAAATACTTAAATTTTAAAAATATTTACTAAAACCAAAAAACAAAAAAAAAAACTTAATTTAAAAAAAATTGAATTCAGAAAAGTGAAACCAAACACACTGATTACCTCTTTATTTTTCCATATATCATTTACACTATTGAATTTATTAGTAGTATTATCTCAAAAGGAAGATAATAATACGACCCCGCTACGTAGCTCGAAAGAGTTTGGCTCGAATTTGGCTCGACACCAAAACGACGTCGTTTTGGTGTCTTTTTTTTTTTCCTGTGTTTTTGTTGCAAAAGGAAGAAGAAGAAGAAGGGTGGAGAAGAAGAGAAGGAAGGAGGAGGAGGAGGACTGGAGGGGGCATAATCATAGGGGGAGGAGGAGGCGGAGGCGGGGCCGGAGGCGAAGGCGGTGGTGCTGCGACGATCGGAAGCGGCGAGTCGACGGCGGTGGTGCTGCGACGATCTCCTCTCCTCCTCTCTCTTTCTCCCTCTCTCCTCCTCTTTCTCTTTTCCTCTCTTCTTCCTCTCTTCTCTCACTCTTTCTCCTCTGTCTCTGTTTTCGAATTCGAATTCGAGCCAAAATCGGGCTACTTTTTTCGAGCTACCAGTCATTTTCGATAATAATAATGGACTACAAATGCTATAAATAGGCATTATCCAAAGTTGTTGAGGTAGATGTTTTTGGTGTCACCGGTCATGTCAACTTATTGTTGTCAGCAAAAGTTTAAAAAAAAAAAAAAAATTGCTTCAAACCTTAAAAATATTCACTAAAAATATAAAATATAAAAAACAAAAATCTTAGTTCTCAAAAAACTTAATTCAAAAAAGTGAAACCAAACACAGATTAAATTTGTTATCAGTTTAAATTTGATAATCATAATAAATAAAAAAAAGTGTGAAATAATAGAGAGGAAAAGAATTATTTATTATTTAGACGAAGGCGTGATCGGTATTTCAACATTGTCTTACTAGTAAGATAATCACTCACTCTTCGAGCAATCCACTGGTCATGTCAATTTATTGTTGTGTCAGCACAAGTGTTATCTTACTGGGAAGAGATTAGCCTTTCAAGACCACAATTGTCGCATCAGTTGATTTTTTTGGGGCATAAAAATTCGAGATGAAATATTTATTAGATAATTTTTAATTTGAATTGACATAATTTTTAATGACATGACAAATATTTATTAGATAATTTTTATGTTTCAGTTGAATTTTTAAATAATATGATTTATAACCCATCGTTTGTAGTTGGTTTAATAATTCAAAATTGATGGTCTAAAATATTTTTCATATATTTTTTGTCAGCTAAATTTTTAATCCAAATATGATATGCAAAAATGTGAGGCACACTAATAAAATTACTAACAAAATTATCAAGTCATTCAAATGAGTGTGGGTCTTACATGTTATGTGGGTCACATATCCATGTTATGTGGGTCTCTTATTCATGTGAGTGATTTGATAATTTCTTTCATGAAAAATTTGGTGTCCCTATCACTGTTGTATTGTGTGTTTTGCTTGATTTTGATTTTGATGTTAATTTTTAATTTTTTTAAAAATTTATTAAAAATTAAAAATTTATTTAGTATATGTTGAAAATAGTTTAAAATTTTGAATGATTGTAATTTTCTTTTAGTTGAATTAGTTGGCGTTATAAAAAAAGTAATTGATTAATGAATTGATGTGACAGATAAATCATTGTTATTTGATAATAGGTTTAACAAAATTAATTTAAAATTTAAACCAAACAAACACTTATGTTTTTGTACTAAATATTATTTTGCCGGAGATTGTTTTAGGCCCGGACAGTGCAATGGTCGCCTTCATCGATTCGTAGTCAGTACAAAACAATATATGTGATTTTAGTTAAGAAAACTCTCTACACTTTTTATTTATTTTGAATTACATTCACTTTTCTTGGTTTGGATTTTCTAAAAATACTTTTCAAAAAATTCTACTTTCTTATTTTTCATATTTTTTTGTTTTTACGAATTTTTTTAATATTTTAAACAATTTTTAAAATTTTTAGACACACCTAACATAAATACACTTAAAAATTATAATTTTTGTGAAAAAAATATTTAATTTTTTTGTATTTTTATGTATTTATTAATTTTTTGAAATATTTTTTCACAAATATTTTATTTTTGAGAAAATTAGTCTAAGGTCCATTTTCCATTTTTAGTAATGAAAGAGATCCACAATATTATATTATGATGTCTAAGGTCCCTCAACTTCTACACCAATATATCACAGAGAAATTTGACCTTACCAAATCAAAACTCATCTCTCTCTCTCTCTCTAAACTTCTCTATTCTCAGACCTCTCCGATTCTACCAAGAAATCCAATCAAAAACTGAATCAAAGTCCTTCACAAGAATGGATTGTCGATTCACATTCATCCTCAAACAACTCTGCACTCGATCACCATCAAGATCAATAAAGTACATACCCCGACAAAGAGATGGTGCTCCGAGAGCCATCACTCTGATTTTCGGAGACGGAATCGGACTTCTGGTCACCATTGTCATCGAGCAGGTCATGGAGGCAATGCATGCGTCGGTGTACTTAGATCGCTACCAAGTCCAAGGCGACATAAAGAACGCGTCTTCGAAGGTGATCAAATCAATCCGCAAAAACAAGGCGTGCTTGAAGGGAGGTTTAGGGTTTCTAAATCGTCTCCGAATGTGACCAGTAGCCGTTGTCAGGACTGGTGGTCCAGCCGGTGGTGTTTCCTCAGAAACGTTTGTCTCCAGTGGTGAATGATTCGTATTTTAGGAGAAATTGGAGAAGTAGAGGCAGATGATTGAATTAGAGAAGTAGATGATGCAATTTGCTAAAGATTTAGAGATTAAAATGATGCAGTTGTTCAAGGATACTCAGGTTCAGCTTGAAAAGATCAAGCAAGCTAAGTGGTCGGGTTCGAATGGTGACAGAAAATGAAATTTCTGAGTTGTGAATTTCTCTAGGTTGAGTGATTTGGAGAGGGAAAATTTCTTTGATTTGAATAAATTTCTCTGGGTTCTAAAGGGAAATTTCTCTGGTTTTGAGAAAATTTCTCTGAGTTGAAGTGAGTCCAGAGAAATTCTTTCCTGGTTCAGAGAAATTCTCTGAATTTCTCTAGTTTAAACTCAGTTTGTTTAATTTTCTCTGCCATTAATTGAGTAAAATTGGTGAAGTCATATGTATGTATTTATACTATTTGTTTGTTTGTTTTGTTTGTTTGGTACACTCAGTGAAATTTCAATAAAACAAAGTCAGAGAAATTTGTTCTCTTGAGAGAAATTCTCTCAGAGGTCCAGAGAAATTTTAGAGAGAAATTTCTCTGGAAAGTCCAGAGAAATTCTCTGGATGAAATTTCTCTGGATTAAATTGAGGAACCTTAGACATTATGAAAATATTTGGTGTCCTTTATGCTATAAAATCTTAATACTAGGGACCCTAAAAAAAAACCCCATTATTTTTTAGATACATATAAATAAGATGTAAAAAAATAAATAAATAATAAAAAAAACTTAAATTTTTTTAAATATTTACTAAAAACAAAAAATAAAAAACTCAACTTTTAAAAAACTGAATTCAGAAAACTGAAACCAAACACACTAATTACCTTCTTTTTTTCTATATATCTTTTACACTATTGGATTTATTATTAGTATTATTTTAAAAGGAAAATAATAATAATGGACTACAAATGATATAAATAGGCATTATCCAAATTTGTTGAGGTGGATGTTTTGGTGTCAATGGGGGAAGATAATAATGGGCTCAATAGTGATTCGTAGCTCAAAAGAGTGTGGCTCGAGAGTGGCTCGACACCAAAACGACGTCGTTTTGGTGTTTTTTTTTTTCCTTCGCGCTTTTCTGAAGATGAAGAAGAAGAAGAAAAAGAAAAAGAAAAAGGAAAAGAAGAAAGAGCTGTGTCTGCTGTTTGCTGCTGGGTTTCATCAACATCTTCATCAACAAATTTTTTTTTTTTTTCCCTTCATCTTCAGATTTTGAAATCATTGCAACAGCACCATCATCATCTTCATCAACAAAAAAAAAAAAAAAAAAAAAACCCTTTCATCCTCAAATCCAGATCTACTGGAAAGGGGGAGGGGGGAAAAAAAAGTAGAGAAAACAAAGGGGTGATACCCACCAGAAGAGAGAGACCGCTATCACCGCCGATCTTCCTTCTCTTTCTCGCCATCGCCTCTTCTCTCTTCCTTTTCTCTTCTCTCTCTCTCTCTCTCTCTCTCTCTCTCTCTCCTCGTCTCTTCCCTCTGTATTTGAACACAAGAGAAAGAAAGAAAAAAAAATACCCATAACGACGTCGTTTTGGGTATTCGGGCCAATTTCGAGCCAACAATTTCAAGCAACGGATCATTTTTCATAATGGGCTAAAGTAGTTATAAATAGGCATTGTTTAGTATTTTGTAATTTTTATTTTGATAGTGGAATGAAGCAGTTGGTTTGAATTTGTAATTTTTATTTTGATAGTGGAATGGAGCAGTTGGTCCGAATTTGTAAATTTTTATTTTGATAGTGGAATGAAGCAATAAATCTGAATTATTTTTTTTAGCAATGTTTTAATTTTTGTGCATAAAAAATTATTTTGTATAATTTTGTGTTTTGCATATATAATTTCTAGTGTTTAAATTTGTTTAATAAGATGATTATAATAATTAATATTAAAAAGACAAAAAAATAAGAGATAAATTGCAAAGTTGACTATAAAATAACAATATATATCACTAATTCAGTACAAAATGATATTTTTACACATTATTTAAATGAACTTGTCATTGATTGTTTTTTTTTTTTAGTTCATCAAATTTAATTGAAACATTATCTTTTACAAAATAAGTCTTTCGTACATATTATTAATGAACTTTTTACGGACTGTTTTTTATTTTAACAGTCAGTACAAAATTCATTAATTTTAACTGAAAATCAACCCTTTTAAAATAAAAATATTTACCAAAAATAAACTAAAAAAAAACTAAAACAAGTCAAGCATTAAATTCTTCGCATTAAACATCGACATTATGTGAAATGAGAGGTGAAGATTGAGCCACTAGTGAAGAACTGGAATATGAAATGAGAACTGATAATTGAGCCACTAGTGGAGATCTGCTGAGTTCCACATCAACAACATATATAGATTTTACGAAACAAATTTCATTAACAATTATATATATACATAAACAAAACAAACATAAAATAATACCCCACATAAAACCAATCAAAAACACAAACAAATAACCATCTGTTACGTTGGCCATAAGTTTCAGACAGTGGAGTAAGTGGATGTGGAATGGTAGTCTTTTTTTTTACAAGGGCTTGGAGGTTATTTAATGCGGATTATCTTATCGCTAAGAGAATGTTTATTATATATTACTAGTAAGAGAATTTTGTTTTCCATTTCTTCTTCTCTTCCAACTGAAATCAGTCCATCTATCAAAGAAATCTCTCTCACTCACACTTCTGCTTTCTTTCTCGCTCGCGCTGCTGCTCTCTTTCTCGCTCGCGCTGCTGCTCTCTTAGCCCGAGTACACTTGCTCTTACTCTCTTTTCTTCCTTTTCTCAATTTCTTATTATGTGTAGTGATATCTATTGTGTAAGAGTGAAATGTTTCGATGCGATGTTTGAGGATGAGATCCACAATGTAGTTGTGGATAGTCAATTGATTTTTTCTCTCTCAAGTATTTTATTTATTTATTTATTTATTATGATATATCAATTATTAGAAACCAATTTTGTTTTAAGTATGTAAAACTCTAACCTAGGGCTAATCATTGTTTCTTTTCATTATAAATATTATTATTATCTCTATTAAAATCTGATTTTATTGGTTAGTACCTATATTATATGCTTGATAGTAATAAATGTTTGCATGTTATCTGTTTGATTTATTGATTCAAATAACTAATTTTTTATGTAGAAAATAAATAGATAAATAAAATTTTATTCAGACAAAATGGTTGACAAGAATTGGAGGTAATATAAATCAGTTTATAAACATATAAAAAAATAATTTGGGCCAACATAATTTTTATTTTTGGGGCTAAAAAATTAAGGCCTTACTTGGTTTGGATCTGAAAATAATTTGGGCCGACAAAATTTCTAGAGCCTTAGTCCAAAAAGAAACCCGACTACTGAATGAACTCGGAGCCCACTAAATAAATTAAACAACATTTTAGGCCAACAAAATTTCTAGGCCTCAGTACAAAACAGATGACTAAATAATGAATCTGCCACTCGTTTGGTTTTGATCTAAAACTTTATTTTCAGAATTTTTTTATTTTAAATTTTGGAAGTTAATTTGGTTTTAAAAAAAAAGGAGATTTATTAGAAAATCTTTTTTCAAGTGTTTGTAACCCAATTAGTCCATAAGATATTTTGTATTCCAAGTCCTATTATTTGAACATTTGATCTATCAAGTCATAATTCTCATATTTAAGGTATTTTATGAACATTTGTACCCTTACAAATATTTTTTGAACGGTTAGCAATTTGATGATGTGAATATTCATATTTTACAATGTGAATAGTTACATTGACGTGTGAATGTTCACATTGATAGTGTGAACATTCACATTGACAGTGTAAACATTCACATCACGGAACATTCGCACTGTAAATGTGAATATTATTTGGGGTATTTTGGTAACTATGTCATCCATAGGACTTATTGGAATATAAGAAAATAATGTGGACTAAATAAAACATAAGTAAGTAAAAAAGAATTTATGAAAAAGTGTCCCAAAAAAACTAAAAAATGATATATATGAATTTATTTTTGTCAAATTATTTTTTTTTTTTCAAATGTCAAAAAAATTGTTTGAAAGTCTAAGCTTAAAAAAAATTTACTAGAGACCAAATAGATGTTCTCTGTACAAGTTCGTCGTTAGCTAGGCTATGGCATCCTCAATATGGACTGGAGGCGATCCAGATCCTTCAAGCAATATGTCTTCTTCTTTTATTACAGAAACTCTGTACTGCACCGATAATTTCATGGGATGTAACATTGAAAAACTCTGCTCAAAACTAAATAAAATAGCATTTATTTAATCACTATTGAGCAGGTATATAATTAACTGTACTTGAATTTCATTGTTGGCTGTAAAAGAATCCGGATTTAGTCAACTAGATCCTCTTTGATAGATATCAATGAAAGAATTTTAAAAGTTCTAATTTTATTAAAAATTGACACGTAAATCAAGTTATATCATTTTAAGGTTTAAAATATTAAATTAGTCACCAAAAATATTTTGGTAATAGTGGTGTGTGCTGAACTTTTTAAGAAAAACTATTTGGGTTTATTCTTAATGCATTAAAATTTTATTATAAAAAGTTTTGACCAAATCTCCCGATCCAAATTGCCTAAATCTGATATTGAGAGTCCGCTTGGAAACTTGCTTTTCTAATGTCTGTTTAGCTTTTTTATGAGATGAAAAAAATCAATATATTTAGAATAATTTTTTTAGTTGAATGGATGGTTGTTGTGAGGAAAAGAGTGATCAATAGGTACGTAGAATGTGACATTTTAGCTCTCTTTTTTTGACTTTTTTGCTGCTTTAGCCAAAAAGCCTCTTTCCACAGTTGGTATCAACAGTAATCATAGGACAATTCTCCTGTATTTCATTGACTATCTAGAATTCATGAGGTATTGGATTACCTCATTAAATCTCCTGCCAGTTGCTTGCGAAAAAACAACAATAGAATAATGAAAATCATTTTACCAAAGTCCCTACTTTTCAATACCTACCAACTGAAAATTAGATAAGTACATACATTGAATCTTGATGGCCAAGAAACTCCTAGTATGGTTCCTCTATAAGATACATGTAATCGTGATGACCAAGTCCATGACTAAAATACCAACCTCAAACTTGTAATTTCAAAAAGAGTAACAAAAGAGCTAAGAACTGATAAAATGGCTGAACAAGTGAAGTTGTTGGGACATTGGGCAAGTGCTTTTAATTGGCGAGTTGAGATTGCCCTGAAATGGAAGGGCATCGAATACGAATTCATCCAAGAAGATCTCCAAAATAAGAGTCCTCTTCTTCTCAAGTGCAACCCCATTCACAAGAAGATTCCAGTGCTCTTACACAATGGAAAGCCCATTTGCGAGTCGCTTGTCATTCTTGAGTACATTGACGAGACCTGGAAAGGCAATCCCATCTTTCCTGAAGATCCTCATGAGAGAGCCATAGCGCGTTTCTGGGCCAACTTCATAGATGAGAAGGTATGTTATTATATTTTTTTTTCTCCAAACAAAAATGTTGTGTGCACATAAAAGTGTCTAGAAAATTCAAGGTCAAATTAAACCCCATAGTCTCCTTAATTTGTCTTTCATTGTTATAGTTCTAACTGTATCAATTTTATCTTATAATACACCTTTAGAAATTAGACTAAAACTAATGGGCAAATTAGTCTATTCTTCTCTTCAAAATGAATGATGAGCTTGCGTCAAATTTGAAATGATCTATTCTCTTTTTAGTGGATAATTTTGCCGTTGATTTCTATGTAATTTCTTATAGGTATTATCAATCGGACTTAATTGGCACAATGTAAAAATTTACAAATCTAGCATCCTTTTTCAAATTTTGCTCTGTCCTATCAATGTGGTCATGCAATTTGATGAAGTTGTATCACACTTTAATACTTACATTAGATTAAATTCATATGCCGCATTGGATTTTTCTAATTTTTATACTTTGGTGTGTGTATTACAGTGCTTGCCTGCAATAAAGAAGGCTTGTTTTACCAAAGACGATAAGGGCATTGAAGAAACAATTGAGCACCTGAAAACACTAGAAGCCCAACTGAATGATAAGAAGTTTTTTGGAGGAGACAGTGTTGGTCTAGTAGACATTGTCGCAAACTTGATTGGATATTCGCTTGGAGTGATTCAAGAAGCAGTGGGAGTAGAGGTATTGACAGAAGAGAAATTTCCCAGACTCTACAAATGGATCGAAGAGTATGTTAGTTGCTCTGTCATCAAAGAACATCTGCCACCCAGAGAGAAACTACTGGCCTTTGCCAAAGCAAATTACAACAATCAGTAGTTTTTTTTTAATCATGTTTTCAACAAAATAAAAATATGCAGTTTCGAATTGCAGACCGATCTTCTTTTCTATGTACTACTAGTTCTTGTGTTTTGTGTTGAGAATTAATTGAAGTACTTTACATTTCTATGTATGAGGAGCTAGTTATCGCTCTTGTTTCATTTCAAATAGAAAGTGATATTTTTGTAGACAAGCTGTAAAAGAGTAATGGTTTGCATTAGAAATAGAGTAATGATATAGAAATATTTTTTAAAAAAAAGAAAAAAAGAAAAAAGAAAAAGAGTAAACAGAATTTGTATATGGAAGTGCATTAGCCACAAAATCTTGATAAAGAATGGCAGTCGAGTCAGAATTGCACAAAACAATGAATAAAGAAAGAATTTTCTACACCAAAAAAAAAAAAGAATAAATAAAGAACGACTTGGCAAAGGATCTGTGCAGAAGGGAGTGTCATGTATCAGTACACCACCTCTTCCCCCACATTTTTAGCTCAATTAATTCAAGTTCAACCATGAGGAAGGGTTGTGACCATTGTGTGGCTCATAATCAAATGTGAGGGAGGGAACCAGTGGTGCCGTTGTCACCTTGTCTAGGTTAATTAGTTCTAACTGCCTCAGCCATCCTTGAGTCTTGATCTTGAAGTCCTACCTACTCAAAATTGGGCCTGTTTGGTTGTTTTTCATTTTCTTTCGTTCGTTTTTCATGTTTTCAAAAACTAAAACATTGAAAAATTCAAGAACATCCATTGTTTGCACATCGTTTTCATTTTTATGAGAAAAAAAATTTCGGAAACAACTTTTGGTGGTTTGTGAATAATGGGTTGTTTTCATGAACAAATCATCACCAAATATTTTTTCCCTGAGTTTGCCAGAAAATGTAAACAGGAAACAAAAACACAATCAAACAAGAGCAACCATCTTTCTTATATCTTCCGCATGGAAATTTGCTTGTGAATAAATGAGAAAATCAAGTACTCTGATGTAAAAAATGTTCTAGATGTTGCAACCTTACGAATTTCTAATATGGCCTCCATAAGAAGAAGAATTGAAACTAACAATAGCTAATCCTCATTTCTAATAGATATGATTGATTGTAAGCTTGCAACCATAGATGATCCAATCTAGTCCACACCAAAATTTCTATGAAGAATCAACACAATCTTTATAATTACCGGCATTTCTTGGGACTACACACAAATTCATGTTTCATTGTTCACTGAATAAGCAAGTTGTTGATATATGTGATCATAGGCCAACCCTCCTGTATGTGTATCATATTGCTTGTGTTGTGCCCCGGGCCCAAAAACAAACACCAAAACACCCCCACAATGAAGACAAACAAGATTTACGTGGTTTCAGCAATATGCGCCTACCAGCTGTGGATTTCACTATTTGAAGAGAAAACTGCAGGCTCCAAATCTGTAGGCTGTAACTCACTTTCGTATCCTTTCTTTTTCTTCATTTGCAGCCAAATTTGACATCCAAGCATCAGATCAGAGCCAACAAACAACAACTTGACCATCAAGAATTCATTTGATCCATTCCTATTGTTTAATACCCACCAACTACATATTTGATAAGTACATATATATATATATATATATGTATGTATAATCTTGGTAGTCAAGAAACTATAAGAAGCCATCAAGTCCAGGAAGAAAAAAACCAACCCCAAAGTTGTAATTTCAAGAGTTTGGGCAAGCCTATGAGTTGCAGAGTTAAGACTGCACTAAAACTGAAGGGTATAGAACACGAATTCATTGAAGAAGATCTTGCCAACAAGAGTCCTTTACTTGTTAAGTACAACCCTGTTCACAAGAAGATTCATTTGCCCTTGCACAATGGAAAACCAATTTGTGAGTCGCTTGTCATTCTTGAGTGCATTGACGAGACCTGGAAAGGCACTCCCATCTTACCTAAAGATCCTCGTGAGATAGCCATGGCACGTTTCTGGGCCAACTTCATAGATGAGAAGGTATGTCAGTACACATCTTTTTTCTCCAAATAGTAATGCTACGTGCACAGAATAATCAAAATATCTAGCCCAAATTGCTAACTTGCAAATCCCATCTGTTAAATTATGTGAATATGATTACAATCTAACGAGTTTTTTGAAATTTTGCTCCGTCCTCTTTGGTGTATAGTGCTTTCCTGCAATATTGAAGGCTTTGTCAAGCAAAGACGATGAACAAGAGAAGGCCATGGAAGAAGCAAGTGAGGACCTGAAAACACTAAAAGCCCAACTCAACGATAAAAAGTTATTTTGGAGAGACTATCAGTCTAGTAGACATCGTGACAAACTTGATCGGGTTTTGGCTTCAAGACAATTGATTTTTTGTTTTCCAAAAAATAAAAAACACAACCAAATAATTGCAATTCTCTAGCTAATCGTCATTCTTCCACATATGCAGGAATTTTCCTTCTGTGATCCATCAAACAGTTATTGACTTCTTAGTTGTTAGTATCTTAGTTGGAATAGATGCGAAAATCAGGTGCTCCGGTGTGAAAATATTCAAGATGTTGCAAATCTCATGAATTTCTAATATGGCCTCCATAAGAAGAGGAATTGAAACCAACAATAGCTAATCGTCATTTAGCACGAAAAATCATTGACAGTGAGATATGGGTTGATTGTAAACTTGCAACCATGGTCGATCCAATCTAGTCCACATGAAAACTGAAATGTTGAAATTCAGTACTCCCACAACAGACACAGGAAATTCAGTCATTTCTGAACACTGAAATCATTACTTTTCTTCTCTCTTTTAAGGCTAAGTCTTTTTTGTTTTCATTTTTGGAGTGCATCTTCTGCAGAAATACACACTCCTAGAATCTTGGCAAATGAGAAAATCTGAGATGTTCAGGTCTGATTTCGTTTGTACAAAACGTAATCAGACATAGATGTTCTCATGTACTTCATTGTATACTAGAGGCAAGGTCAGTGTTACCTAGGCTAGTGCTGTCCCACGGGCACGAATAGCATCCTCTAGTCTATACTGCAGGGATCTAGATCCTTCTATTACAGAAACTCTGCACTGCACCAATAATTTCATGGGACTCATGCTGCATTGAAAAACTCCACTCAAAACTAAGTAAAATAACATTTACTTAATCAATATTGAGCAGTTATATAATTCACTGTTCTTGAATTTCATTGTTGGCTGTAAATGGATCGGGTTTGGAATGGGTTTCGTAGAATCTGATCGGATTATTTGTTAATCGGAATCGGAGTCCAAATTATCTAAATCCAATATTGAGAGCCCGTTTGGAAACTTGGCTTTTTTTAGCAACTTTTTGACTTTTTTATGAGATGAAAAAAGTTAATGTTTTTGGCATAGTTTTTGTAGGTGAATTGATGGATGTTGTGAGGGTAAAAGTGATTGATTGATGTTTAAAATGTGACATTTCAGCTTGTTTAGCTTTTTGATTTTTTTTTTATGAGATGAAAAATGTTAGTGTGTTTGGGATAGTTTTTATAGCTGAATCGATGGATGTTGTGAGGAAAAAAGTGTTGATTGATGTTTAAAGTGTGACATTTTAACACGTTTGACTTTCTGACTTTTTTCCCCCAAAGTTGGTATTAATTAACAGTAATCATTGAACAATTCTCCTGTATTTCATTGACAATCGAGAATTCATGAGGTATTGGATTACCTCATTGAATCTCATTCCAGTTGCGTGTTGAAAAAACATGGGAATGTTCACATGAAAATCATTTGACCAAAGTAATTATTTTTTAATACCCACCAACTGAATATTTGATTAAGTACATGCATCTAACCTTGATGATGACCAACAAACTCGTGGTATGACTCATCTATAAGAAGCCACCAAGTCGATGAATAAAAAACCAACCTCAAACTTGTAATTTCTTAAAGAGTAACAAAAGAGCAAAGAATTGTTAAAATGGCTGAACAAGTGAAGTTGTTGGGACATTGGGCAAGTCCTTTAAATTGCAGAGTTGAGATTGCCCTGAAATGGAAGGGCATCGAATACGAATTCATCCAAGAAGATCTCCAAAACAAGAGTCCTCTTCTCCTCAAGTGCAACCCCATTCACAAGAAGATTCCAGTGCTCTTACACAATGGAAAGCCCATTTGCGAGTCGCTTGTCATTCTTGAGTACATTGACGAGACCTGGAAAGGCAATCCCATCTTTCCTGAAGATCCTCATGAGAGAGCCATAGCACGTTTCTGGGCCAACTTCATAGATGAGAAGGTATGTTATTATATTTTTTTTTTCTCCAAACAAAAATGTTGCGTGCACATTAAAGTGTCCAGAAAATTCAAGGTCAAATTAAACCCCATAGTCTCCTTAATTTGTCTTTGATCGTTATAGCTCTAACTGCATCAATTTTACCTTACAATGCAACTTTAGAAATTAGACTAAAATCAATGAGCAAATTAGTCCATTCAATGATGAGTTGGCATCAAATTTGAAATGATCTATTCTCTTTCGAATGGATAATTTTGCCATTCATTTCTACGTAATTTCTTATAGGTATTATCAATCAGACTTAATTGAGACAATCTAAAAATTTACAAATCTAGCATCTTTTTTCAAATTTTGCTCTGTCCTATCAATGTGGTCATGCAATTTGATGAAGTTGTATACCACTTTAATACTTACATTAGATTGAATTCATATGCCGCATTAGATTTTTCTAATTTTTATATGTTGGTGTGTGCATTACAGTGCTTGCCTGCAATAAACAAGGCTTGTTTTACCAAAGACGATAAGGGCATTGAAGAAACAATTGAGCTCTTGAAAACACTAGAAGCCCAACTGAATGATAAGAAGTTTTTTGGAGGAGACAGTGTTGGTCTAGTAGACATTGTCGCAACCTTGATCGGATATTGGCTTGAAGTGATTCAGGAAGTAGTGGGAGTAGAGTTGTTGACAGAAGAGAAATTTCCCAGACTCTACAAATGGATCGAAGACTATGTTAATTGCTGTGTCATCAAAGAACATCTGCCACCCAGAGAGAAACTACTCACCTCTGCCAAAACATATTTTCAACAAAAATAAAAAGATGCAGTTTCGAATTGCAGACCGGTTTTCTTTTCTATGTACTACTAGTTCTTGTGTTTTGTGTTGCAAATTAATTGAAGTACTTTAAATTTCTATGTATAAGGAGCTAGTTATCGCTCTTGTTTCATTTCAAATAAGAAGTGATATTTTTGTATGCAAGATGTGAAAGAGTAATGGTGTGCATTAGAAATAGAGTGATGATATAGAAACATAAAAAATAAAAATAAAAAGTTAAACAGAATTTGTATATGGAAGTGCATTAGCCACAAAATCTTGATAAAGAATGGCAGTTGAGTCAGGATTGCACAAAACAATGAATAAACAAAGAATTTTCTACACAAAAAAAAAAGAATAAATAAAGAACGACTCGGCAAAAGATCTGTGCAGAAGGAAGTGTCATGTATCAGTACACCACCTCTTCCCCCACATTTTTAGCTTAATTAATTCAAGTTCAACCATGAAGAAGGGTTGTGACCATTGTGTGGCTCGTAATCAAATGTGAGGGAGAGAACCAGTGGTGCCGTTGTCACCTTGTCTAGGTTAATTAGTTCTAACTGCCTCAGCCATCCTTGAGTCTTGATCTTGAAGTCCTACCTACTCAAAATTGGGCCTGTTTGGTTGTTTTTCATTTTCTTTTGTTCGTTTTTCGTGTTTTCAAAAACAAAAGCATTGAAAAATTCAAGAACATCCATTGTTTGCACATCGTTTTCATTTTTATGAGAAAATAATTTTCGAAAACAACTTTTGGTGGTTTGTGAATAATGGGTTGTTTTCATGAACAAATCACCAAATATTTTTTTCCCTGACTTTTCCCGAAAATGTAAATAGGAAACAAAAACACAATCAAACAAGAGCAACCATCTTTCTTATATCTGCCACAGGGAAATTTGCTTGTGAATAAATGAGAAAATCAAGTACTCTAATGTTCTAGATGTTGCAACCTTATGAATTTCTAATATGGCCTCCATAAGAAGAAGAATTGAAACTAACAATAGCTAATCCTCATCCCTAATAGATATGATTGATTGTAAACCTGCAACCATAGATGATCCAATCTAGTCCACATCAAAATTGGCTATCACTCTAGTAGACATCGTGACAAACTTGATAGGGTTTTGGCTTCAAGTCACTCAGGAAGCAATGGGTGTGGTGTAGTTGTTGACAGAGGAGAAATTTCCTGGGCTCTGCAAATGGGTAGATGAGTAATGTTGATTGCAATGCCATCAGAGAAAGTCTGCCTCGAATCTCAAGACATAATAATGTCAAAACATAAACATTTGAAAAAAAAAAAAAGACCAATCGTGTGCTCATACATAGCGAAAATCCAAATATATATTAGTATTATAAAAATAAATAATTAAAAAGAATCAATTCCTGAAATTTGGACATTTCAGTGCTTTTGAAAATCTGGATCCTTGAAGATGGTCACAGGGCAAGTGGCATGGCTCATCACAAAATTGGTCACGCTTCCCCAGATTATCCTGTGTGATTATTGACAACTCCTAAACAAAAAACACCCATGAAAATGAAAACGTATCACACAGAGTGGTATATAAAGTTTATTCTAGATGTGGTATATAAAGTTTGAATATATAACACACTATTTTCTTTTTTCTTTTTTCATGCATTTGAATATATACCACACATAATTGTTCATGCATTTGCTCTTCAAAGATACTAACTTCTACACTATATGAATGCTTGCCTGCACTATGGATGGCTTGTTGGAGCAAAGACAATGAACAAGCGAAGACCATCGAAGAAGCATGTGAGCTCCTGGAAACACTACAAGCCCAACTCAAGGGTAACAAATTCTTCGGAGGAGACAAACATCGGAATTGTAGACATCATTGCCAAATTTATCCCATTCTGGCTTGGAGTCCTTCTGGAAACCATGGGATCAGAAGATTTGTTGACAGATGAGAAATTTCCCATTTTATGCAAATGGAAGAATGCCTATGTTAACTTCCCTGTTATCAACGAAAATCTGCCTCCCGAAGAGAATCTAACGGCCTACTTCAGAGCTCGTCAACAACCTGCTAGCGGTCCTAAAAATGTGTAATTTATTGATGTAATTTCCTGCTCATATATTCAAATAAATCTCTGCATTAGTCAAATTGCAGACGAGTCTTTCTGTTTTATGTATTAGGTCCTATGTTGCTTTGGTGGGGTTATTAAGGTAATCATATCTGCAAATAAATCTTTGCATTGTCAAATTGCAGACTAGTCTTTCTGTTTTTTGTGTTGGGTCCTATATTCTTTCTGTTTTTTTGTCTTTACCATGTATTAGGAGTCTTGTCTCACTGTACTTCATTTAAATAAAGGAGATATGTTTTTATGGACAGAATGATCTACAACATCCCTAGGTACTGTTGGGGATTTAGACACTAAAAACATTTTTAATTTAAAATTGACTAACATAAACATATAACAAGTAAAATCATAACTCATGTAACCAATGAACAAAAATAATAAAGAAATTAAGGACATAAAGTAGTCTGTGAGATTGATGAAAGGCACAAGTAATCCTATGTTTATATAACACAAACAGAGTAATGATAAACAATGACATAGCAGTCCTAAAAAGTTCACCTTATTTTGGATATAAACCCATGCAGCTAAAAAACCAAAAAAAGCGGGAAAAAAAAAAAAAAACTCACAATCATAATCAGTGGTACCATGGTCACCATGTCTATGTTTATTACTTCTAACCAACTTACAGTCATCCTTGAGTCTTGATCTTGAAGTCCTATCTTCTGAAACTAGGCCTATTTGGTTGTTTTTTCACTTTTTTTTTTTTTTTTCCTTCTTCTTCTTCATGTCTTTAGAAATAAACTAAATGAAGAATTCAAAAACACCCATTGTTTTCATTTTTGGAGCATATCTTCTGCAGAAGTACACTTCCAGAATCATGGCAAATGAGAAAATCTGAGATATTCAGCTCTGATTTCGTTTGTGCGAAACATATTCAGGCACATAGATGTTCTCTGTACAAGTTCGTTGTTACCTAGGCTATAGCATCCTCCAGTATGGACCGGAGGGGATCCAGATCCTTCAAGCAATATGTCTTCTTCTTCTATTACAGAAACTCTGTACTGCACCAATAATTTCATGGGACTATGTACAAATTCATGTAACATTGAAAAACTCTGCTCAAAACTAAATAAAATAACATTTATTTAATCAATATTGAGCAGGTATATAATTAACTGTTCTTGAATTTCATTGTTGGCTGTAAATGGATCCGGATTTAGTCAACCTAGATCTTGTTTGATAGATTTTAAAAGTACTAATTTTATTAAAAATCAACACGTAGATCAAAGTTATATTATTTTAAGGTTTAAAATATTAAATTAGTCACTAAATATATTTTGGTAATAGTGATGTGTTAAACTTTTCAAGAAAAACTATTTGGGTTTGTCCTTGATGAATTAAAGTTTTATTACGAGGAGCTTTGACCAAATCTCCCAATCCAAATTGCCTAAATCTAGTCCGTTTGGAAACTGGCTTTTCTAATGGCTTTTTGGCTTTTTTATGAGATGAAAAAAATCAGTTTGTTTGGGATAGTTTTTTTAATTGAATAGATGGTTGTTGTGAGGAAAAGAGTGATCGATAGATATTTAGAATATGACATTTTAGCTTCTCTCTTTTTTTTTTTTGACTTTTTGACTATTTTAGCCAAACAAAGCCTCTCCCCAAAGTTGGTATCAACAATAATCATAGGACAATTCTCCTGTATTTCATTGACTATGAAGAATTCATGAGGTATTGGATTACCTCATTGAATCTCCTGCCAGTTGCTTGCGAAAAAACAACAATAGAATAATGAAAATCATTTTACCAAAGTTATGAGCTTTTATAGGTTCCATGTAGCACAATTCTAGTAGGACTTTTACTCCTCCATGTAGAGTCCTCCTAGGAATCACATTCCTGAAAGATAATGCTTATCCTTCAACACTCTCCTTACTGCTTGAACCAAGTGAGATGGTTTTACCATGGTCGGACTCCAATATGACTGAGGTAAGCATGGCTATGCTGAGCCGCAGAGTAGACCGAACTATAGCTAGTTTGGTTCTTCCTTTCACTGCTCTTACCCCGGTTCCTCCTGCACAAACCCTGGCGTGATTAGACCGAGATAACAAAATATCAAGGTCCTGACCGAGCTAACAAATAGCTAGGTTCTGACCAGGCTATCCATAATATGCCATGACCGGGCTAACTCTGAGTATG
Source organism: Camellia sinensis (assembly GCF_055761805.1). Lineage (NCBI taxonomy): Eukaryota > Viridiplantae > Streptophyta > Magnoliopsida > Ericales > Theaceae > Camellia > Camellia sinensis. The sequence goes on along the minus strand of NC_138963.1, from coordinate 16,561,518 downwards.
GCAACCGGGCTAATCACTACGCTTCTTTAGACCGGAATAACTTCAAGGCTCTTTTGGACCGGGATAATAAAGGCGTTCTCCGGACCGGGCTAACTCCAAGCTCCGTTTTATCCATCCCTTCTTACCGTGGCCCAATGAATGGCCCATTACCTAGCTCGGCCCAATTTATATAAAAATTACCCTCTCAATTGCCCCTTAATTCCATCTGCATAGCATGCTAGGGATTACCTGTTACTAGCCGAGTTAAAAACTTTATCCTTACAATCGAGCTAAACTCTTTAGCCTTTCCAGCCGAGCTTAAAAACCCTTTAGCCTTTCCAGCTGAGCTAAATTCTTAAGCCTTTCCAGCCGAGCTAAATTTACACCGGGCTGTACCTGTCTGGTTGAAACATCTCTTCAATCACAGAGATTGAATCGCTTCTCATTCCAAGGACACGCGGCATGCTCTTATTGGCTAAAGGCAGTTGTCACGCCGTCTTCGTACCTCGTGTTTTTTGAACAGTTCCTGCCTTTTTCCCATCTCTTTTCACAAAACAAGCCCTAATGCTTTGAATCATTCACTTTACTATTCAAACTTCTCTCTCTTGCGAGTTCCTGACACTCCTCGACCCTGAGCTTGCTGAGTTCGTGTTCTTCACTGTCTTTGCTTCCATCTTCAGTTTCCTCCTCTTGACCTGGTAAGCTAAGCTACTCAAATCTGTCTTGTTTTTGTTTTTTACAATCCAGGGCATATTGTTTTGTGTTTTTGCAAAACACATTTTCTGCTTGGTCATGCGTTTTTCTGGAAAAAACTTAGCAATAGAACCACTTGAACCCACGAAACAATCTGTAGAAACACTGGGTTTGATCCCAAATAAATATCCAACCGAACTAGGAAGTTGTTTGCCTTGGTCGTAAGCCTAGCCATATCTGGCAACCAAACTGAAACTTGCGCCATACTTGTAGCTTCCTTAAGTCAAACCACCGTTTGTTTCAACTAGCCGAACTACTGAACCGCGCTAGATCTGCGCAATGCCACACTAGAGAGCCTCAACGCTGACCGAGCTAAAAGTTAGGGCTAGACCAACTTCCTTAGGTAAAACTGGATTAAGAAAGCTGTCCCAAAGGCTCGACCAAGCTAAATCCCTTCGCTCAAACGGAGCTAAAACTGCGTAACCGAGCTAGGGCTTTATTTACCTATCGATACAGTGGAAAACGAAGGACAAGGGTAACTGACTTTCTTTTAGAAGCTTCTCCCGAACCGGACCCATCCTTGCCTCAAATTAACCTTATCCTTCTTACTGCCGAACAAGAAATGGCCAAGAAGAGAGCCATGCGAGCCCTTCTCACCGAAACAAACCCAACCGAGGTACCACCAGCCGGTCAACCTCAGGAGACCGTGGTGGCCCTTCCATCTCACCAACCCTCATCATCCCGCCAAAAGAAGCGTGCCCGGACTACTCCAACCGAGCAACATTTGGTTGATGAAGACGAAACCGTGGTTCCTCAAACCACTCCGCCAAGCCCTCCACCGAGCCCACAACCGGAGCGCTCTGACCGAGCTACCTCCTCCAAGTGGGCTCCAAAAATCACCTTTCAGAACCGTGCTATCACGGATTCGGACTCAGTGGTCACAGAAAAAGACCACCTGATGGCCTTCAACTTGGCTAAAGGTGTTTGTCTTCCAGTCGACATGAGGCACCACGACCACCTGACCAAGTTGAAGGCCCTTCGCTCGTCCACAAAATCCATGGTGCTGGTAAGTTGCCCTTTTACTTTATTTTTCCTAAAGAAATTTGTCTAACTTTCAACTCGGTTATACTGAAAAAGTGTCTTACCATCCTTTTGCAGGCCATACAGAAAAACCACATCGCTCACAAGCGAGTGTTGGAACTAAGGAAAGCAACAAGGCAGGTCATGGCAGAAGCTGAAACCAAAACGGCCGAGCTAGAAGCATCTCAACAGAAGACCGCCGAGCTAGAGGCCGAGGTCACCCGTCTGACCGGACTAGTTACCTCGGCTAACGCTGATAAACAAAGGTCCCTGACTGTGATGAAAGATAAATACCTGCGTGAGTTGACCAAGCTTGAAGGCAAGAAGAACGCTGAGATCGCCGAGCTACAAAAGAAGGCAGATGACGCGGATGCTCAAGGTTTCAAGAAGGGGGAGGCTCTTTACATTAAACAATGTGAGGCAGCCAAAGACTTGTTCTTTAAATGCGGATAGAGGGCGGCCATGGCCCAGCTCGGTCATGGACCAGAGACTGAGGTTTTCAATCCTCCTCCGTATTTTATCCCGGGTTTGATGACGGAGTACGCTGCGTCTGTTCAGCAATAGTTTCTTCAGTCTGAGGATGACAAAGAAGAAACCGAGCCAGACAATGCTCCGGTTGTTCTAAATAATGCCCCGGTCGGTAATGAACCTGTTTTCCAATCAACTGAGTTGGAGCCACCGGTTGAAAATCTGACGACCGAGATACCAGATGAGACCGGGCTACCAGATGAAACCAAACTCCGAGTTGTACTTGACGCGGAAATAGACGACCTTTTTGCTTGATTCTGTACCTTTTTTTTTTTTTTTTCAACCTTTGGACATTTGTAACCGGGCTGAAGTAACATCCTTCTATACTTGTGAACTTTGAATGAATGCTTGTTTTTTGTTCAAACTCTTATTTCTGTTGATCTTTATGCTTGTACTTTTACTTTCTAACTGATGTCTTGCATGAGGTTTAGCATTCTCTTGCCGAGATACTTTATCCCGATCGTAACATTGCAACTATAAGTATACCTGCCAATCACTCTTTAGTCGAGATCCCTACCTCGGCTGAAGAATACAAAAAGTTGGTTTAATCCAGCCAACCACTCTTTAGCCGATGTCCTTACTTCGGCTAAAAAGTACCAAGAGTTGGTTTAGTCCAACCAACCACTCTTTAGCTGAGAACCTTACCTCGGCTGAAGAGTACTAAGAGTTGGTTTAATCCAGCCAACCATTCTTTAGCCGATATCCTTACTTTGGCTGAAGAGTACTAAGAGTTGGTTTAATCCAGCCAACCACTCTTTAGTCAATATCCTTACTTCGGCGAAAGAGTACTAAGAGTTGGTTTAATCCAGCCAACCACTCTTTAGCCGATATCCTTACTTCGGCGAAAGAGTACTAAGAGTTGGTTTAATCCAGCCAACCTCTAGATTGGTTTTTCCAGCCAACCCAGAGTAAAGTGTTTGGTTATTCTGACCAAAAGTCCTGCAGCCTGGATCCTTATCCTGGGCTTAAGAGGGTGTTGGTTTTTCCAGCCAACCTTTAGATTTGTTTTTTCAGCCAACCTAAAGTAAAGTGTTTGGTTATTTCGACCGAACGTCCTGCAGCCTGGATCCTTATCCTGGGCTTAGAAAGGGTGTTGGTTTTTCCAGCCAACCTCTAAATTGGTTTTTCCGGCCAACTATGCTTTCAATGCCCCTAGCCTACTAAAACAACTTTTATAGAATAAAAACACTGATGCTGAAAAGAAAACTACTTGTTTTATTGGGAAAAAGAAAAATTACAAGTATTTTAAAGTAAAGCTAAAAATAAAATAGTTTGAGATTGGCAGTGTTCCATGGTCTGGGAATTGCTTTGCTGTCTTCGTCTTCCAAGTGGTAAGCACCTTTTCCTACTAATCCGACCACTTTGTAAGGTCCTTCCCAATTAGGCCCTAATTTGCCATATCCTGGAACCAAGGTGTTTCCCATTACTTTGCGCAGTACCCAATCTCTGATTTTGAATTGTCTTGGATGTACTATCTTGTTGTATTTTCTGGATAACTCTTGTTGGTATGAGGCAATGTGAACCAGTGTTTTTCTTTCCTTTCTTCGGCGAGGTCGAGCTCCAATGCTATGGCTTCTCCATTCAAGTCTGGATCAAAATTTTCGCTTCTAATTGTGGGGAGGCCAACTTCCAGCGGGATTACTACTTCCATGCCGTAGGCTAAGGAGAATGGTGTTTCTCCTGTTGATCGTCGAGGTGTGGTCAGCCGGCCACACAAAATGCCAACCGGCCAATGGACTATTTCACCAATGGCCGGTAGCCTCAAAACACGACCGGTGGCCTCAAGCGATGGCCGGTGGGTATCAGGGGTAGCTAGCAAGCTACTCTCTACCCTTAGGTGCAAAAACAAACAAGTCCTTGGTGTAAAACCAAGCACAGAACAAGCAAGTCAAGAGATCCTGAGGCAAAACGCGCAGCCAAGACCTCCGGGAACTCAAAACAAACACGAACATGGATGATCACCGAGTATTAAAGCGGTGACGTCCAAGTCTTGAGGACGGTCAAAAATGGGGTGTCTACAAGCCATAGCTATCAATGCTTCCTTTGGGCCTAAACATTCCAACAATAACCCATCTCCCCCCTTTTGTAGAGAGCATTACCATACATCATGTATTGCATAGACTGCAATTTAACTTTTCTGCTGGCCTTCAAAGATGGGCTAGCCATATACTGCATTATTGGATGCCTCCAATCTTGTTCTTGTAAGTCATTATGGTTGACTTCCAGGACCACATTCTTTTTATTTAAGGGTGGTATTAATTTCTGATATGTTATTTGGCTTATGTCCCTTTGAGTATTATCCCTTCTCATGAAATTCGAACCTTTCTGAGTCACATCATTAGCTTTATTATTCAAGAATCTTGGGACATGAGTTACATTTGCTATCTGAAATTGAGAAAGCAGATGTAATGCAACAACATAGTATGGCAACATGCTTATACTTTGACATTTGAAAATTCCTTTCACTTGGTTAACTACCAATTGAGAATCTCCTCCAATAAGTATTTTCAGTCCCATTATTAAGGCTTCATATTCATCTTGATTATTGGAACAAGTAATTTCATCCACTCTGAAAACCATGCACGGTATCTACTTCTTGTGGTGACTTAATTACTACACCAATTCCAATTAGACCATTGGCTTTTGATCTATTGAACTACATTTGCCATGGTTCAACAGTAGCCATACCAAGTTCCATTATCTCTTCGCTTTCTGTTTGACATGGATGGTCTGCCAAAAAATTAGCTAAAACTTGTCTTTTTATTGCCTTTTGGGAAACATATTCTAGATGAAATTCTGATAAAACTAGTATCCATTTGCTAATTCTTTCCCTCAACATGGGTCTAGATAACATATATTTAATTAAATCTGTGGTTGCAATTACCAAGACAGTTGTAGGCAAAAGATAGTATCTTAATTTCATTGCAGCAAAATACAATGCAGGACACAGCTTTTCTACAGTTTAGTATTTACATTCACAAGAATTTAGAAACCTACTAAGGTAATAAACAGATTGCTCCTTGCCTTCTTCATTGTCTTGGGCTAAGAAAGCTCCTAATGAATCATCTGCTGCAGCTATGTACAATTTCAAGAGCTTATCACCCTTTGGTGGCATTAGCACTAGAGGGTTGGCCAAGTAGGCTTTGATTCCTTCGAAAGCAGTTTGATGCTTTGCTGTCCACACAAACTCCTCTTCATCTTTTAGCCTTAACAAGGAAGAAAATACTTAGTTTTCCCTGCAGTATTAGAAATGAATCTTCGAAGGAAATTAACCTGTCTAAGGAACTTTTGTAATTCTTTCTTACTTGATGGAGGTCTGGCTTCAATGATGGCTTTGGCTTTATTCTGGTCAATCTGTATTCCTTTCTTGTGTATTACATAGCCCAAGAAGTTTCCAGATGATACGCCAAAAGCACATTTAAGAGGATTGAGTTTCAACTTAACCTTTCTCATTCTTTCGAAAGCTGCTTCTAGGTGAAACAAATGTTCCTCCATGGATTGGGATTTCACTACAATACCATCAATATAACACTCTAAATACCCTTCAATGAGGTCATGAAAGATAGTGTTCATAGCCCTCTGATATGTAGCTCTAGTATTCTTCAAGCCAAATGGCATTTTGACCCATTCGAAGGTACCAATATTCCCAGGACATCTGAATGCTGTCTTGTGGATATTCTCCTCTGCAATACAGATTTGGTTATAATCAGAATGCCCATCCATCATTGATAAAGCTTGATGCCCTGCTGAACTGTCTACCAATAAATCCACTATAGGCATAGGATACTCATCTTTTGGAATTGCAAGATTCAAGTTTCTGAAATCGATGCATACCCTCATTTTACCATTCTTCTTAACTACGAGCACAATATTGAATAGCTATTCAACGTACCTGGCTGTCCTAATAAAGCCTGCCTTGAGGAGTCTAAGAATTCCCTCCTTAACTTTCTGGATCACTTCTGGACTCATTCTTCTTGGTTTTTGCTTGTATGGCTTGAAATTAGGCCTCATAGGAAGCTTATGTTCCACTAATGATCTATCCAATCCTAGTAGTTCATTATAAGACCATGCAAAACAATCTTTATATTTATTCAAAACAACCAACAAATGGTCCCTATCAAGAGCATTCAACCAAACACTTATATAGGTGGGCTGTTGTATAGAACCTTCCCCTAGATTTACTTCTTCCAAGGGGTCTTGTATCTAAGAACTTACTGATGCTCCTTTTTTGATTCCTTCTGACTTCGAAGCAATCTCTTTGCTTTGTTCTGCTCCTAGTTTCTTTGGTTCGACATCCTTATCCTCCTTCTCATAGACAAAGTCTGTCCACAAGGCATCCTCCTCCTATATCTCTTGGATTTTTATTTCAATATCCAAAGCATAGTATTTATACAAGGCCAAGCATCTGACTTGTTATTGTTCCTTCATACAACCAATCATCATGGCTTCTTTCTCTTGCTCTTGCACTTTCTGGACTATTGATTTTACATCCAACGCTGAGAACTTAATTAGAGCCAAAGACCTAGCTTCTTCGGTTTCATCTCTTTGCCTACAACCAGGCATCATTGTCATCCTTAACGACAAACTCTTCATCAGCACTCTCCTGGACCAAGTGCTTTAGATGTGCAAATTCCTCATCAGTTGTCACGTCAGCTGATCCATCAAGTTTTCTCAATATACTGAGTGGTGCCACTCCTTCAGTAAATAATTTGGTCTCTGCGAAATCTGCACAAGGTATGAAGGATTGAGGATCTGCCTTGATCTCTTCTGTCTCTCCATTGCACAAGGCCATCATGATTTTCTGATGTAAAGAGGAAGGCACACATTTGTTGGTGTGAATCCAATCTCTTCCAAGTAAAGCATTATACTTAGCATTGCTGTCAATAACGAAGAATGTTGTCATGCAGTCCTTGGTTCCCACACTCAAGTTGATGGGCAAAATACCTTGGGTCATCTGTTTGTCTCCAGCGAAACCAACAATGGCTGTACTGGTTGGGATTAGTCTGGGGTTCTTCTTTCCTAGTTTCTTCAACGAAGATTTTGGAAGCAGGTTTACTGCTGCCCCGTTATCCACCAGCACCCGATTCATCTGTATGCCATCGAAGAAGGCTTTGACATATAAGGGTTTGACATGCTGTGTCATGGACGTCGTGGGATACTCAAAAGGGTATAAGAGGTTAATACTTACATCTTCCTCACTCTCGTCTTCAGTTTCCATTGGTGTGGCTACTTCGAATTCGTCTTGCACCATACTTACTTGTGAGTCTTCACTGGAGACTGGAATTGGGTCAATTTCTTGACCTTGGTTTTCATCTTCAGCTTGAAACTCCTGTGGTAATATAAGCACCATATTCACTGACACCGGAGGAAACGAGCCAAATTGGACGACTAGCTGTACCTGTTTTCCTTCTTGGTCAACTTGTTCAGTTACTTCAGAAGCGTCCTTCATGCTGCATTCTGGCACTTCTATATTAGTAACTTCCTTCGAATGGTCTGTTTCTGTTCATTTTTCGACCAAAAATGTCTGTTCAGCCATGAAGGCTTCAAACATTTCTTCCTTAACCATCCTTTTTCTTTGGCCTGGGATGACTTCATCTTCTATCTCCCTATCACTTTCCATCAAAGCTTTTTCCAATCCTACCAAGCTAGACCTTTCCTTGGTCTTTAGTTCAGAATGAACTTTGGCCAACTGCTCCCTGCTACAACTTCTTTTGTCTGGAAGAGTCGATTTTAGATTATGGTCTAACTTTGAATCTTCTTCTCCTTCTACCTGGCTCTTTAGCTGAACCAATGAAGAACTTTCTCCACCTTTTTTCAGATCTTTCTGGTACTGAGTATACCTTCGTTGGATCTTCCTTCTTTGGGACCTAGAAATCACTGGGACCATATTTGGTTCTTTTGTTTTCGGGTGCTTAAGCAATACCCAATTGTTTGGAGCCACCAAAGGAGGTTTGACCATCCTATCTTGGTTTCCAACAACATTTCTTTGAGTAGACATTTCCCTAAGTTTGTTCTGCATGAAAAACCAATCTGGAACTCCAAGTACCCACGAACCTACTGACCCAGCTGTTGAACTGTTTCTTTCTTCCTTCGAAGCCATCTTCGAAGCTAGCTGTGAAGGCCACTGCTTGGCTCTGGCTCCCTACTTTGGGCCTAACTCAGGCCTTTGATGAAGGTGGCCATTTTCCGTCCTGCGTGAGGCTGGTCTAGGAGGCCAATCTCTGGCTTTGATCCCATAAACTGAACCCTTCTCTAGTCTCCTTTCAGGATGACCGTTCTCCATTCTGTAATAATTAGGTGGTCTGGACTCATATAAAGGCCTCTTGCCTTTAGAATGCATTTTAGCGGCTGTTGGCTCAGCCATTAATGGCTGCTGCTTGATACTAGTTGGATATGGCCTTTTGTTATAAGCACTGGTTGGTTTAGGACGCCTCTGCACAACCTCATAATATTGCTTCCCATCAATTGGAAGCCCTTTCAACTATTTGTAGCTTAGCTTGCATCTGGGACATATTCTTTGCATGACAGCTGCTTCTAAAGAGTCGTCATCCAGTGCTTCTTCATCAGAGTCTTCCCTCTGGTGTGAGAAACTTTGTCCAATAGTTGGTAGATTTCCATTGTCTTTCTTGACAGTTGTTTGGCTGGCAACATGCATCTACACATTGACTTCTTCCAATTCTTTCAAGGACAAGTTCTGGAAGTCTGGCATGATAACATTGGCTACCACTTCTCTAATTTCTGGAAACAGATTAGTGTCAATCCCCATGGCCTTTTCTGTTTTAGCTTGGAATTTTAGACTTCCCTTTCGAATCTGCTCTTGGATCCTATCTCGAAAAACAATACAGTTTTTAGTTGAATGAGACCAAGAATTATGCCATTTACAATACACTTTTCCTTTAAGTTTCTCTGGAGACGGAATTTTGACTCCTTTTGGTAACTTTAGGAAATTTGCAGCAAGCAAACGATCAAAAATGTCATCTGCCTTTGTTAAATCGAAAGAGTATTTCCTATGAAGGTCTTTCTTTTTAAACTGCTGGTCAATTGTTGTGTCTTTATGAATTAATGCTTCACAGATCACAGGTTCTTTCCCTACAATATCTCCTGCACCAATCTCATAATTAGGATCCCTATAATACGTCTTGTATGATGCATTACTATGATCTTGTTCTTCTTCTAGTAATGCTTCATACCTAGACACCTTATAGATTAATTCCACTAAGTCTCTAAACTCAGTTGAGTCAAACTTCTTTCAAAGCCTAAACTCTAGACCATTTTGAGCCAATCTCACAAATTCAGACTCTAGTAAGATGATCCTACATTTATTTCGTGCTCTTTTAAATCTGCCAATAAACTGAGTAGCCCTCTCATCAGGCCTTTGACTCAATCTTGCCAAGTCTATCATGGAAACCTCTAGCTCTGTTTAGAAAAATTGAGCATGAAATGCCTCTTCCATTTGTTGCCAAGTTTGGATAGAGCCAGGTGTAAGGTTAATATACCATACAAATATTGCCCCAGTTAGAGAGTTTGGGAACAATCTTAACTTCATATAGTCATTGTTAGTGAATTCACCACACTGAGCAGCGAACCTAGCAATATGTTCAACCGTTGACTGGTTTCTATTTCCATAAAAAAGAGCGAAGTCGGGTATCCTAAACCCCCTTAGGTATTCATGTACCCTATCTACCCATTCTGGATATGGCTTCCTGTACACAGGAGTTTGAACCCCCCGAGCCATTGGTCCACACATCTCTCTAACAATGTCAATAATTTGGTCCCAGGGACCATATTTTGTGCCTGTTGAACCATTACTGGAGGAACAAACACAGGATTTAGTGGACAACCCTGTGCCTGGGGTCCTCTTGGTCCATAGGGTGGTATGTTTGGAACTGGTTGTCCCTGTGGTGCTGGCTGCTGTTGAGGGTATGGATGACCTCTTTGAGCCTGTCCTATAAAAGGACCTGCGAAAGGTGCTAGAATAGGTGTTGTGTCTCTTCCAATTGCAAGAAAACCTTCCAACCCCCTAGGTATAAATTCGAATAAAGGGTTAGTGAACCCCCTCGTGCCAAGTATGGCTTTGAACATGGGATTTGGAACCATCCTTACACTATTTTCTTATACTGGGCCAAATCCACCAATTTGCATGGCTTCACTGTTAAGTAATGAAGCATTTTGATTTGCCATAGGCCTCGAAAGAGGCTCATACCAAGACTGAGGTGGTGGTCTTTCATGGTTTTGGTTACTAGTTTGACCATTAGTATGCCCATTACTCTGCATAGGCTGTTTATCTCTAGCCAATCTTTGCTAAGGGGCATTTGAATTTTCCTCTATATGCCTTGCATTTGTTGGTTGGTGGGTATTCATTCGATCCAAAAAGGATGTTGCCCACATTTCCACTGTGTTCATTAACTGCTGTCCCATGGCATCTACTAGGACACCCCATGGATTCATTGGCTGAGTAGATAGAACAGTGGATGGTCCAATTCCTTGGCCTCGTCCAATATTATGAACATGTGATACTTGTTCCGAAGTGCTGGTATGTTCGACCATAGGTTCTGATAAAATTGGTGTTTCCATAGGATGTGTTATCACATTATCCTCTGGATTAGGTATTTCTACCTCTCCTTCCACGCCTTTTTCCAAGCGTTCATTTTCTCTTTGTCTCCTACGTCTAGCCATTTCAATTAGTCTCACTGGGCATGCCAAAAATATAGGTTGGCTTTTTTGGCTTTCGAAGGTTATTTTTGTAATTGTGAGCGTGCCAGCAAGGATCAATCAGTCCTTACAGAAATTTAATTGCCAACTAATTATCAGACGATTGTGTTTTAGTTCTTTCAGCCTCAATGAAGAGGACTTTTACTGGTAGCTTTACTTAGGAGGAATAAACTAACAATGATTAAATGAAGAACAATTGCAGTATTTCATTAAGTAAAACGAAATACTTACAACGATCTAATTCAGCCTCATAGAGGTTTACAGCAATAATTTACTTGAAACTACTCCTATGAACGAAGTGCAGTGCAGGAATTTTAAAATACAGAAATACAAAGAACAGGAAATGTAAAACTGGAAAGGAAATAAAGTAGATAAAACTGGTTTTTTGGATCTCAGTCCGCGCTTTTTTCTGGGGCCATCTCTGCTATTTATACTTCTCAAGGATGACCATCGAACTGCACTTCTAACCGTCAAATCGCTCCTCCATGATCGCTGATCATGTTGCCTTATAGTTAGCTCCACTGTGCCATTACTTGCAGTTAGGCTTCCCTCCTGATTTTGAATTTGAACGTGAGTAACCGTTGAAGCCAAATCACTTCGCACCTCTTTGCTGATCCAGTGTGACGCAGATCTTATAAGAACCAATACTAACTGCCACGTGGACGATCATGATCGAAGGTTTGAATTGTCTTCTCGTATTACCCTCAACGTACTACGTGTTGAATTGTGATTGGCTTTACACAAAATATGTAGCCAACATATATGGGTTTTAAATCCGACCCAATTTCCAACAACTCTCACTCGAACATGTGCTGGCATGACACCGCGTTTCCTTATCTAAATCTATCCATCAAACATGATTATATTAGTCAAGGGACCGTGCGACCGCTAAGAACACCTGTATGTGGGAGCTCTACACTAGAAACTCAAAAAGAGCCAACATAGAGATATTAACCCGAAAATAAAAATAGTGTCTCATATACCTCAGACCCATCTAATTACACCGGTCCAAAAAACATCTATAATCCCTCATAGAGCATACTCGATCCTCTCATATCATACAATATATTCACACTCAATCAGCCTCTTATATAAAGCAATGTGAGTTGCCGGCAGTGAATATACAATAGAGGTGTAATACTAGATGATTTTCCCTTTGCCTTCATGCCATTTAATTTAGGATTGACCGTTTTCCTAGTGATGTCCCTTAAGGCCGAATCATATATACATGACTGCAGGCAACATACCAAAGTTATAAAACATCAACCCTTAAAGTATGACATGTAAGAATGACATGGTGAAGAAGCAGGAATCCATTTTCTCACCTCATTACTCGGTCGCCAATCACATATAATATGAATACATGCTACAATGTAGCAACTTTTCCAAAGAGTGACATCATACTCGATACACCATATAGATCTTAATCTAGTTTCCCTTAAGCGTATGAGTCACTTTCTAGCGCCTAACCCGAATTCTCTATATGCTCGCTTTCTAGGCACCAAATAAGATCTCACATCCGGCTAATCATAACAGACACGACATGGAAAGTGGGTACTAACATCCATGTTTGGTCTTTAACACAACTTTAACTTGGTTGTAGCCAAGGCGACATACATAAAGGATAATTTTAAGTCTTTCTTGTCTCTAAAATAAAATAAACCGCTAGTCTCATTCTCACTCGCTCCTAAGCGCCAAAGGCGATTGCTTGTGGGAGAGAGCCAATCTTACCTACTGACATCATCATCTGCTAATCATTATGACACAAACTATAATAGCATCAATATCCCATAATGTTACAAAAATAAGTGATCGATTGAAAAATACAACCACAGTTTACGTAATTCTATATTTTAAACATAGGCCTTATCAGCACCTCTTACGATAAGAATATACAACGGAATTCACCATGTGCGCCTCACATAAAATGGTTCAAGATCACTATCTCTTGCACAACTACCTCTCTAAAGACATTCTAGTGACTAATTTGCGTTCATTCAAGATGCGCCCGACTAGTGCAGTAAATCTTACAAGGGACAAATTTATACACAACCAACAGAGCATCCTATCGATAATCTAATGAGCAAGGTTATGATCTAAACTACTCAGTTGACCATTTATGAAAGATAACACTCTTCATGCCGAATACACCCACATAGCGTACTTTAGGCTCCCACAACAAAAGATCAAGGAATATAGGTCATCTGTTTTTTTCCCAGAGACAATTAGAGGATTCACTCAATAGTTGAGGTTCTAGCTTTTACCAATAGGTAAGTCAATGGGTTTGTAATTTCGCATCTAAAATCATTCTAGGATATTCCTTATGTAAATTATCAAAGACAAACCAAGAATTTTCCAGAACAATCCCTAAGGATCGTACATCTGACCATATAAATTACATCACCCATGTCTATTATGTCTAAAACAAAGGACTGCCAACCCTATACATTCTTGGCTTATAAGCAAAACTTCATTTGGACCATTGATCATACCTCAATGGTCTTCATCGATCATTGTTGGAACATCATGGCTCGATGAAATCTAAGAACCACTATTTAGATAACTATTTTAGGCCGTAAAAGATTTATTGGAACTAGCAATCTTTTGCGCTTCTATCTTTTCGCCATAAAAGCAGAAGGTAAAACCTCTACGGATCTACTTATCTAATTCTCCAATGAGAAGTTGGGTCACAATGTCCACAAAGTAAAGTTCCGAACTAATGTCAATCATAGCCTAAGTCAAAGTAAGCATCACTTCCTAAGATGAAGTTTTCTCATGGTTTGCACCTTCCTCAATGGTGCGATTTTTCAGTATCTAGCAAGCCTTATGCCTAAAAATTGACTATCTAAATTGCACATAACTTTAGAATAATTTCGCGTCATAGCGGAAAGTCAACCAAATCCTAGAAATGGTTAATCCTTAAAGATTTCGTCTTAAAATGCGCAACATCGATCCACTTTTTAAAAATAGGGGACTAGAGAGCCTTTGACACTATTCTAGGCTCTTTATCATTACACGGAGTAATCATAAATGTTTCCTTCTCAATCACCTAGGGATGATATGAAAAATTTTTACATTCGCTACCACGCAACTAAGAACGAAGAGTATTCTTCTGTAATGGAGTAACCACTAGTAGACACGTCGCTCCTACTGTCTCTAGGATATTAAAAATTTCTTTTCATTCTCAACTAGGCTACATAAAGCACCATACTTAGAATTCTCTATCTTGTAAAGTTCCAAAACTCTATTCATGTCACCTCTGCTAAGAAAATTTTATGTGACCAAATGCGCCAATACAGATGCCCTTTTACAGCTTTCTAACTTACTTGTGCATAGTTATTGCGAACAAAGTTTCACATTCACATGAGAGCGAGATGCCGCAAGCGAGTGGGCCCAAGAGGGCCTACTCAAACCATCCATTTCACCTTCTCATCAATGTGATTAAATACAATAAGCCATTGGTTCATGACCAATGTCATAAACTAATTTCAATCATGCTAATGTGTGAGTTCTCAAAGACAAGTGTAAAGATTTAGGCCCAACTAGGTAATGACTCATGACTAACTAATGTTCACTAGATCATAAAAAGATGCCATAGTGATATCAAGTGTGCCCAAGTCGCAAATTTAACTAGTAAGTACTAATCTCCTACACCTTCAAGTCAATTTTATTCTCCATACACTTTACTGTATCTAGTTGAAATATAATGATACTTCTCTTGCCATCTCTGTTTCTCGCTTCATAGTTAGTTGCAATTAATTCTACTATCCACATGAATGAGAGAATTAGCTATCAATCTATGACAGCTCCTGAAGCAACTTAAGCGGGAATTAGGCTAAAGAGTCTAATTCAACACAGTACTCTCACAAGTGATGCATCAAATTCTTAGAGCCACAACAACCTTGTTAGCCATGACCATTTCATTACTATGTTGCAACTTTTGCGCTTAGTGGTAAACATCATTCAAAAGTGTTAGCCTAGCTAAGGAATCATACAAAGAAGTACCTCCCCATGTCTCACACTCAAGTGTGGAAATAGTAAATGTCTAGACTTAGACAAGTTAGCAAAGCTAATAGATTTTTTAGCCATTATGCGCTAATCTTCTCACTTAGTGTTAATACATTTTTGCAGTTTCTAAGCGCTAATCTTTTAATTTTAAGCGATATTTTAACGCACACTATCATAGTGCGTGAAATTTTGCTCCATCCACTCCCATCAATTGGGTAGAGAGCAAAACATTGCCCATACTGGCTACTCATCTTACACTTAATGGCTAACTCATTTAAGCTCGCATTTCTTGGATGACGTGACTCTTGGATGTTGTTTCATCCAATGATGCAATATTATTACAAGTCAAATTACCAAGTCAATCCGCGTAGCTCAATAATCAGCATCATATCTAGATCTATTAAGGGCTTACTAATTTTACAACTCCAAACTCACCAATCAAAACTATTTAGCATGCCGCTAATCATAGTGCACACATCAGTTTTTATTGTGCCAAACAAGGCAACAAAACCATGGCGACGTTGAGTCATATTTCCTTACTTTGGCTCAATTAAGGTATGACCTAAAGTCTGCAAGACTTTCTACTCATCTAAAGAATAGGATTACGTTATTAATATTTGAACATCTCTACTAATTCTAAGTCAACCAAATTAACTTCCATAAGCTAAGTCAATTAGAGAAAAAAAATGCGCATTGGAATTAAGCAGTGTTTGGCAACATGGTTTGGTGCATATTTTAGGCCCCAACAGAAAAAATTTCAAAACCTCGCACTATAGCTGAGTGAAAGGGCTCAGTCCAGCTGTATGGCATTATATTGGTAAAAAGACATTTTTACCCTTCGTTGCTTTGATCTGTTTGGAGACACGCTCACATGTCTCATATCTCTCATATCTCTCACCAAAGGCTCTACCTTCTACCTGGACGCTTTTACAGCAGAGTCGACTAGCTCTCTCCAGCGGAACTGACGGTCAAGACCAAGTAGCCGATGGTCGAGGATTCTTAAAGGTACGGTTGCGAAACACCATTTCTGTGCTTTTTCTTCACCGATCTGCGCCGATGATGATAAACTCCCCTGTAACTTTTTTTTCTTGCTTCAACTTCGGTCGTTAACTCTAAGATCTTCCTTGTTCTCTTCACCATGTCATGTCCAACAAAAAATACATATAAATAACTTGTTTCAAACTAATCTCAGCAAACCATTTTCCCTCTTTGAGGTCTTCCTTCATTTTGGGTTTTCTGGCGATTTTCTTCACCATTTTTTTTTTTCGTTTCTACCATCTAAATAACAACTAAAACAGCCATTTAATTGTGCAAGAGCATCTCTCAATCTTGTTAGTAATTTTTTTTCCCTAATTTGATTTTCACTGTAAATAAAAAAAAAATTGGACAAAATAACAAATATTTCAATTCGTACTGAAATTTTTTGTAAAAATCTTTTTCAAAATTATTCTCATATATAAAATTTGGCTTTCATCAAAATTTAATAAAATTTGTAATTTACATTTGATGAATTATTTATTTGGAAAAAGATAAATAAATCTTGTTTCATTTAACCTGTTTTTCAGTGATTGAGAAATTATCATAAAGTAATGGACAAAAAAACATTACCTATGATTTTGCGACCTTTTTTCAGTGTTAATTTTTTTCCATGCTTCCATGTAAATTAAAACTAAAAGGAACATTTACTTGTTTAGAGCATCTGTCTGTTTTAATCATCATAATTTTTTTGAATATAATTTGATTTTCAATTCAAATAGGTTTGGGCTTTGCACATTATTTGGAGCATCTCTCTGTACATTATTTCGATGTCACGAGTCATCACCATATCTTGCAACTTTACTGTTTCTCATGCCCATTTTTGTGATGTATTGGAATTTTGTGATATGCTACTTTCTGAATTTCTATTTGAATTTTCTGATGTATTGCAATTTTCTGATGTATTGGAATTTCTATTGGAATTTTGTGATGTATTGGAATTTTATGTAACTACTACCTTTACTTTGAGACCTTCAGCCGTAATATATGAGCCTCATTGGTATCCTCATCCTTCTGTTACAATGGACCAATGCCATGTGTATTTTGTATCTGCTTTGCATATTCCAGTTAAGATCATTATCATTTAGCACCATTTAGGTCTTGCAATTAATATAGAAAAACTGCATCTTCATTAAAGGGCCAAACTGAGCATTAATATTTATCTGTTGAGCCGTGATAGTGTTCACGACGGAGCTAGAATTTGTATTCTGTTGATGCAAAATCCTACCTACAACCCACGATCGTACACAAGTTTTTTTTCTCTTCATTTTGGTTTTCCCCTTATTTGATAATCAGAAGTAGTAAAATTTGTAACTTAAACACCTATTCTTTCAATCTGTGGGTATGCCATTATAAATTACCTGTTTCATTTCTGGCCATTTGACTCTAAATTTTTTTGTATGTATTTCTTCCATGTAAATAAAATCTTAAACCAACATTTAATTGCTGGGAGCATCTCGCACTTCTCATCAACTTTTTTTTTCCCGATTATGTAATTTGATTTCAGTTTACATAGATTTGATAAATTACTAATTAATTGATTTAAAAAAAATATGCTTTCATTTACCCTTTTTCCAGTGCAAACAAATGTTTAAAAGTGATTGACACAAAAAAATGTAAAGTAATGGGCAAATGTGAACTGTACAGTGAGTAATTGGATTTCCCAAAGCTTTCCGAGTTAGCTTAATTACCTATTCACTCAATCTGTTATGCTGTTAACAATCAACTGTTGTTATAAATGTAGATTGCTATTCATTTAATCTGTTATGCTGTTATAAATTAATTGTTACATTTCAGCGAATATACGTGCATTGCAATTATAACCCCAATCTGTGGTGCTGTTTTAGTCATGTGCTTGGTCTGTGTGTAATAATATGGCTTCTTCTTTATCCACTGCCACGTCGACATGGCCACAACGCATGTGTGCTTGTGGCTATGGCCATTGTTTTGTGAAGGTAACCAAATCTCACAAAAATCCTGGCCGTGCATATTATGTTTGCCCCTGGCCCGTGGTGAGTTATAACAACTAATTATTTGTCACTCCATATGTTTGCACAATGTAATTCCCATAACTAATAAATGTTTTACATTTCTTACTCATCAGTAATGTGTTAATTGGATTGGTTGGTGTAACGAATCAGGGAGATGGAGCCCCGACCATGACTCTGGGTCAACCGATGTCATGCAGTTACGGGCTGATGTCGTGCACATTTTTAGTACGTTGCGTGTAATGAAAACGATGATTTGTGTGTTGTGCATCATGGTCATCATCTTCTTATTGTGCATATAAACCCCGTAAATCATTAGCCTTGTACATAAGTACTGTTTTGAAGAAGTACTATTTTCAACAAGTAACTGAATTGTGATCGTTTGTATGTAAACGCTATATGTTGTTAGTAATTATTGTACTACTTTTGATAAGCTTTATGGAAGTTGTCTTTTCCATATGGTTCATAGTTTATTGTCTGAAAATGTATTCATCAACTGCGTTCTAATGTATACAACACGTCCTCTCACATTAGTCGAATGTCTACAACACGGTCGTCCCCCCGTACCCCGTCTAAGAATAAAGGGGTTGGCCCATCAGGTACTGAAGGAATTGTTGATAACTTCAATCATGCACATAAGGCGAACTGGGACAGTGCAGTGACAGAAATCTTCCTACAGTGTGTTAGGAACGCAATATTAGCGGGGCGGCGGGTTGGCACAACCATTACCAAAACAGGGTATAATGAAATTGCACTGAAATTCGCTAAGCGCACGGGTAGACGTCATGAAATTACACAGCTGAACAACAAGTGTAGCAGTTTGAAAAAGGAATGGCAGGCTTGGAACAAGTTGATGGATAGCAGTAAGAGTGTGATTGGCATTGGGTTTGACAGGGAAACTGGGTTGTTCACAGCGTCGGAAGAATGGTGGGACAATCTTAAATCGGTATGCACGAACATATATTTTATTTTACGTAATAAGTCCTCTAAGTTTAATGGCAACTTGTACTTGTTATTATTCATTATCTGTCGTAAAATTTTCACATATGTACGTTACGTTAACTCCAAACCCTTTCAATCCAAAATAACTATAAATTTGAACACTGTACAACATAAAAAAGTAACTACATTTAACTTATGTCAAACTAGCCCCTTTAATTTTGTACACACATGTAAACGAAAGTAACTTATTCGTTGAATGTCCCATGCCACTGTGAAGGAAAAAATAAATTGTACTTTGATTTTTCATTTGCAGACAAACAAAATCGCTTACAAATTCAAGATGAAACCATTGGAGCATGAAGATTTGATGCGCGAAGTATTCACCAGTGCAATTGCGATTGGCAAACACCATCGGACGCCGGGGGAGAAGGATGTGGATGTTGGCGAAGGTGAATCAGACTCAGTGGACTCTTTTGGGTTGGCACCATTTACCGAGCCATACAGACCGGTCATTAACTCACCTCCAAACTCCCCCACCGTCCACCTTGAAGAAGCAGACCCCGGGACAAAGAGGAAAAAGGGAGGTAGCCCTAGTGGAAAGTCGAAGAGGATCTCTAGTGAAGCATCGGTGCTTGCGGATAGTTTTAACCATCTGTCTAAGGCGGTTGAAGCACAAAAGCACCTAACGGTCAAGCACAGAACTGGTGCATCACAGAAGTATGGCATTGAGCCATATATGCAGTGGCTTATGGCTATCCCGGACTTCATCAGTACCCCCTGTTCCATTTCGCCTGCATTGTGTTAGAGAACGTGGATTATCGGGAAATATTGATGTGCATGCCAGATGATGAGAATGCAGTCGGTTGGCTTGCGGCATTGTAGGCTTCAACAGGCCTGTGAGTACTTAGGTTTGGTCTTTCACGCAAAAATGGGACCTGTTTGGTTTTGATGTAGTGTGGTTTTTGTGGACTAGTTCTGTGGGTCTCTTTTTTTAGTTGTTTTGTTTTTTTGTGTGGTTGCACAGCGCTGTAGTTACTGTTACTTTACTTTTGTGAACGGTACCTACTTTTGTCTTGCGCAATATGGGATCATGGTATAACCTTTACTTTTTTGGCATAGTTCACTTTAATGGTTGAATGTAATGTAATGGATAGTTGATGTGTTCCAATTTTATGGTTGAACTTTAATGATCCAAATATGCTTAGTTTACAACTGGATAATTGATTTGTGTGTTGTGTGCATTGTAGGAGTCATCAACAAATAATGTGAAAAGGTCAAAGTAGCAACTATAGAAATTACGACGATGTAATCATTGAACTCGCTAAGGAAGAAGAAGACCTACAAAACAGCGTAATCGGGGACGCTGCGCAACATGCAATGGAATATTACCTGAAGCACATGGAGAAGATCCCATGCCAAACTTCTATTCTAACCGATCGTGCCTGGATTCAAGAATTATTTGATGGGCACATAGGCAGGGGTGAACAAAATTTGCATATGTCGCTGTATGTGTTTCAAGCGTTGTGTGACACATTGTGAAGCGACTTCGGTTTACGGGTACCTACAAGACCCCATGGATTACACATTGAAAAAAGTGTTGCGATATTCATCCATACGTTGGACGGTTGCACTAACCGAAAACTTCAGGAACAATTCCAACACTCGGGAGAAATTGTGTCGCAACATTTCCATGCAGTGTTGGAAGCAATGAAGTTGTTCACAGAAGTGCATTGTAAGCCCACCAAAGATCAAAATAATAGGCATCCATATTTGCGATCCAGAGGGAAATACGTGCCTTCAAGGTTAGCATATTAGTTGTCGTTATCGGTTATTTTTCATTTTATGTGATGTACGTAAACCTCATGTGATGTACGTTATTGGTGTAACATTGTATTGCAGCGTTGGACGGTACTCATGTAGAAGTCGTGTTGCCTGCCCGTGATGTCGGCACATATTACGGTCACAAAAGATATCCAACCCAAAACATACTAGCAGTATGCGACTGCGACATGTGCTTCATTTTCATATCTTGTGGTTGGGAAAGAAGCATGTATGACAGTCGCATCTTCAACGAAATAATTGAGAACAAACATGCACCGTCCCCGCACCCCCAAGAAGGCAACACATTTTAAATTAAGTACTCATTATTAATTTTGTTCAAAATCTTAAAGTGATATACCAAATGTAGGTAAATATTACCATGTAGATGCGGGATATCCAAACAAAAAGGGGTATTTGGCACCATACAAAGGGTCTCGGTATCACCAAGTACAGTTCCGGGATCGTGGACGACCCGATAACCCAAGAGAATTGTTTAATGAGACGCACGCATCATTGAGGAGCGTGGTGGAAAAAACATTTGGAGTGTGAAAATCACACTGGAAGTTCCTGAAGGACATGCCCGACTGTGATTTTGTGACGGTGCAGGTGCCATTGGTTGGGGTATCAATGGCCTTACACAATTTCATCCGTAGGCACGAGATAGCTGCTAATGCACACAACAAACATGTCAATTGTTCCTCTGTTCCAGATTACATGCCCGCCGCAGAAGGAGAACAAAATATGGATGATGGCCTCATGGTTGGGGATACGAATGTAGATATGGCAAGAGTTCGCGTCCGCATCCGTGAACATTTGTTTTACATACGGAATCAAGGACTATTGTGAAATGCTTGTTATCTAATTTATGTGTTTGTCTAATTTGTAATTTCTATTTCCGCATTGCAATGTGACTGTAACAAATTATTTAAATTTGTAATTCATGTAAGGACAATGCAAGTGTGTTGCAAATTTAAATTTTTTTGAAGTACTACATCTTATCATTTACTATTTAAATGTAGATTGCTTGTGTAATTTGTTGTTTTATTTTTATTAAGTGCTTCTATAAGTAAACGCGAAATTTGGTAACCACATTTGTCTATTTCTGTAAAATTTTCTTTTCTTACTTAACTAATTTATCTTAAAATCACCATTTCCCCTTTCTGAAATTGTATTTTTTTTTAAAAAAAAATCAATTAAACTCATTGTATATTTCGTAGTATTAATGAATTAAAAAGATAAATCAAAATAGAAAATTCGTAGTATTTTTTTCATTAATTTTTAAGAAGATACAAATATTTTTGAACAAAAAAATATTCGAATAAATACTTAGGAATTGTTTGGTTTTGTTTTCAGAGATAAATTTTGAAAATTAATTATGGGGAAAGAGTTTAGAAATTTAGTTGGTTGGTTGGGTTGTATGTTTTCGAACTAATTTTGGAGTACAGGAGTTGTGAAAATAATTTTATTGTAGTTGAATAGATGTGTGTGTATGAAAAAGTGATTGTGAATGAGAGAGGAGTGAGAAAAAAGTGATTGATTGATGTATCAGAGATAGAAAGTGATTTATTTTTATTTTTTTGCACAAATTCACTAACCCAAACAAAATTTTAATTAATTTTTATATGTGAAAATTAAAATAAATGTTGGCAAACAAATGGTTTTTATTTTCTGAAGAAATAGATACAATTTTCAATTAAATGAAAATTTTAATTAATTTTAATATGGCAATCTAACAACAACTTCATTAATTAATTCATTTTAATTTATTTTGGTAACAATTGTTTGCACCCTGTGTTTTGACAGATTACAATGGTGGCCACGTGTCAATTCTGCTTTCAATTTGTAATTTGGTATAAATGGCGGCCACGTGGACATTAACAAATATTTGCAATTAAATAGCAATAGAGGCAATTTGGTCAATTTACATTCCACTATCATTTCAAATATATTTTTCAATATAATAATTTTAAAAAAATCCATCCCCTCTTCCCAAATACACAAACTAAAATATCATACTAAAATACTCAAACCACAGAAAAATCTCAAAAAAACTCATTTCCCAAACACCCACTTAATTTAATTAGCATATCATAATATAGTTTTGTCACAAAAATATAAATTAAATAGTGACAATATTATACAAGTCGTAAGATCGAAAATCCGTTATACTCGTAACCATCTCTTACGCCACAAGTGACAATTATCCAAAATTTAATTTATTTCATACACAAAAATATTGGTTTTCGGAAGTAAATTTACAAAAAAATTTCTCAACCGAACAACCTCCCACTAACTATGGCATGTCTAAAGTATGATAAAATATTAATTTCATACAATAGCATCTCAATGTGAATTCATAAAAGAAAACATAATAGAATATTTAATCATAGAATTAAAATTCACAATATAAATAAATCATGTTATTTAAAATAACAACATACTACAAGTTCTAATAACATGTTGTATAGAGTATTTAAATAATGTCATAACATATTTTTATAATTTTTGAAATTTTTTAGAATTACAAGTAATTAATAATTACACAGAAAATCATAATTAAATATTATAGAATCTGAAAAAATACAAAACTCATATTAGTAAATAAGATTACATAGCAGTAGTCTACTGGAAAAAATTTCAAGTCTAGAATCCAAGTCATGCTCCCCCAAGAGCAATTTAACATAAAAATATTGAACTATTTATTGATGAAAAATATTTTATTTTTCAAAAAATTATGAAACTTTAACATGTTGTAGAAAACTGAATTACAGGTCCAATGGTATAAGTCATACTTCAATCAGAATTATAATGAATAATCTAGAAGCAATTAACGTAATTTTTAAATTAAAACCAAACAAACAGAGCCTTAATAGCGCATCAGCACTTACCTAACGTCAGTGTGTCAATCAACGTCAAATCAACAGTGCCGATGATGTCAGCAAATTCGTCTTCTTTTTCAATGGCTCTAACTCTTATTCAAAATTAAGATTTGAGTTTTCTCCTCAATTGTAAGTCGGAATCAATCTCATAATTTACCATTTTGAAGGTCTCGAA
Organism: Camellia sinensis; assembly: GCF_055761805.1. Taxonomy (NCBI): domain Eukaryota; kingdom Viridiplantae; phylum Streptophyta; class Magnoliopsida; order Ericales; family Theaceae; genus Camellia; species Camellia sinensis. Next base: position 16,537,678 of record NC_138963.1, on the reverse strand, counting down.
ACAAGAATTTCAAATATATATTTTTACAACATGAAAACAAAGCATGTAAATCCATCATGCAATCAAGTTACTAAAATCATATATAAATCTCCAGTTTTTTCAAAATTCGACTTTCTGATTTTTGCAAAACTTTGCAGATATGATTTAAATAATATATGAAATTTAGGATGATCAGAGATGGTTCGAAAAGCATCAATTTTATGTACAAATTATATCTATACCTATATTCATGTACAAATAACATGAAAACATCTAACATTGGCTCTGATACCAATGTAGGAATAGTTATACACAACGGATTAGCGGATTCAATCCATACATTTTACGCTCAAACTGAATTCATAGATCATGTGGTGAATCACGTGTCTCCATTAATGTCTTCGAACAATTCCCAACAATGGAATAGAACTATTAGAGAACTACCCATACTATTCACAGTACAAAGGTTATTCTGTGTATTTATTGAGAGAGAAAGAATAGAGAGTATAGAAAAGAGAGAGAGAGAGAGAGAGAGAGAGAGAGAGAGAGACTGATTATCTATACAGCTAAAATCTTACTCTCTCAAAAATATTAGATATATTATGTGGGAGAGTTATAACCACCCACAATCTCTTTAAGAGATGAGACAGTGGGTTAATCACACTTTTTCCCAGGATAAATTAATCCAAGTTCACTTTGATTGAGTAGTGAGTTAATCACACTTAGGCCTTGTTTGGCATGCAACAATTTTAGCCTAAAAGTTAAAAAGTTACTAAAAAAAATCAAAAAGTTTATAACTTATACAAAAAAGTTAAAGATTCCCTTTTGTCTTTACTTTTTTGCACATATTTTCGGAAAAAATTAAAAAATCATTTCAAACAAACTAGAGTTTTTTACCTCATATTTTAGCTAAAAAGTTACTAAAATAATATGTTTTCAAACGAGACCTTATCCCCAGGATAAGTTAATCTAAGTTCATTTTGACTGAATCTTTCCTTATAGTCTTGGATTATGCCACCATTAACGACCCAATCGAATATGGATTGTAAACCCGACCAATTTCCAACCATATCAATAATATGATAGAAATGCATCGAGATGACCAATTTCCAACCATATCAATAATATGATAGAAATGCATTGAGATGGATTCAAAAATCAGAAATGAGAGATCCTTTGAATCTTTCCCATTTTTCCATATTTTACATCATGCCCAGCCTAGAAGTTGCCAACCAACCACCAACTGCATATTTGACTAGTAGTAAATGAAATAATCAAACATTGACATTTATAATAAAAAATCGAAATATATAATCTTGGTGGCTAAGTAACTCCTAGTATATAAGAACTCATGGAGTCCATACACAAAATCAACTTCAAAGTTTCAAACACCATACACATTGTTGAGAGTAAGAGGTCTAAGTAACAAGTCTTGAAATGGCAGAACAAGTGAAGTTGTTTGGTGTTTGGGGAAGCCCTTTTGTTCGCAGAGTTGAGATTGCCCTGAAAATGAAAGGCGTCGAATACGAATTCATTGAAGAAGATCTAACTAACAAGAGTCCTCTTCTTCTTAAATACAACCCTGTTCACAAGAAGATTCCAGTGCTGTTGCACAATGGAAAGCCGATTTGTGAGTCGGTTGTGATTATTGAGTACATTGATGAGACCTGGAAAGGCACTCCCATCTTGCCTGCAGATCCTTATGACAGAGCCATGGCACGTTTTTGGGCTAAGTTTATCGATGAGAAGGTATGTTGGTGTTGGTATATCTTGACATTTCTTTTTTCATCGTACAAAACAATTTTCAGAATAAATTAATATCACACAATTATTTTGTGCGCGCAATATTATTGCTCTGACTATATGAACTATTAAAACTCCGATTGGGGATGTACTTTAAATCAACTATAGTTCCAGTTAAGTTTGATTCGTTGACTTCTCACATATGCAATAATGATATATCCCAAATCTTAGCACTTGAATAATACTCTACCATAGGTGAAGCCCATGGCTCAATAGTTTCAATTTGAGACATTTTATCGGTTCTTCTGAATACGTCGAATCCAATGATAATATCCGACACAACCCTCTTACATAGAATGAGACTTACACAATTAATAGGTCTCACCTTATGTGAGGAAATTGTGTACGATTTTGTGCATTTAGAATAAATTTCTCATTTTATTGACCTCAAGTGTCTCTATTCTGTGCACTTTTTTGTGCATTAATTTTGTGTATAACACAGTTTCTTGGATTTGCTCTCCAAAGATACTTACTTTTACACTTTGTGAGTGTTTTTTAGTGCTTGCCTGCACTATGGAAGGCTTGTTGGAGCAAAGATGAGGAACAAGAGAAGGCCATGGAAGAAGCATGTGAGCTCCTGAAAACACTAGAAGCCCAACTCAAGGGTAACAAGTTCTTTGGAGGAGACAACATTGGACTTGTAGACATTGTTGCTAACTTCATCGGATTCTGGGTTGAAGTCCTTCTAGAAGCCACGGGATCAACAGATTTGTTGACAGACGAGAAATTTCCCATGTTATGCAAATGGAAGCATGCCTATGTGAACTGCCCAGTTATCAAAGAAAATCTGCCTCCCAAAGAGAAACTTTTGGCCTTCTTCAGAGCTCGCCAACAACCCACTAGCGGTCCTAAATATGAGTAGTTTGTTGATCATATCTGAAAATAAATCTTTGCATTGTCAAACTGCAGACTAGTCTTTCTGTTTTTTGTGTTGGGTCCTATGTTGTTGAGTTGAGGTTATTAAGGTAGCTGTTGTTACTATGTATTAGGAGTCTTGTGTTACTTTTGCTTCATTTCAAATAAAGGTGATATGTTTTTATGGACAGGCTGATCTACAACATCCCCAGCGACTGTTGGGGATTTAGACACTAAAAACATTTAAATTTAAAATTGACTTAACATAAATATATCAACAAGTAAAATCACCACACACTAGTCAAGGTAATCCAAGAATCATAAATTTTTCATGATCAATTTCATGAAAGTCTTTTCATGATCTCTATCTTTTCTCAATCATAAATTTTATAGGACTCAAAACAGAGAGTACTAAACAATGACAGGGCAGTCCTAAAAGGTTTGCCTTATTTCATTCTGCAATTATAGTCAACAAGATTTCCCATCTGCACCATCATTAACAAAGCATGACAAATTCGCGTATAAATCCATGCAACTAAAAATACCAAAAAAAAAAAAAAAAAAAAAAGAAAAGAAAAAGGCCAAAAACTCACATAAGTGGATGCCCTGGTTAAATTGGGCTCGTTTGGAAAATTTATTATTTTAGTAGACTATTTTAATTTTTGACTATTTTAGTAAGTTAAAATTTTTATGTTTGAAAAGATAGTTCGATTTTTTTATAGTTAGATGTAATATTTCTAAGAGAAAAAATTAAATGATTATGAGTTTGATGTGACATTGTGTCTTATTGGCTGATTTAGCCTATTTTGTTTTTTGTTTTTTGTTTTTGTTTCTCTTTTTTTTTTTTCTTTTTTTATTATTTTGGTGTGTAGATTTTAGCCTAAAAAAAGCCATAAACCCATTTCCAAGCCATTGTCTAGGTTTATTAGTTCTAACCACCTTACAGTCATCCTTGTGTCTTGATCTTGAAGTCCTATATTCCCAAAATTGGGCCTGTTACCGAGTGCACACCAGATTCACAGAATCAGACAAACAAGGGTTCTCTCTTGAGTTTCATTGTATCCTGGAGACAAGTTAGTTGTTAAATATTGCAAATCAAACCAAACCAAACCAAACCAAGTCTTAAGTCTCATCAAATGAGGTCGGTTATATGAATAACAAAATTCGAGGGGATGGATATTGTTTCAAGGAAAGAGACATTGTAATGCAACTTCAAGCAATATGTCTTTCTTCATCTTCTATTACAGAAACTCTGCCCCGACAATTTCTCGAGACTATGAACATATTCATGTTACATTGAAAAACTTAGCCCAAATCAATTAAATAGCATTTTATTAATCAATTAATATTGAGCAGGAATATAAGTTAACTGTTCTTGAATTTTATTGTTCACTGAATAAATCAGTTGTTTTGAGAAAGTAATCATAGGCATAGCCTCTTGTATTCTTGACCATCAAGAATTCATGAGGTGTTGGATAACGTCATTGAATCTCCTTCCAGTTGCTTGCTGCGAAAACCACATTGGAATTCACATAAACATCATTTGACCAAAGTTGCTATTTTCTAATACCCACCAATTGAATACTTGTCAAGTAAATACATATAATCTTGGTGGCCAAGAAACTCCTAGTATGGCTCCTCTATAAGAAGCCACCAAGTCCATGAATAAAAAACCAACCTCAAACTTAAAAGAGCTAAGAATTTCTAAAATGGCTGAACAAGTGAAGTTGTTGGGACATTGGGCAAGTCCTTTTAATTGCAGAATTGAGACAGCCCTGAAATTGAAGGGCGTCCAATACGAATTCATCCAAGAAGATCTCCAAAACAAGAGTCCTCTTCTTCTCAAGTGCAACCCCATTCACAAGAAGATTCCAGTGCTCTTACACAATGGAAAGCCCATTTGTGAGTCACTTGTCATTCTTGAGTACATTGATGAGACCTGGAAAGGCACTCCGATCTTCCCTGAAGATCCTCATGAGAGAGCCATAGGGCGTTTCTGGGCCAACTTCATAGATGAGAAGGTATGTTATTATATCTTTTTTCTGAAAAACAAAAATGTTACATGCGAAAAAGTGTCTAGAAAACCAAGGTCAAATTAACCTCATAGTCTCTGTAGTATGTCTTTAGTCGTTATAATGCTAAGTTCTAACTGCATCAATTTTACCTTATAATGCACCTTTACAAATTAGATAAAAATCGAAGGCACAGTGGTCCATTCATCTCTTCAAAATGAATGGTGAGTTGGCCATTGATTTCTATCTAATTTCTTAATGAATATTATTAATTGGACTTAATTGACACAACGCACCAGCTATTTTTCAAATTTTGCCTTGTCCTGTCTATGTGGTCATATTTTGGCCTCTTATAATAATCCCAAAATGTTACATGAGGATGTGATTTGATGAAGTTGTATCACACTTTAATACTTTCATTAGATTGAATTCATATGGTGCATTGGATTTTTCTAATTTTATACTTTGGTCTGTGTATTATAGTGCTTGCCTGCAATAAAGAAGGCTTTTTTTACCAAAGACGATAAGGCCATTGAAGAAGCAAGTGAGCTCCTGCAAACATTGGAAGCCCAACTGAATGATAACAAGTTTTTTCGAGGAGACAACGTCGGTCTGGTAGACATTGTCGCAAACTTGTTTGGATATTGGGTAGGAGTGATTCAGGAAGCAATGGGTGTTGAGTTGTTGACAGAAGAGAAATTTCCCAGACTCCGCAAATGCATCGATGAGTATGACAATTGCAATGTCATCAAAGAATGTCTGCCTCCCAGAGAAAAACTACTTGCCTTTGCCAAAGTTACTTACAAGCCAAGCCAACCAACTAATTAGTTTTTTTTTTATAATTATCTATGCTGCAAAATAAAAATATGCAGTTTCGAACTGCAGACCGGTCTTCTTTTCTATGTATTACTCGTTCTTGTGTTTTGTGTTGCGAGTAAATTGAAGTACTTTTGTTAAATTTCTTGTGGATTTCATAAAATGGACTGAAATGGGTCCATAAACCAGAAATGAGATTCATTGACTCTTTCCCATTTTTTCATATTTTTATATCCTCTGCTGAGACTACTGGAGGTTTCCAATCACCAACAACATATTTGATCAATATAGTAAATGGACATGAAAAACCAGAAATGAGTCTTTAACTATCCCATTTTTCCATCATTTTATATCCTCTGCCAAGGCTACCAGAGGTTTCGAATTACCAACTACGTATTTGATTAAAATAGTAAATGGAGTCATCAAAATAGACATATAATCTTGCTGGCTAAGTAACTAATAGCAAAGTTCCTTTATAAGAACTCATCAAATCCAGACGCATAATCAACTTCAAAGTTTCAAACACATACAAACACACTCTTGAGAGTAATAGCTCTAAATAACAAGTGTTGAAATGGCAGAACAAGTCAAGTTGTTTGGTGTTTGGGGAAGCCCTTTGTTTGCAGAGTTGAGATTGCTCTGAAAATGAAAGGTGTCGAATATGAAGTCATTGAAGAAGATATAACTAACAAGAGTCCTCTTCTTCTTAAGTACTATCCTTGTTCACAAAAAGATTCCAGTGTTGTTGCACAATGGGAAGCCTATTTGCCAGTTGGTTGTGATTCTGGAGTACATTGATGAGAAGGTATGTTCACTCTGGTGTGATCTCAAACAATTTGAGGGCTGCTTTACTAGGATTATGATAATGTTACGTGCACAAACTAAATTTAGAAGACAGACAAATCAATGTCGGTACTATACGGGTACTCAAAAAAAAAAATACTCAAAATTTGAAATTTATGGATCAGAGTTATTCTAGATGTGGAATATAAAGTTCGAATATATAACACACTCTACTTTCTCTTTTCTTTTTTCATGCATTTGAATATATACCACACACAGTTGTTCATGCATTTGCTCTTCAAAGATACTGACTTCTACACTATGAGTACTTGCCTGCAGTATGGAAGGCTTGGTGGAGCAAAGACAATGAACAAGCGAAGACCACGGAAGAAGCATGTGAGCTCCTGAAAACACTAGAAGCCCAACTCAAGGGTAACAAATTCTTCGGAGGAGACAAACATTGGAATTGTAGACATTGTTGCCAACTTTATCGGATTCCGGCTTGGAGTCCTTCTGGAAGCCATGGGATCAGAAGAGTTGTTGACAGATGAGAAATTTCCCATGGGAGAGCAATGTCGGAAATTAGATCCAACTCAGCTTGAAATCGGAGAGCAATGTCGGAAATTAGAGAGTTTCAAATTGCCAGAATGAGCAGAAATTTCGGCGAATTTGAAGGTGACGAAGGCCGATCCGGCAGCGGAATAAGCAGCCATGGAAACTCTGGCGATTGAAGAGAGAGAGAGAGAGAGAGAGAGAGAGAGAGAGATGAAGAAGAAGAAGATCGCTACAAAGATAAAGAAACGATATTTATGAAGAAGAGATACAGAGCAATGTGTTGTGGTTGATTAATTTGCGTTGGAAGCTCCGAAGAGTGTGAGAATGGCAATACATACGAAAAGCTTTGACTGTGGACAGTGAGATTCAAGCGAGAGAGAGTGGAGAGTCAAAAAAGAGAGTTGAGCGAGAGAGATTTTGAGAGAGAGTTCATACACCACCGTTGGAGACAGATTTGGGAAATAAGAGTGAAAGGGGAGATAGGTCAAGTTTTAGTTAACAACACGATTGGGTGATTTTTTTATTTTATTTTTTTATGTAAAAAGTGATTTTTTGCAACCGCTAAACAGTCAACCGCAAAAAAATAAATGTAAAAAGTTATATTTCTAGTAGTGTGAAAATAATAGCAAATAAGATTCTGCTAAAAATAATAGCACCAAACCCAATTTGAGAGAACAATTAGGTTTGATGGATTAATTTTGGGGCCGACTTTGATAATTCAAATCTTTTACCTTTTAAGATTTGTTAGAATATTCATACAAAACATAAGATGATCGAAAATCCGTATCTATATGTCTTGAATCACATTTGTATAAAAAAAATTCAATACTATTTTGAAATTATATTTGTTGTGTATTTTTTTTTAAGATAAATGTGATTAAAACATATAACTATCGATATTCGATCATTGTGATTTACTTAGTAAGTTCTAAAAAGTGAACGGTTTAGATCACCGAAGTTGTTCCAAAAACAGGCCCATTAAAGCCAGCTGCTCTCTCAAGTTGGCCCCAAACCCATATGGTTTATTGCTATATGGCTAAAAGCAAAATGACAGTGATTAGGAGATTACAGACCTCATGCTGAAGTGAGACTAAGAATTTTGTATAATTCCAAAATTTATGGCAAGTAAAACTAGGTGACAGGAATATCTTTAAATGGGACAGTAAAAAAATGATAGATAATATCAAAATCACATGAACATCACAAATAATAAGACAAATAGAATATATAAACCATAGATCATGTTCTAACAGTATTGAGTGGAATCAGCATCAACAAGTAAAGTTCCATCCCAAATCAGATAATATGACTTTTACTGGGAAAATGATAGTCCAAAGATTGTAAATGTGTATTGAGAGAGCGCATAACAATTTAAGAAAATTTCTTTACAAACAGAATTCTGTACCTGACCAGATGCTGCCAGTGCATCTGTAAGGAGAGATACAGCCAACCATACTTGTAAGCATATCTGATGAGCAGCCATAGCTACTGTTCCTTGATGAGCGGCCATTGATGTCCCTAGTGTCATAGTCACAAGAACAACAAGAGTTCTCCCGATAAGAAAACCACCTAGAGGAGTGAAGAATGTGCAAAAAGTATCACAATCTAGGATTCTAGAAAGAACACGACCACAAAGGGTGGGGGGGAAAAACTAGTCAATGTATGAAATCCAATGATTTTGAGTTTGTGTCATGTCATTTTAAATATTGAAAAATAAGAACCAATAAGTCACAAATTGACAATTGTGTTCAAATTTTCAACGCAAAAATAAGTGCCAGAACTTGACCATTAGTATGTTGCATATGGAGCCAATAAAGGGGCACTCTTATTAAACTTGATCCTATGATTGAGACTCTCCAAGGTCCCATAACACTGCTAGTAAATAAAGTACAAAAGTACATGGCAGAAGTACATGGCAGCACTTGGAGTGATTAGTATTGACTGCACAGCACAAGTGTATTCCATAGATAGCACTAATAAATCATGAGGTTGAGAATAACTACCATCCATATAAAACAAATCACCAATCCAACAATTTAGGAATTTCTTCAGCTTTGGATAATTGTCTTATAACAAAGGAGCATTCTTACAAGGAATAAATTATAGCAACTCATGGACAACAGATACGTAAATTCTTTCTCCTCCATCAAAGCTAATTTACCAACATATTTAACACAAAAGAGGTTGACCCAGTGATGAGGCTCCCAGTAAAGCGGGTTCTGGGGAGGACAAAATGTACATAACCTAACCGCTATTTTATAGAGGTTGTTTCCGTGATTCGAACCAGCACCACTAGGACGTTAATGTACAATGCTTATGAGAACTTCGAGGTTTTTGGCTACAATACGAGCTCCTTAGGAAGCAACAAGCAAGGATATACGAACTTATCAACTCCATTTGAGTATGCCTTTCAGCACTAGTCACATTAGAAAGGTTAGCTCCCACATGCAACAAAATAGTGTCCCAGTGTTCTGCTACAAGATGAACTGCTATAACTAATCAGCCTTAAACAGGATTTATGGTCCTAATCCAATGTAATATTGATATCAAATTTCCGTACTCACAGATCAGAACTACAAAAAGGTAAGGGCTTGGTATTGATTTTTTTATGTAAACCTATTACTATTAGAAATTCACATGTTTCTCCTCTGTCTAAACAATAGTTACAACTCACATATACATATATATTTAATTACATCAACATATGTAACTAATGCTCCTTTATTTTCCAAAACTATCCACATTATATCTATCTAACAGCTCATAATGTTTCATATATTTACTAGAAACATAAATTCCATTCACTAATCTCCATAGCACATGCATTACATAGGAGCAAAGTCACAAGAAGTTGGTGTTGCTTCTGGACAACTGGAAGGATAGAAACTAAATACAGAAAAAGATACATGATGGAAGCCCAAAGAATAACAACAGGCAGCACAAGTTTTCCTAAAGAATCATTCCAATAATGGTAGCCTTGACAACACCTAAAGTAATATCATACAATGATGGAATAAAAAGTTACTCTAGTGATGTCTTTTTTGACCTTCCTCACGCTAGCACCTTCTACGTGCACAAAATTATAGCTCAAATGTGTTGTTGATCTGCTTTAATAAATGTAAACATCTAAAACTTGACTCTCCATTTTGTATATTATTGACATACAACTATTGATTTTCAATCAAATTTATTTCCCAAATCATTAGGCATGGAACATCAAATTTTGTAGATACTGACACACACAATGTCCTTCACAAGGACTAACAAGACTGTGGGACTGGCCAGAAACTTCATTTGTCATAACTCACATGTCCAATCATAGTCATTAGAGACTAAATCAATTCGAGAAATATATGATTGACCAGGCCTCAAGTGCCCAGTTGTCCATGTATCCCTAAAGCCACACTGATGGGTAGCTACAACTCCCCTCATATGGCCTAAGCACACGTGTTTTAGGCCTAGTTTGGGAAGACTAAATAAGTGCACTTTTTGACTTTTTATGAAATATGGGTTGAGTTTGGGTTGGGTTTGAAGTGATGTATTAGAGAGGTGATGTGACTTAAATAAGATGATGTGACTTAAATAGGATAGTCACTTTTTGACTTTTTGTCTTTTTTCAATCTTTCCAAACTAGGCCTTAGTAATGTCAGCAATGTCAGGTGACACAAAGGTATCAATGCAGGTCAAGGGTAGGAAGGGAAGGCACAAAAATGCTGAGGTGATGCCTACACCAATTAGGATGTAACACAAAGTCATTAAACTGAGGGACATACCTTGTTGCTATATTAAGAATGTGCATATTGCTTCTTGAGCTCCCATGTGTCATATCTAAGATCTCAATGAAATGGGTCTGCAAAATAATTAACATACATTGCCTTTAGAAGTCTTGTTTAGTACTATATTATGTTTCTAAATTACACAACCATGAAACTTGCAAACAGACAACAGATCATTAGCAAATAGAAATTAATTTTTTAAGATAAAGCTGTCATTTAATTGATTCATTTAGGAGACAAATAATAAAATAAAAAATAGGTATATCTATATCAGTTTGCAGACTTCAGACCAAAAATGGTCCTGTTCACAATATTGCATGTGAACACAAGATGAAGCAAAATCCTTGATGCAACACCTAACTCTCACAAAAGCATTAATTTGTCATTACATCTAAAGCATTCATTTAAGTTATTGCATGCAGAAACAACCTGAAATTTTTATTTTGAAACATCTAAGAAACTTTCTTTAAGAATCACACAAAATTGAGGCACACTTATCAAATACATTTTACTAATAATCTATCATTATAAATACATCCCCAAGATGTCAAATGAGGAAATAATTATAAGATAATAAAAATAGAGTACCATGCACACAAATAATTTAAAGGAAAAAATAAAAATATACAAAGCAAAGGTCAATTCCTGAAATTTTCAAGTTTCAACATGTGCAAGGATGGTCTAATAGAAACTAGGATGACCTAGGAAGCAGAGACACTTGTCAGAAATGCCACGTGGCTATGAATCGCAGAAGAAAAACTAATTGAATTGCTTCCTTATCTACTATTTTTCTTCATCCCTTCTATAAATGAAAATAAAAAGCCTTAAAAAAATCATTTTTCTTGAGCACAACCATCATATTTAGGGACAAAAAAAGAAGAAAAAAAAAAAGCCATAATTTGGACATAACAGAATGCAGATGTTCAAGTTAGAACATGGAAACAGTGAATGAAGCTTTTTAAACAATTACAGCATCTGGTGTGCATTAAAGTGTGTATATATATATATTTATATATAATGTGTATCTATATAGCTATAGCATTGATAGAAGAATGGGAAAATTGTCGATTTTATTCAGTATTCCTGAAGTAAATGGAAAAAGAACAGAAAATGAAAAATAATTTCTAAATCTGGTTATAGTATTGTTTTGGCTCTGAAAAATGAAAAAAAAAACAATAAAAAGACGTTTTTTGCTCTCGTTTTATTACATTTTGACAGTAAACAAACTGAGATTCAAGTCTCACTCGATAAAAACAAAAGTTTATGATCAATCTGATCGCATAAGGAGCTGAACAAGTTCTCAGATCGAGATAGATGTTAGAATAAATGTATAAAAATAAATAGAGAATTGTATTATTGAATAATGTATGCTTGTTGTGTATCTACATTTACAAGAGAATTAGGTCTCTCTATTTATAGAGAGGAGAAAGATACAATGGAGTACGAAGGCATAAGGTAAGATATTACAATAATATAAAAGTGTAATCTAAAGCTTTGCTGGTAGTGGGTGTTGGCCTCCTTTACACCTTTGCTGGTTCCTAATGCACATGTACATTACAGCTCCTAATGCACATGTACAGCTATGAAAGTATAAGGTATATTATATGTTAACAGCCCCCCTCAAACTCAAGGAGGATAGGTACTAGCCAACTTGAGTTTGGAGAGAGTAACAAAACAGAAAGATAAGCTGACAAATAAAATTAAAAATGGGATAGGAGACACTGTATGGTCGTGTCAGACCGTTGTAGAAGACAGTTTATGGGGTCATGTCGGACCGTTGTAGCAGACAGTTTACGGGGTCATGTCGGACCGTTGTAGCAGACACTGTGTGGTCGTGTCAGACCGATGTAGAAGACAGTTTATGGGGTCATGTCGGACCGGTGTAGCAGGACAGTTTACGGGGTCATGTCGGACCGTTGTAGAAGACAATTTACGGGGTCATGTCGGACCGGTGTAGCAGGACAGTTTACGGGGTCATGTCGGACCGTTGTAGCAGACACTGTGTGGTCGTGTCAGACCGATGTAGAAGACAGTTTATGGGGTCATGTCGGACCGGTGTAGCAGGACAGTTTACGGGGTCATGTCGGACCGTTGTAGAAGACAGTTTACGGGGTCATGTCGGACCGTTGTAGAAGACAGTTTACGGGGTCATGTCGGACCGATGTAGCAGCTGACCGGAATCAATGTCGGGACAGTTTACGGGGTCATGTCGGACCGTTATAGGATCTTGTGGTGGTGCACCAAGGGGGCGACTTAGGGAGTGCGCCATGGGCGACTTATACATGATACTGTGTATAACCCCCCCTCAAACTCAAATAGGTGTGAAGGTAGAAACCTATTTGAGGTTGAAACAAAGGGATTGATAAAGCTGACTGGTGTAGAAGACACTGTATGAGTGTGTATATAGGCTGCCCAAAAAATATACATGGATGTAGATATCGAGCCCTTAAAAGTTGTGCCCTCAAAAGGTGTGCCCAATCTGTCAAAAGGCGTGCCCGATGCATCAAAAGGCGTGCCAAAATGATGGCGAGGCACGTGAGCGCCTTGGCTTGCGCGCCCGTGTTGTCGGCTGGTGGTAAGAGGCGCGCGATGCACATGGCTGCCTCGGCTATAAGACGGAGGCTGAGGCTGAGGCAAAAAAACCTGCGAGAGATATCCTGAGAGAGATTCTGTAACACTCTGTTTTCTGAGAGAGATTTCTGAAAAATTCTTCGTTTTGCTGAGAAAGAGAGGTCGTTTTGCTGAGAGAAAATGGCCTCGTCTTCCCGTGGACTGCTCACCCTCTTTCCCGATCTCAATGAGTCCACAGGAGAGAGAGCTGGTGCGGTGGCCAGTGAAACTCAACCAAGCGCTTCCGGTTTTGCTCCGTTGAACTTTCCGATGCGGTCTGTGGAGCAAAAAATGGATGTGCAGTCGGATGTGGAGGCCAATCAGAATACTTTGAAGGCATGTGTGGAGTCCATGACGGCGGTCACAAATCTGTCGCACCGGCTGCAGAGTAGGACAAATGAGGTGCAGCAGTTAAACTCCCAGCTGGCTCTGCTCCAACGCATGTATAAGGATGCGCGAGCAGAGATAAGCGTGCTAAGGGCAGAAAACAAGGAGCTGAAGCGGAAGGCCACCGTGATGTTCCGATTTGGAGGTCCTCCATATGCTGCAGTGGAGGAGTATGGGGGAGTGAACGTGCTCGGCGGCGTGGAAAACACGGAGGCAACACTATCAAGGCCCGCTCAGGACGGAGGCAAGAAGAAGAGACCGGCGGCAGAGTAGAGAAGGGATAGAAAAATCCCGCCGGTGGGTGTGGTTGTTGATTTGGTTGGTTGTTTGTTTGTTTGTTGGTTTTTTTTTTTTTTTTTTTTGTTTTTTTGTTTTTTTGTTTTTTTTTTTGGTGGAAAAGTGTGATTGGGGTTGATCCCCGGCATGAAGAAATGACAAGTGTGTGGAATGTTTGTGGTGTTGATTTTGGTGTTGGGGTTTTTGGAGAATAAGAAAAATAAAATAAAATAATAAAAAGAAAATAGATAAAAGCCAATATTATTGGATGGGTAAGGTGAGAAAGATCGGGGTGAGGTTTTTTTTTTTTTTTTTTTTTTTGGAGTGGGATGAATGATGAGAATCATGTGGGGAATATATTCTATATGTTGTGTGGGTGGAGAATAAAGAAAAGAAAAGAAAGGGAAGCATGTGGTTGTGTTCTGAATGGTGGCCTGGGTGGAGAAGAAAGAAAAGAAAAGAAAAGAATAACTGTCCTTTTGTATTCTGAAATGTTGCCTCAGACCCACATAAAAAAAAAAAAAAACCCGTGAAATAAGGAGAGACAGAGAGTGAGGGGATATAGTGGAGAGAGAGAGGGGAGTAGAGACAGAAATTCCAAAGCAGAACAAAGAGGCGTGAGCTCTGTCTAAACGGCCATCTGTCCAACCCCCCCATTGACACAATTCCAAAACCCTAGAGAGAGAGAGGGGAGTAGAGAGAGAGATGCTAAAAAAAAAAAAAAAAATACCAACGACGAAGTTAAACAGGACTGTCTGGGTCGGAGCTGCAGTCGGAGAAACGAGAGGCGACGTCATCGAACTTGGATTTGCCGGAGACGATGTCGTCGCGGAGGGATTTGAGCTGAGAGACGGCGGCGTCTCTGGTGTTGTTGGTGATGATCCGACCTTCTGGATCCTTCAGTGGTGTTTGGGTCTCCTCTTTTTAGAGAGAGAGAGGCCGTGTATGTGTATCTCTGTGTGATGGGTGTGTCTCGTGAGAGAGGCCGTGTATGTGTATCTCTGTGTGATGGGTGTGTCTCGTGAGAGACCCAGCTAGAGAGAGGTGAGAGAGAGCTGTGTGGGTATGTGCTTGGGTGTCTGTGGGTGTGGTTGGTTTGTGTGTTTGCTGTGTGTGCGTGTGTGCATGGTGGGAGAGAGTGGCTACCGGGTCTCCATGTGTGTTGTTCTGCCGTGTGTCCATGCATGTGTATGTTGGCAGCCGTGTGTTGTGTGTGGAAGGAGAGAACCAGCCCCGTGTGTTGTGTGCTGTGTGGTGTATATGTGAATGGTGTGTGTAGTGTGTATCCTAGAGAAGCTAAACCCGTGGGTGTATGAGTGGTGTGTGGGTGATGAGGTGGTGAGGTGTTGTTGAAGAATCTGCCATTGAAGAAGAAATTAGGGAATTTTGGGTTTGTCCGGCGGGCGGCTAAGGCGAGATTGCCGCCCGCCGGTGGAACGAAAATTATTAGGTTCTTAACCTAGCTCTGATACCATGTTAGAATAAATGTATAAAAATAAATAGAGAATTGTATTATTGAATAATGTATGCTTGTTGTGTATCTACATTTACAAGAGAATTAGGTCTCTCTATTTATAGAGAGGAGAAAGATACAATGGAGTACGAAGGCATAAGGTAAGATATTACAATAATATAAAAGTGTAATCTAAAGCTTTGCTGGTAGTGGGTGTTGGCCTCCTTTACACCTTTGCTGGTTCCTAATGCACATGTACATTACAGCTCCTAATGCACATGTACAGCTATGAAAGTATAAGGTATATTATATGTTAACAATAGAGATTGAAAATAGATAGAAACGTTTCAGATGAGAAAAGAAAGAATTGCAAATAATTGAACACCTAGATTTCCTAAGTCAGATAGAGAGAAGCAGAGGCGATAGAGGAGGTTGAGGATTGCAAATTTACTTCTATTCTCACAAGACACCGATGAAATCACCTAATTTGCAATGAAATCACCTGAAAATTCTTCAAATTGACAGGTACATTACAAGCTTGAGAACTCGAGAAAACGAGAGATCGAGAGAGACAGAGATTGATAGATAGAGATTGGAAGGGAAATTGAGAGACAGAGAGAGAGAGTGAGATTGAGAGAGCGATTCATACCGATGGAGATCTTCAAATGACAATGGCGAGCGGAAGAGCGAGAGAGCAGAGCTATGCAGGTCTGTAATGCGTGAGAGAGAGAGAGAGAGAGAGAGAGAGAACAACTGTTTTAATTTTTCTAGAACTAGGTAACTTGGTTATTCAAAAAAAAAAAAAATTAAAAATTAAAAATAAGGAATGACTTGGTTATTTGCGACTGTTGATTAAGTGGTCGCAAATTATATAGTAGCACAAAATGATTTTTCTAGTAGTGCCATTTTATGCAAATGGAAGAATGCCTATGTTAACTTCCCTGTTATCAAAGAAAATCTGCCTCCCAAAGAGAAAACTAATGGTCTACTTCAGAGCTCGTCAACAACCTGCTAGCAGTCCTAAAAATGAGTAATTTATTGATGTAATTTCCTGCTCATATATTCGAATAAATCTCTGCATTAGTCAAATTGCAGACGAGTCATTCTGCTTTATGTATTAAGTCCTATGTTGTTGTGGTTAGTTTGTTGATCATATCTGCAAATAAATCTTTGCATTGTCAAATTGCAGACTAGTCTTTCTGTTTTTTGTGTTGGGTCCTATGTTCTTTCTGTTTTTTGTCTATACTATGTATTAGGAGTCTTGTCTCACTTTGCTTCATTTAAATAAAGGTAATATGTTTATGTAGACAGAATGATCTACAACATCCCTAGGCAGTGTTGGGGATTTAGACACTAAAAACATTTTTAATTTAAAATTGACTAACATAAACATATAACAAGTAAAATCATAAATCATGTAACCAATGAACAAAAATAATAAAAAAATTAAGGACAGTAAGTAATATGTGAGATTGATGAAAGGCACAAGTAGGGCTGAGCAAGTGATCCGTGAAATCCGTAATCCGATCCAGTCCAGTCCAATCCGATAGGTTTGGATTGGTTTTTTGAATCCACGGTTTGGTTCCGGATTGAAGAATTAAAAATCTGTAGTTTACGGATTGGTTCCGGATTGAACCCCACGGTTCCGGATTGGAACCGATCCGAACCGTATACAAATAGTCTATATTTTTATTATACATCCCCCCATAGTATCTTCTCTTAATTCTATATAAAATCTAAACTCAAACCTAAAATCGTATAATATTTTCTTTTATTACTCTTGTTTGTTGGTTTTTAGTTTTAAGTTGTAATGGTTTAAATACTTGTAGTGAAACCAATTTTCTTATGGTTGTTTAAATTTTAGAACAGTACGTCGCTATTATAGAAAAATATGTTGCTATTGTGGAACTAATATAGTGCTATATTTATATTTTTATAAAATTAAAGTGTTATAAATATATTTTTGTTATTTAATTATGTGAATCCGTGGTCCTAAACCGATCCAATCCGTATTTAAATGGATTGGTTCGGATTGGTTCCATGATTTAAACGGATTGGATTGGTTCCAATTTTTTAGGAACCGTAGATAACGGATTGGTCCTGGTTTTATCCCAATCCGGTCCAATCCGGACCATGCTCACCCCTAGGCACAAGTAATCCCATATATATATATATATATATATACATTTTTGATCAGCAAGTAATCCTATATTCAGTTGGAGGGGGGTGTCCCGGCTCCTGCAAAGTCAACAAAAATCATACATATATATATGTTAAATATATATTTTTTATGTAATCTCTTAACGGTAGCCCCCTTGTTTGTATTCACCTTTGGTCTTCTTTCCCTCCCATTTCAAAGATTGGGCCCCACCTCATCCAATGATACAAACCAATATCTGTGAATAAAAAAAACTAACAAACAAATAAAAGTCATGTGATACAAGTTACAACTCACAAGCGAGTCACGTGGTGGAATGGGATGTCAAGCTTGTGGAGGAAGTTTGGAGCTTTAACAAACAAGCAAACATCTCAGATTAGAGCAGTTCAAAAAAAAAATAATAATAATAGAGCTCTCATTTGAAAGGGTTTTCTCTTCTTTTTTTTCTGCTATGAATTAGGAGAACCAATAACTCTTAACGGCAAAACCCACCTTTTAAAAAGCAATTGACAAAGAAAGGTAACATTCAATAACTCATGAACTCCCTTTGTTTTTATTAATTTATTTTAAAATTAAAATATTTAGTTAATAAATAGAGAATGAGATATTCATTTTTATTTTGATTTTTTCCTTATGATTAGTAGAGAAGATGACTCCCAGCTTTTGGACATGTTCTCACTTATCACTATCATCAGTATTTCTCCTTTTTTCTCAATAGAAGGTAAGTCTCCCTGTTTTTATGTTTGTTAATTTTAATCTGTTTATATAAATTGTATATTTTATATTTGAATTTATTTAATATTTTGTATATTGTTAAAGATGATATGTGCTTGTAATATAAATAAAATTTGAAGTTATCAAAAGTTCAGATTCATAAAAAAAATAATGTATAAATAAAATTTGCAGGTTATCAGAAGCTTAAATGTGTCCATGTCATGGGGAAGCTAAAAACAATTGATGCATTCTTTAAAAGAAAGAGTGTTGATAATTCAACATCTGATGTGCCTAACTTGAACTCAAATATTGAGACTTCAATTCCTGAACAACATCCTTCAAAAAATCCACAAGTTGAATGTCAAGATGTAGACACTTCATAAATAGAAATTATGTGTCTTTTTGTTAGTTTTACAGTAAAGGAGACAAGATATAGTCATTTTGTAACACACTTTTCGTTATATCATGGTATTAATATATAAAGAATTTTAATCTTTGTTGCTTCATAAATGGTTATAGCTAGTGGATATTTATTCATTTATTTATTATTTAAGTCCACATTTATAATATTAATTTGGCCCCCAATTAAGAAATCCTTCCTCCGCCCCTGCCTATATTTATATAACTCAAACAGAGAGCAATGATAAACAATGACATAGCAGTCCTAAAAAGTTTACATTATTTCGCGTATAAACCCATGCAACCAAAAAAACAAAAAAAGCGAAAAATAAATAAATAAATAAAAGAAAAGAAAAAGAGAAGGGCCAAAAACTCACAATCATAATCAGTGGTACCATGGTCACCATGACTAGGTTAATTACTTCTAACCACCTTACAGTCATCCTTGAGTCTTGATCTTAAAGTCCTGTCTAAGCCTTCGTTTGGCAACTTGGGTTGAGTTAGATTGGGTTAGGTTGAGTTTGGGGGTTATTTTATTCACAAAAGATAAAATAGTTTTTAGCGAGACAAAATGTCACATCCAATCCATAATCATTACATTCTTTCTCTCACAAAAATCAAAAAAGCCAAAAACCTATCTCAAACCAGACGTTTTAACTTCATGTTAAAATAATCAAAAAGTCAACCCACTTCCCAAACGAATCCTTCAATGAAACTAGGTCTAGTTGGTTGTTTTTTCACTTTTTTTTCTTCATCTTCATGTCTTTAGAAATAAAATCAATGAAGAATTCAAAAACACCCATTGCTTTCATTTTTGGAGCATATCTTCTGCAGAAATACACTTCAACAATTTTGGCAAATGAGAAAATCTGAGATATTCAGGTCTGATTTCGTTTGTGCAAAACATAATCAGACACAAAGATGTTCTCCTGTACAAGTTCATCGTTACCTAGGCTAGTGCTGCCTCACGAGCACAAATAGCATCCACCAGTATGGACAGGAGGGGATCCAGATCTTTCAAGCAATATGTCTTCTTCTTCTATTACAGAAACTCTGCACTGCACCATTAATTTCATGGGACTAAGTACATATTCATGTAGCATTGAAAAACTCGCTCAAAATTAAATAAAATAACATTTATTTAATTAATATTGAGCAGGTATATAATTAACTGTTCTTGAATTTCATTGTTGGCTGTAAATGGATTGGGATTGGATTAATTTCACAGAATCCGATCCAATTATTTGTTAATTGGAATCCCAATCCAAATCCGATATTGAGAGCCGGTTTGGAAACGTTGTTTTTTTAGCAATTTTTTGACTTCTGACTTTTTTATGAGATGAAAAAAGTCAGTATATTTGGGATAGTTTTTTTAGTTGAATAGATGATTATTGTGAGGAAAAAAGTGATTGATTGATGCGTAGAATGTAACATTTTAACTCTTTTGTCATTTTTTGGTTATTTTAGCAAAAAAGCTTCTCCCCAAAGTTGGTAACAGTAATCAGTGGACAATTCTCCTGTATTTCATTGACCATCAAGAATTCATGAGGTATTGGATTACCTCATTGAATCTCCTTCCAGTTGCTTGTTGAAAAGACATCAGAATATTCACAGGAAAATCATTTGACCAAAGTCACTATTTTTAATTGAATATTTGATAAGTACATACATACAATGGTAGAGAAAGTGAAATTGACTCGTTGATCATACCCGCAAATAAATCCTTGCATTGTTAAATTGCAGACTAGTCTTTCTGGTTTTTTGTGTTGGGTCCTATGCTATTGTGGTGAGGTTACTAAGGTACTTGCCTTTACTATGTATTAGGAGTCTTGTGTCACTCTTGCTTCATTATATGTGTTTTATAGACAAGCATATACAACATCCCTAGGTCCTGTTGGGGATTTAGACACTTAAAACATTTAAATTTAAAATTGACTAACATAAAGATATCAACAAGTAAAATCATAATTCATGTAACCAATGAACAAAAATAATAAAGATATTTAAAGAAAGAAAGTAGTCTGTGAGAAATTCAAAAATATCCATTGCTTTCATGTCATTTTCATTGTTGTGAGAAAACAGTTTTCGAAAAACAACTTTTTGGTTTTTCCAGAAAATTTGGTTGTTTTGAGAAACAGTTCACAAAGACAATTGATTTTTTGTTTTCCAAAAAATAAAAAACACAACCAAATAATTGCAATTCTCTAGTTAATCGTCATTCTTATTACTTCCGCATATACTGGAATTTTGCTTCTGTGATCCATCAAACAGTTATTGACTTCTTAGTTGTTAGTATCTTAGTTGGAATAGATGCGAAAATCAGGTGCTCCGATGTGAAAATATTCAAGATGTTGCAAATCTCATGAATTTCTAATATGGCCTCCATAAGAAGAGGAATTGAAACCAACAATAGTTGATCGTCATTTCGCACGAAAAACCATAGATGGTGAGATATGGGTTGATTCCAAACTTGCAACCATGGTCGATCCAATCTAGCCCACATGAAAACTGAAATGTTGAAATTCAGTACTCCCACAACAGACACAGGAGTCATTTCTGAACACTGAAATCATTACTTTTCTTCTCTCTTTTAAGGCTGAGCCTTTTTTGTTTTCATTTTTGGAGTGTATCTTCTGCAGAAATACACTTCTGGAATCTTGGCAAATGAGAAAATTTGAGATGTTCAGGTCTGATTTCATTTGTGCAATACGTAATCAGACATAGATGTTCTCATGCACTTCATTGTATACTAGAAGTGTTGGAGAGGGTTCAAGAAAGGAGTTGGAAAATTCGAATGTCTTCGAAGATCTTTGAAGAACAATTTCGAATTCTCTAGAAGATGATGAGAGGTTTAGATTTTTCAATAGTCTCAACTCAAGAACACAAGAGTAAAGGAGATGATGGAGATAAGAGATTGGGTGAAGAAAGTAAAATGGCTAGAGAGAGAATAATGGCAAGACTCTCCTATGGATCTCTCACTTTCACTCTCAAGATTGATAATGGAGAAGGGAAATTAGTTCTTTCCCAAGAGTTAATTCTCCAAAATTCATCCCTTGTAAAGTTATGGGTGGGTGCTATTTATAGGCACCTCATGATATAGGATGGAGCCCATGTGCAAGGCACATGGGGAATATTCTCTCTAACCACCTTGTCCGAGGAGGTGACCTCTCCGAGGATGAGGAAAACCCGGAATAGGAGATCAACCCCTCGGCGAACCCTTCTTCTTAGCCACACCTAACCAATGATCCCCAATCATCCCAAAGGGTCAGGGGTAGTCCCAGAGGACGTCCTGCCGCATAAGGGTCAGGAGTAGTTCAAGAGAATGCCCTACCGCAAATATTGCCGAGTCTCAGGGACCCCCTAGATCGTGCCACCTCGACCCGGGTATAGGCTAGTTTAACCGAAGAGTGAATTTATCTCCACTCATCGTCCTCAGGATTGGGTCCTTTGTTCGGACTCCATTACGCCCATGGTTCTGGTTCGCAGATCCCGGAAAGCTCCGAGCCCGCAAGTGTTCTGGGACTCATTAACGGAGCGACTTCTAGGTTGCGTCTGAATCCGTTCGAAGCCAAGTGCTTCGGATCTCTAGGTTCGTGGATCCGAACCCTTTCGAGTCCGAGCCCGAGTAAGTCTCTAAGTTCGTGGATCCGAATCCTTTCGAGGCTTAGAGTGATTCGGCCTGTTTGATGGTGATTAATCCGGGCCCACCAATCTTGAACTTGCGATAAATTCGGGCTCGCCAATCTCGGGCTATTGAGCCTAATTAATTTAGCGGATTCAAATTAGCTCCTCTTACAAGAAGCAAGTTCAGTGTTACCTAGGCTAGTGCTGTCCCACGGGCGCGAATAGCATCCTCCAGTCCATACTGCAGGGATCCAGATCTTTCTATTACAGAAACTCTACACTGCACTGTAGACGTCCCCGAACGCCCCGGGAGGAACGAGCTCCCGTTCCGTTCATATTGGGGTCACTACAACTCAGGACTCTCAAATTTGTCACGGTTCTAAGTCTGAACCAAAGAGTCCAAATCCGGCAAATCGTTTTGAGAAAACAGATTTTTTTGAAAGAAGTGCCAAACATGGACTGCTTTGCCAGATACAGAGTCGCCACCTAAATATTTTGTTTTGGGAAATTTAGGAAACCCTGACTCGGTGCCAAAGGCCACGTGTCCGTCATCACCAAAGTTGCCTCGGTTCGGGAACTTGGGTACGATTGGGGAAGGTCACTTCGTGAGCACCCCCGCTCGCCCGATCAAAGATCGGCCTCTACTAACCATGATATCTATTTTTGAAAACTTTGTGTGTCCTTATTCCGGTTATTAGCCTAGGTTACTATGTGATGCACACAGCATACAAGTATAGACCAGGTCGCCTGGATTGGAACAAAGCATCTCATGTTTGTTTATTTGAAAGGTGGTTTGCTACTCGCAAGTAGGCTTAAAATGCAGATTTTGCCACCCTCGGGTGGGCTTAGAAAAGATGGTTTTGCCACTATCTAGTGGGCTTAAAACAAATATTTGATGAATTGTCCCAATCCAAACAACCCAACCTTCACCCACAGGCATTCAAGCAGTTATATCATATAAGCAAATAGCCTCATGGTAAGCATGCTATTCATGGCAGTCACTCACACGCATGCAAGGATGCTAAAGCATAAAGCTCACCGGGTACTCCAAGCCAAAAAAGGAAGTTAATTAGAAATCCATGCATGATCCTAATTATACAGAAATGCCTAATGCAACACATGCAAAAATGCAACTATAGCAGGCTCGGCTACTCTAAACATGGCATATGGAATGCTACAGCTAACACGTATTCAACTTTGAAATTGAAATACAATGCAGTTAGTATGATGCGCCGAGCCCGGTGCATGCAAAACAGATGAATGATGCAAACATGCTGTCATACTGTATGCTAATTGAAATATGCCCTATTCTAACCATCATAAGCGGGTAAATAAAAGGGAAGAAAGACGTGGGGTTGGAAGACATACATCACACTCACGCACACTTATTACAGTTGTGCCCTCGCGCAGAGGGTCCGAATAAATATACAGTCCCGAATAAAAGAATAGTACAGTCCAAATAATACAGTCCAAATAATGTACAAATTCCTAATTAATTAACGAATTAACTAAAAAAATAAATAAACTGGCATGCAAGCCAGGGACTGCCTTGACTCTTCTCCGGGTGATGAATGATGCATGTGCGGGTTGCCTTTGCGCGGAAATCCATGGCGATGCCCCGATTAGCCTCTGTTTGCACTTTTTCTTGAAATGCGCCCCAAACTCCGGAAAGTTACTGATTCTTGATTTTTGCTGCAACAGAGAGCAGGAAAGGGGCATAGCAATGTATTTCACAAATATATGCATGCCTCGATCCTCGTGCCACCAATCACGCATATTGATGCATGATGGCCGAGGAGCCGAATTGCGCAATTCAATGTAGAATGAATGTACATGAAAACACAACAAAACCTAACTCCATCATGGATGATCCGGAGTGTCGGTGACTGGGGAATTGAGACGCGTTCCGTCACTCGGAGTACGAAACGCACCTCGTTTCCCGTGCCCGGGCTAACTCCTATTCCGAACACAATGCAATATGCATGACATGCATGAATGCAACTAAGATACAGCCTAGCATGCACAATGCTATGAAAATGAGATGCCTCGAAATGCGTGCACACGGGCACGCAAACCGAGGCAATGACATATGCAATGCAATAGCATGGAAAATGATATGCAAACATGCTAATGGAATTTCAGCACTGAAATGTGGGGGAAAACAGCCCCGAAATGAGGCGAAAGTACACCCGATGCATGGAATCTCTCCCGAAATGCAAATTAGGCGCATAGAATGAACTACAGCTATACAAAGCATGCATAATTGGTACACGAGATGAAAATACAGAAGCAAGGCAGCCTCAAAATAAGCATTTTTACAGTACAAATCATGGCCAAACAGCAAGCAAAGATAGGGCAACAATGGCATGCAAAAATGGCCCTAAACATGAGATTATGAAGCAACTCACAGCTGCTAACTCCAAATAGGTTAGGGCCCTTCAACAACATTGAAGAGGGGCAAAAAATAAGCCACTTTACAGAACTGTAAAAACCTCAAAAACAAACATAGATATGGCTAAGCTCTTATGCAAGAAAATGGGCCAAAAGGTGGCCAAAGAAGCAAGTGGTATATGCAAAGCCCAAACTGAAAAATTCCCTTCTACAACATTGAAGAGGGACCAAAAATATGCATATTTACAGAACTGTAAAAACCCCAAAAACAAATATAGATATGGCTAAGCTCTTATGCAAGAAATGGGCCAAAAGATGGCCAAAGCACAAAGTATACTAAATATCCATCAAACAGCCAAAGGCCCTTAATGAAACATGAAGAATGGGCCAAAATAAGACTATTTATAGCTCTGTAAAATGACCAAAAATGGAAGCATAATGGGCTGCCAAAGCATGCAAGAAAACAGCATTCAAGGAAGATATTGAAGCAAGTACAAGATGGGGGGCTCAAACAGGGTTGAGCCCTTAATGAAACATGGAATATAGCTAAAAAAAATGGCATTTTATGTTTTGGTCGGAGCTCAAAACAGCAAGCAAAGAGGCTAAAAAATGAGGCAAAAATGAGCTAGAAAGAGGGAGAAGAGTGCTCACCCTTGAAGACCCAACATTTGCTGCCTCTAGGACTGAAAAATGCTGCCTCTTAGCTGCTGGAAAGCCACTCCTATCTATTGGAATGGAGTAGTGGTGGTGGTGCTTGGTGGTGGTGAAGAAATGGGTGTAGGAACTTAAGGATTTTGAAGCTTAGAATTATAGAGAGATAGAGATACAATATAGGAGCTCCAAATAGTTTTTTTTCTAACCCTTAATACAGACCTGGGGTGCTGTATATATAGGCAAAAGGGGTGGAAAAATGGGGGGAAAAAATGGAGGGAAAAAAATGGAGGGAAAACAATCCAAGTTTCCCTCCAAAAAAGCCAAAAAGTGGGATATAAAGGCAAGTGGTAGCTGCTGGATCCAAATGACCGAGAGCCCTTCAACAAAGTTGAAGAGGGGCTCAAAACAAGACACTTTGTAGTTTACGACTAAGTCCAAAACAGCTCACAAGTAAGCCTAAAATACCGCGCAAAAATAGGCCTAAAAGAGCGTTAAAGAAGCAAGTGATAGGAAGAGATCTCAAACAACAAAAGGTCCTTAATCAAACATGAAAAGGACCTCAAAATATGACTATCTCAAGTTCGGGTTGGAGCCCAAAAATGCAGAATGAAGGTTCGGGAGCCAAAACACGCAGTTCGGGGCCCCGAAAGTGGGCTGTTAGGCACCGGAAGTGGTGTCCGACCACGAAGTTGGTCTCTCGGACCACAGTGTCCCTCAAAAGGGAGCAAATAATACGCATGCCAAAAACCGGAGCAAATGGAAGTGGTTAGGCAGTCCCGAACCGAGGCACACTGCCTGACGGCTCCGAAAATCGGGAACCGGGCTCCGAAACGGGCAAAATGGCCTACGACCACGAAATGTATCCCACGGCCACTGAGAGATGGTCTACGGGACCTCTCCCTCCCCTCAGGAAAAGAAACAGAGAAAATCGAGTCTGGTTCGCGAACCGAGGCAAGGTACAAAAGAATCCGGAAGTCCGGAGGCAAGGCTCGCAGCCGAGACTCTGAAACTTCTGAACGAGCACAATATGCAACATCACCGAGCGCTTAATCGGTGACGTCTGAGTCTTAAGGTCGGTCAAAAATGGGGTGTCTACAGTTGCCCCTCTTTGACAGAACTCGAAAGTCACACGTGACGGGAGTGAATGTCAAAGCCCAGAGACGACCCAATTTTGACAAGGCCGAAGACTTAGACAAACAGGTAAGATAAACAGAGATGCGCCCGCAGGCAGGGGGGGCAAAATGCAACTGGTAATGCAAGACGTCGAAGGTGACTCAATGATCATGCAAATGCAGCAAGCTGTAATGAAGCACATATTCACAATAGATGCAACAGTTTTAAGCAAAAATGCAAAGCAACAACTACATTTCATGCAGTTAAGAATGTAAGAAAATTATGCAATTCTCACTGCGTCTCACGCGGAGAAGGCTAAAAGCGACTACTGAGAATACCCGGAGTCTTACACACAACATCTCTCTGCGTATCACACATAGGAGAGGAAGAAGGTAAACCTCTCAGCGTATCACACGCAAGAGAGGAAAGGTAAACTTCTCAGCGTATCACACGCAAAAGAAGAAAGGCAAATTCCTCAGCGTATCACACGCAAGAGAAAACCTCTCAGCATATCACACGCAAGAGAGGAAAGGCAAATTTCTCAGCGTATCACACGCAAGAGAAAACCTCTCAGCATATCACATGCAAGAGAGGAAAGGCAAATTTCTCAGCGTATCACACATAAGAGAAAACCTCTCAGCATATCACATGCAAGGGAGGAAAGATAAATTCCTCAACGTATCACACGCAAGAGAAAAACCTCTCAGCATATCACATGCAAGGGAGGAAAGATAAATTTTTCAGCGTATCACACGCAAGAGAAAACCTCTCAGCATATCACATGCAAGAGAGAAAAGGGAAATTTCTCAGCGTATCACACGCTAGAGAAGAACCTCTCAGCATATCACATGCAAGAGAGAAAAGGGAAACTTCTCAGCGTATCACACGCAAGAGAAGAACCTCTCAGCATATCACATGCAAGAGAGAAAAGGGAAATTTCTCAGCGTATCACACGCAAGAGAAGAACCTCTCAGCATATCACATGCAAGAGAGAAAAGGGAAACTTCTCAACATATCACACGCAAGAGAAGAACCTCTCAGCATATCACATGCAAGAGAGAAAAGGTAAATTTCTCAGCGTATCACACGCAAGAGAAAACCTCTCAGCATATCACATGCAAGAGAGAAAAGGGAAATTTCTCAACGTATCACACGCAAGAGAAAACCTCTCAGCATATCACATGCAAGGGAGGAAAGATAAATTTCTCAGCGTATCACACGCAAGAGAAAACCTCTCAGCATATCACATGCAAGAGAGAAAAGGTAAATTTTTCAACGTATCACATGCAAGAGAAAACCTCTCAGCATATCACATGCAAGAGAGAAAAGGGAAATTTCTCAGCGTATCACACGCAAGAGAAGAACCTCTCAGCATATCACATGCAACAGAGAAAAGGGAAACTTCTCAGCGTATCACACGCAAGAGAAGAACCTCTCAGCATATCACATGCAAGAGAGAAAAGGTAAATTTCTCAGCGTATCACACGCAAGAGAAAACCTCTCAGCATATCACATGCAAGAGAGAAAAGGAAAATTTCTCAACGTATCACACGCAAGAGAAAACCTCTCAGCATATCACATGCAAGGGAGGAAAGATAAATTTCTCAGCGTATCACACGCAAGAGAAAACCTCTCAGCATATCACATGCAAGAGAGAAAAGGTAAATTTCTCAGCGTATCACACGCAAGAGAAAACCTCTCAGCATATCACATGCAAGAGAGAAAAGATAAATTTCTCAGCGTATCACACGCAAGAGAAAACCTCTCAGCATATCACATGCAAGAGAGAAAAGGAAAATTTCTCAGCGTATCACACGCAAGAGAAAACCTCTCAGCATATCACATGCAAGAGAGAAAAGGAATGAATGAACACCGGAACTCATCCGAATGTTCGAAACCAAAGATGCCCTGACGCATCGCATGCGAGAGGAGAAAAGACGACAATTGCAAGTGAAAAGGTGCATAACGATGTAGGTGAAGTGTACGTAACAATGCAAATAATGAGCATAACAATGCTAGATAGATGTGCACAACAATGCAAGTGAGCATAACAATGCTAGATAGATGTGCACAACAATGCAACGAATGAGCATAACAATGCTAGATAGATGTGCATGACAATGCAACGAATGAGCATAACAATGCCAGATAGATGTGCATAACAATGCAAGGAATGAGCATAACAATGCTAGATAGATGTGCACAACAATGCAACGAATGAGCATAACAATGCTAGATAGATGTGCATGACAATGCAACGAATGAGCATAACAATGCCAGATAGATGTGTATAACAATGCAACGAATGAGCATAACAATACCAGTGGAACGCGCGTGACAACACCCGTTTGAAACAAAAAAATACTGAATAAGGGAATACAAGCCTTAAGTAGACCAAGTTCCAAACGCAACCTTCGATTTACCTTTCGGAGGGGTCACGATACATTCCAAAAAGGATACACCTCGTGCATGCCGACTGACGATGAGCTACACATCGAAGACATGAGTTGAAAATTCCGCAGAAACATTTTGAGCTGAAAAGAGTGGGTTCTCCTTGCACTTTCTTGATTGGTACTTCCAAACCGCAGTTACTACCTTTCCTTCCTGGCTATGTTCACAACTTTCCCTATTCTCCAACGGGGTGACAGACTAGGTTGATTCAGTATCTAGAATCGAGGCGCATTCACTTGTTATCTCAATCTATGGGGTTGCCATATAGATTTCAAGCCGAGGATAGACCCCTGGGTATTTAAACCAGACTTTAGTCTCGGAAATCCCGAACCTTTGCATTCTAGGCAATAGCCATCCGAACTCTAGTTTCCACCGTCGCAGTTGGTCTCCTAGGAACTCATTGCAAACACAGCCAAGATGCATCTGGCAGGGGCTGGTTTTCTGAGGGAGCACTTCGATTGCCATTTTGGCTTGAAGCAGACTTGATCTTGAGCTTGAGGTAGAGGCACACTCATACTTCGGAGCTTTGGCAAGACTTGAAGAGGTACACACAGAATGTAGTCTCGGAACTTACTGAAGTTGAAACAAACTCAGATACTCGACATTTTCCTCTTTTGCTTTTGCTTTGTAGTCTTGAACCCATATAGCTTCAAATAGGTCATAGTCCTATTGTTCTGACGTGACCTGGGTTGAATCCTGAGATTTTATGAAAGAATGAATCTTGTTTTGCACAGATGTGGAGAACGGCACGGCACTCGGAGCGCAAAACGATTTTATTTTGAAATTGATAAATGAGTTCTCGACCAGGTATTGAGCCTACGACTGAACACAGCAAGACAACTCAACAAGGAAATAAAAGGCACGCAACCTAGACACATCGAGTAACACTCGAAACGACTCAAAACAAGAATCGAGATAAAACAAAAAGACACGACACTCAGACGTGCACAGGGAGCCTGTTTCACCGGGTAGTGTTTCCCACCCTTTCTCATTTGTGATTCTCACATCACTCTGGCACTCAATCTCTTGTTTTCTGAAAAAGCCCTTTTCTCACTTTTTCTCTCATTGTACATCTCTCTATTCTTCAATCTCTCGTTTTTCATCCCTCCCCTGGGTGGTTGATGGATGAACAGCAAATTGTGGGCTCGCGCCCCTAGCATTCTGCTAGATTCTCTTTCTTCTGCTCATAGCAGTGAGTTCCTCTCTCAGAGGGGTTGCGCTGCAACAGGATGTGTAGCAAATCGGCAGCTAACATCGGTTGATGATGCTCTGTTGGGGAGTTCGGACGTGATCAGATCTGTCCAGATAAGGGAGTGGAATATCTTGTCCCATTCCGGTTCGTGCTTCGCACTTGGCTTGATACCTCGTTGCTTGGAGGATGAGAGAGCTTTCAGCCCTTTGTTGTTAACTTCAGTTGTGCCCTATTCTGGCAGGTAGAGTGCCCTTCTTGGCAAGTATGTTGACAATGGGAAAGACAGGAAGCCTGACTCAACTGTGCCCCTAGTTCATCATTTTGACCATTTTTTTGTTTTAGTTTTCTCCTAAAAATTTTGACCAAAATGAGAGTTAGATAAACATGCTTGTTCAATTTTCTGATTTAAAATCATGCAAGTTAGGCTGTGAGCACTGAAAATTTTCCTCTTTTAGGTCCAAGAAATGGTCCAGTTTTGAAAATGGGATACTTTTCGAGAAGATTTAGTCAACCCTAGTAAAAATTTTCAAAAACTATTTTTGCGAACGACCACTGCTCAACGATCACGGAACCTACTCTTGAGATGCACAATCTCAGATCCACAGCAATGGAAAATTGCCCCTTGTCTGAAGGACACTGCATGGCAACGGAAAGTTGCCCCTTGTTTGAAATGACACTGCGGCGTTCTGAATGGCAACGGAAAGTTGCCCCTTGTCTGGATAGCACCGCAGCGCATTGAATGGCAACGGAAAGTTGCCCTTTGTTTGAATGACACCGCGGTGCATTGAATGGCAACGGAAAGTTGCCCCTTGTTTGAATGGCACCGCAGCGCATTGTAGGCAGTCCTCAGAGCGACGAACACAACCAAACTCTCGGATACAGAGAAAGCGAAGATGATCAGAACCATCGCATGGACACAATCGAATTGTTTTACGGCTGGACTTCAGAATGAAGTTGCCTACGTATCCCAAAGATGGGAATCAAGCCTCACGTAGTTCGGGGTTAAGGTACACTTGGGTATTAACCTCTCCTTTTTAGGCTCTAACTTTTGCCAGGGCGCCCGTTGCGGGTTTTCGACCTTGCGAGCTTTGTTCTTCTTTCTTTTCAATTCTTTTCATTTCTTTTCCCTCTTTTTTTGATTTTCTTTTTTGTTCTTTTCTTTGCATATTTCTTTCTGCTTTTTTTTTTTTGTATTTTTCTCTTGCTCTAACTTTTGCCTGGGTCGCCCTTCCGGGTTTTCGGCCCAGCGAGCCTCTCAAGGGTAAAAGTGTAGCTTTGTCCATGTCAAATGGTTTTGAGATCCTGAAGTCATCTGAATCCAGGGGAATGGCTGTTGTTTTGCTTTGTAAGCTTCTTCTGATGAGATCTGATCTTCTTGACCTGACTTTCCTGGCCTCTTGTTCGAGGGCTGCTTCAAATCCGGCCGCACAGGCCTCACATCATAGTTGACCGTTGAACCTTCTGAATTCAAGTTTCAAGGTTTGGAAGCAAAGGGGTTGAGTCTCGAGGCTGAGAGCGATCCTAGGCTGCACAATCTCAGGAGTGATTCCACACAGGTCTTCGCAAGGCCGCGCAAAACATTTTGTTTTTGAAAATTTTTAAGAAAGCGACAAATCGCTCGCGCTGAAGATAGTGTAGAACCAATCTGGATAAAGCTAGGGTCCTTCTCAGTACTCACGCTAACAAGCATGATTCCATTCGTTAAAGGCTTAGCACGCCTCTCTTTCTCTCAAATGATCAAATTTTTGCAAAACCCGAGGAATTACTTCCTCTTCGTTTTCACCGCAGTGTTCAAAACGTTTTTAAAAAACTTAGGTCAATGCAATGATTTTGGGGTGCAGAAGAGTAGGCGAAAAGTACTGCCGTTTCATTCAAACTTTCTGGCACAATTGGCACACGGCCGAGGCAAACACAAGAGCGTGAAAAACCACTGCTGTTTCATTCAGAATCTGTTAGCACAACTAGCTCCCTGACAGAAACAGACTCAAAACAAAACGAAAAGACAAACACAAAACAAAATGGTGATGCCCGAGGCAACACCCCCTGGAATCACCTGACTCCTATACAACAGGACTGACTCGATACAACAAGACAGACCCAAAATAAAAGAGACTGACTCAAAACAAAACGATAGACTTAAAACAAAACGACAAGACTGACTCAATACCCAAGTCAGAATCTAGCATTCGCCAACTGCTCAAAATGGTGCATGCCATACGCCATATCTGGAGTAAACTGAGCGCCGCCCGCAGGTGGTTCATCCTTCGATCACATCACGTTATCCCCCAAGTTCACTGATCAAGTGCCGATAGACTTCGCAGGACCTGGTGCGGGGATGACCCCGTTGTCGATCAGATCTTGTATTTCGTGGCGGAGACGAAAGCACATGTCAGTGTCATGGCCAGCTCACTGATGGAAGGCACAGTAGTCGGCTGGGTTGTGCGTGAGAGGGAGGTTCTTTGGTAATGGCTGCGGCTCTAGGGGCTTCAGATGCCCTTTCTTGATCAAAGCCCCTAGAGCCTTTGACAAAGGCATATAAAGTGGGGTGAAAACCTTCTTGGCTTGGGGTGGATATTTGGTTCCTTGTGGGCTACTTCCGGATGCACCGGTGAATGGAGTAGCTGTTTTTGATACGGTAGTAGCCACCATGCCCACATCAGAAGATCTTGCAGCTGCATCACCACTGGTGGTTACATTCGAACTGCGGGAAAACGCCCTCCTGGGCTGCTCCTTCTCCTGGTCAAAAAGGCCCTGCTTCATAGCGTCCTCGATCTGTACTCCCATCTCATGAAAATCTGAAAAGGTAGGGAAGGGGATCACAATCATTTTCTGCATTAGCTTGGGCTGGAGATTGCGCACAATCATCCGAATTTGGTCCTTATCCGTGGGCCTTAGAGTCATCATTGAGGCTTTGGCTCTCCAGCGGGTCACGAATTCTGAGAAGCTCTCCTTCGACTCCTGCCTCATCGTCT
This sequence comes from Camellia sinensis, assembly GCF_055761805.1. Taxonomy (NCBI): domain Eukaryota; kingdom Viridiplantae; phylum Streptophyta; class Magnoliopsida; order Ericales; family Theaceae; genus Camellia; species Camellia sinensis. Next base: position 16,504,705 of record NC_138963.1, on the reverse strand, counting down.
CAAGATCACGGGTCGTAATCTCGATTTGGGTATTGTATGAATATTGTTCGACGAAGGCCTCGGCCATCTCCTCCCAGCTTTGTTTCACTGAATCCTCCAATTTGGCATACCAGGTGACTGCAATACTCGACAGGGTCCTGCCAAAAAGGGAGAGCTTCTGTAATCTTGTCAAGCCCATCGGGCGCAAAACATCTGAAAACAAGCTCAAGTGGACCATGGGATCTCCTGACCCATCAAAACGGTCGATGCGAGGCATCTTGAACCTGTCCGGCAGAGTTACAGCTGCGTCGGTGTACCCGTTCTCAATGTCCGGGATGGACTTTACCCCTTGGGATTTCTTGAACAGCTTTTCGAGCTTGCTCAACTTCAACGCTGTGGGGTCGACCTCGAACTCGGCGGGAGAGTCCGGTAGATTGGTAGGTGTTTTGGATAGTTGAGGTAAAATTGGGGGCGGAGCCAGCCCGCCTGGAATGTTCGTATCATCCTGGACGTTTGGCGTCTCCCCAGGTGCTGGAGCTCCTGCTGGGGGAGGAACTTGTTGTGAAATGGACGCACCGCTTTGCTGTTGTAGCTTGGTGATGAGCTCGGCCTGCTGGGCCATGACTGCAGCCTGCTGTTTGGCGAATTCAGCTTGGTGGACAGCATCTTGCTGCATGAGTTTCATACTTTCTTGCATCTGGCGCATCATTGCCTCCATCTTTGATGTGTTCTGCTGATCCATCTAACTGACTGGTATCTATCCCTGCAGTAGAAACTGAGACCTCAGCCTGACTGTTCACTGGTGGGGTGGATAAGGGCCGCTGACCTGGTAACTGCTGAACCGGTGATTTGTGCCCGACTAGCCCTTTTTACCCTGTCTCTGGCGGAGGAACACTGATTTGCCTTTGAACTGAATCTCTGACCTGACAAAGTCTATCAGCACAAGTCCGATGAACCTCGGGGAATATCGGAGCCTTCTGAAGCTATGGTTCCTAGACTACCTAGCAAAAGAGAAAACAGACAGCATCTCAGCCTAATTCCATCTGAACAGATACGAGCATAGTTGAATGAGTGTGCCCTCTACTGAATTCTGTCCCAAAATTCTGCCCCAAATCTGAGTCTGATACCCACAGGTAAAGCTGACTCCCAAATACTGATAGTAATGCCCGCAGGCCTGATGCCCAAACTCATATACTGATACATGCATTCCTGTAGAGACGCACTCTAAAGCACATAACAGATAAGTGAGAGCCAAAACACCCCTATGTTGGGGTAGGGTTTCCCTGTCCTATTTTGTCAGGAGCTAGGGTTTCACTACGCACACAGCGGTTTCAAACAACCTATAAACGGGTAAGCAACCTGTCCTAGTTTGGAATGGTCACTATGGATCCGAATATGCACTAGGTCGAATGGTCAAAGAGGGTGCCCCGGTAAAACCGGGGTTCATGTTCCTATACTGGCAGAGCCCACAACCGGTCAGCCTTATGGTCATGCCTTGACAAGACAAGCCTCCGGCAAACCGTTCAGGAATAGCAGATGGCAAACACGGTGTCCTAGGCGCACCAATGCAAATGCAATGCAAAGAAACACACAAGTGTAGTCAAAAACAGATATCATGAGTTTGAGTCAAGTTCTCTAAATCCCCAGCGGAGTCGCCAGAAACTGTAGACGTCCCCGAACGCCCCGGGAGGAACGAGCTCCCGTTCCGTTCATATTGGGGTCACTACAGCTCAGGACTCTCAAATTTGTCACGGTTCTAAGTCTGAACCAAAGAGTCCAAATCCGGCAAATCGTTTTGAGAAAACAGATTTTTTTTTAAAGAAGTGCCAAACATGGACTGCTTTGCCAGATACAGAGTCGCCACCTAAATATTTTGTTTTGGGAAATTTAGGAAACCCTGACTCGGTGCCAAAGGCCACGTGTCCGTCATCACCAAAGTTGTCTCGGTTCGGGAACTTGGGTACGATTGGGGAAGGTCACTTCGTGAGCACCCCCGCTCGCCCGATCAAAGATCGGCCTCTACTAACCATGATATCTATTTTTGAAAACTTTGTGTGTCCTTATTCCGGTTATTAGCCTAGGTTACTATGTGATGCACACAGCATACAAGTATAGACCAGGTCGCCTGGATTGGAACAAAGCATCTCATGTTTGTTTATTTGAAAGGTGGTTTGCTACTCGCAAGTAGGCTTAAAATGCAGATTTTGCCACCCTCGGGTGGGCTTAGAAAAGATGGTTTTGCCACTATCTAGTGGGCTTAAAACAAATATTTGATGAATTGTCCCAATCCAAACAACCCAACCTTCACCCACAGGCATTCAAGCAGTTATATCATATAAGCAAATAGCCTCATGGTAAGCATGCTATTCATGGCAGTCACTCACACGCATGCAAGGATGCTAAAGCATAAAGCTCACCGGGTACTCCAAGCCAAAAAAGGAAGTTAATTAGAAATCCATGCATGATCCTAATTATACAGAAATGCCTAATGCAACACATGCAAAAATGCAACTATAGCAGGCTCGGCTACTCTAAACATGGCATATGGAATGCTACAGCTAACACGTATTCAACTTTGAAATTGAAATACAATGCAGTTAGTATGATGCGCCGAGCCCGGTGCATGCAAAACAGATGAATGATGCAAACATGCTGTCATACTGTATGCTAATTGAAATATGCCCTATTCTAACCATCATAAGCGGGTAAATAAAAGGGAAGAAAGACGTGGGGTTGGAAGACATACATCACACTCACGCACACTTATTACAGTTGTGCCCTCGCGCAGAGGGTCCGAATAAATATACAGTCCCGAATAAAAGAATAGTACAGTCCAAATAATACAGTCCAAATAATGTACAAATTCCTAATTAATTAACGAATTAACTAAAAAAATAAATAAACTGGCATGCAAGCCAGGGACTGCCTTGACTCTTCTCCGGGTGATGAATGATGCATGTGCGGGTTGCCTTTGCGCGGAAATCCATGGCGATGCCCCGATTAGCCTCTGTTTGCACTTTTTCTTGAAATGCGCCCCAAACTCCGGAAAGTTACTGATTCTTGATTTTTGCTGCAACAGAGAGCAGGAAAGGGGCATAGCAATGTATTTCACAAATATATGCATGCCTCGATCCTCGTGCCACCAATCACGCATATTGATGCATGATGGCCGAGGAGCCGAATTGCGCAATTCAATGTAGAATGAATGTACATGAAAACACAACAAAACCTAACTCCATCATGGATGATCCGGAGTGTCGGTGACTGGGGAATTGAGACGCGTTCCGTCACTCGGAGTACGAAACGCACCTCGTTTCCCGTGCCCGGGCTAACTCCTATTCCGAACACAATGCAATATGCATGACATGCATGAATGCAACTAAGATACAGCCTAGCATGCACAATGCTATGAAAATGAGATGCCTCGAAATGCGTGCACACGGGCACGCAAACCGAGGCAATGACATATGCAATGCAATAGCATGGAAAATGATATGCAAACATGCTAATGGAATTTCAGCACTGAAATGTGGGGGAAAACAGCCCCGAAATGAGGCGAAAGTACACCCGATGCATGGAATCTCTCCCGAAATGCAAATTAGGCGCATAGAATGAACTACAGCTATACAAAGCATGCATAATTGGTACACGAGATGAAAATACAGAAGCAAGGCAGCCTCAAAATAAGCATTTTTACAGTACAAATCATGGCCAAACAGCAAGCAAAGATAGGGCAACAATGGCATGCAAAAATGGCCCTAAACATGAGATTATGAAGCAACTCACAGCTGCTAACTCCAAATAGGTTAGGGCCCTTCAACAACATTGAAGAGGGGCAAAAAATAAGCCACTTTACAGAACTGTAAAAACCTCAAAAACAAACATAGATATGGCTAAGCTCTTATGCAAGAAAATGGGCCAAAAGGTGGCCAAAGAAGCAAGTGGTATATGCAAAGCCCAAACTGAAAAATTCCCTTCTACAACATTGAAGAGGGACCAAAAATATGCATATTTACAGAACTGTAAAAACCCCAAAAACAAATATAGATATGGCTAAGCTCTTATGCAAGAAATGGGCCAAAAGATGGCCAAAGCACAAAGTATACTAAATATCCATCAAACAGCCAAAGGCCCTTAATGAAACATGAAGAATGGGCCAAAATAAGACTATTTATAGCTCTGTAAAATGACCAAAAATGGAAGCATAATGGGCTGCCAAAGCATGCAAGAAAACAGCATTCAAGGAAGATATTGAAGCAAGTACAAGATGGGGGGCTCAAACAGGGTTGAGCCCTTAATGAAACATGGAATATAGCTCAAAAAAATGGCATTTTATGTTTTGGTCGGAGCTCAAAACAGCAAGCAAAGAGGCTAAAAAATGAGGCAAAAATGAGCTAGAAAGAGGGAGAAGAGTGCTCACCCTTGAAGACCCAACATTTGTTGCCTCTAGGACTGAAAAATGCTACCTCTTAGCTGCTGGAAAGCCACTCCTATCTGTTGGAATGGAGTAGTGGTGGTGGTGCTTGGTGGTGGTGAAGAAATGGGTGTAGGAACTTAAGGATTTTGAAGCTTAGAATTATAGAGAGATAGAGATACAATATAGGAGCTCCAAATAGTTTTTTTTTCTAACCCTTAATACAGACCTGGGGTGCTGTATATATAGGCAAAAGGGGTGGAAAAATGGGGGGGAAAAATGGAGGGAAAAAAATGGAGGGAAAACAATCCAAGTTTCCCTCCAAAAAAGCCAAAAAGTGGGATATAAAGGCAAGTGGTAGCTGCTGGATCCAAATGACCGAGAGCCCTTCAACAAAGTTGAAGAGGGGCTCAAAACAAGACACTTTGTAGTTTACGACTAAGTCCAAAATAGCTCACAAGTAAGCCTAAAATACAGCGCAAAAATAGGCCTAAAAGAGCGTTAAAGAAGCAAGTGATAGGAAGAGATCTCAAACAACAAAAGGTCCTTAATCAAACATGAAAAGAACCTCGAAATATGACTATCTCAAGTTCGGGTCGGAGCCCAAAAATGCAAAATGAAGGTTCGGGAGCCAAAACACGCAGTTCGGGGCCTCGAAAGTAGGCTGTTAGGCACCGGAAGTGGTGTCCGACCACGAAGTTGGTCTCTCGGACCACAGTGTCCCTCAAAAGGGAGCAAATAATACGCATGCCAAAAACCGGAGCAAATGGAAGTGGTTAGGCGGTCCCGAACCAAGGCACACGGCCTGACGGCTCCGAAAATCGGGAACCGGGCTCCGAAATGGGCAAAATGGCCTACGACCACGAAATGTAGCCCACGGCCACTGAGAGATGGTCTACGGGACCTCTCCCTCCCCTCAGGAAAAGAAACAGAGAAAATCGAGTCTGGTTCGCGAACCGAGACAAGGTACAAAAGAATCCGGAAGTCCGGAGGCAACGCTCGCAGCCGAGACTCTGAAACTTCTGAACAAGCACAATATGCAACATCACCGAGCGCTTAATCGGTGACGTCTGAGTCTTAAGGTCGGTCAAAAATGGGGTGTCTACATGCACCAATAATTTCATGGGACTCATGCTACATTGAAAAACTCCGCTCAAAACTAAGTAAAACAACATTTACTTAATCAATATTGAGCAGTTATATAATTCACTGTTCTTGAATTTCATCGTTGGCTGTAAATGGATCAGGTTTGGAATGGGTTTCGCAGAATCTAATCCAATTATTTGTTAATCAGAATCGGAGTCCAAATTACCTAAATTCAATATTGAGAGCCCGTTGGAAAACTTGGCTATTTTAGTAACTTTTTGACTTTTTTATGAGATGAAAAATGTTAGTGTGTTTGGGATAATTTTTGTTGCTGAATCGATGGATATTGTTGTAAGTTTCTGAAGAAATTCTGTATATTAAATTGTGTGTTTGGTTTACAAAGAGTGCATCAATTATATAGCCCTAATCTATGACAGAAAAAGGAAATACAAAGGAAAGGAATTGCCTAATTCCTAATATACAATATATATTCTCACACCTCCGTTCAAACTCAAGGTATTTTAGTAGAAAGCACTGAGAGTTTACTAAGAAGAAACTAAAACCGAGCAGTAGGGTGAGTCTTAGTGAAGAAGTCCGTAAGTTACAAAGCTGAGGAGACAAAAGGAAGTGAGATAGAGCCAGACTGCAGATGTTGTCGGACAAAGTGACAATCAATCTCAATGTGTTTCGTCTGTTCATGAAATACAGTATTATGAGCAATCTAAATAGCACTGCGGTTGTCTCAATAGAGGAACGTCGGAGATGATTGAGGTACACCTAAATCAGAGAGAAGACAACAGAGCCAAACAAGCTCAGCAGTAGCATGAGCCATAGCACGGTACTCAGCTTCGGCAGTAGAGCGAGCAACAATAGTTTGTTTCTTACTTTTCCAAGAGATCAAGGAATTGCCAAGAAACATACAGAAACCAGAGGTGGACTTGCGATCACTAACATCACCAGCCCAATCAGAATCAGCATAGGCCACCAAGTCTAAAGAGGAAGTAGATGACAACAGCAAGCCCTGAAAGATGGTACCCCAGAGATAGCGAAGAATACGAACCAAAACAGCCCAATGAGTAGAGCGAGGAGCAAAAACGAACTGACTAACCACATGAACAGCATAAGCAAGGTCAGGGCGAGTGACAGTCAAATAAACTAAACAACCCACCAGCTTGCGATAAACCGTGGGATATCCAGAGGGACACCATCAGTAGAGTTGAGCTTTACATTAAGCTCAATAGGTGTATCAAAAACCTTAGTATCAATAAGATCGACACGGGAAATAACCTCATTAGCATACTTGGCCTGAGACAGAAAATAGCCTTTTGGAGAAGAGGTAATCTCAATACCAAGAAAATACCGTAATGGACCCAGATCCTTCATTTCAAAGGTGTGGAAGTGATGTTGTTTGACCTCAGAGATAGCAGAAGAGTCAGAACCAGTGATGATCATATCATCCACATAAAGTAGAAGAGCAACAAAACCAGCCGAGGTATGTCTGAGAAACAAAGCAGAGTCGGAAGTAGAATGATGAAACCCAAGCTCGGTAACGGCAGTCTGAAAGTAATCATACCAAGCACGAGGAGACTGTTTCAAACCATACAGAGCACGCCAAAGACGACAAACCTTCCCAGAAGAGTGGAGAAAACCAGGGGGAGGACGCATGTAGACCTCTTCAGTGAGATACCCGTTAAGAAAAACATTCTTAACATCCATCTGATAGAGAGGTCAATGTCAAACAGCAGCAACAGAAATCAAGGTACGGACAGTAGTCATCTTGGCAACAGGGGCAAAGGTCTCCTCATAATCAATACCATACTCCTATGAGAAACCCTTAGCAACCAAGCCAGCTTTGTAGCGCTCGAGAGAACCATTAGAATGAGTCTTGACTTTATAGACCCATTTGCAACCAACCAGATTCTTACCAACATGCAAAGGAACCAACTCCCAAGTGTTAGTCTTCTGTAAGGCAAACAACTCATCCTCTATAGCTTGAACCCAATTAGGATCCTGACAGGCCTCCTTGTAAGACTGAGGTTCTGAAAAAGAGTGAATAGCAGACAAAAAAAGTACGATAAGAAGCAGAAAAAACATATATTAGACTAACCCAACCTGTTTGGAGGACAACGCTCACGAAGAGGATAGCGATGTGCAACAGGATCAGAGTCATCAGGAGTAGAAGGAGTAGCAACAAGAGTAGAGACAACTGGTGGTGGAGGAGCCTTGCGACGAGAATAGACCAACAATGGAGGGGAAGAAGCAGTCGAATGAGAAGAAGGAGCCATAGGTGACATAGACGGAGAAGTAGGAATGACCTCAGGAGGAGCAGTGGCGATATACTCATCTAATGGGACCTCAGAAGGAAATGGGTCAATGTGAACCAAATCCTCTTTGGAAACGGGAGCAGTGAAAGGGGGAAGCTGAAAGTAAGACAGACGTTCGAGAAAGGCAACATGACGGGGAACATAGAGGTGACGAGAGACAGGGTTGTAACAGCGGTAGCCTTTCTGAGTAAGACTGTAGCCCAAAAAGACACACAAGACAGACCGGGCACTGAGTTTAGTTCGATCTTTACGGGGAAGGAGAACAAAATAAGCAGACCCAAAGACACGCAAGAGGGAATAATTAGGAGGTTGGGAATACAGAGCCTTATAAGGGGATTGACCAGAGAGTAGGGGAGTCGACATACGATTAAGGAGGAAAGCAATGGTAAGAACTGTCTCACCCCAATGGTGCCGGAACAGAGGCAGAGAGAATGAGTGATCGAGCTGCCTCAAGAAGATGACGATGTTTACGCTTAGCACGACCATTTTGGGCAGGAGTATCAGTACAAGAGGTTTGGTGAATAGTGCCCAATTTTGCTAAATACTCACAGAATTCAGTTTTAAAATATTCCCCACCCAAGTCAGACCAGAGTATTTTAATTGTGGCCCCAAACTGTATAGTAATCATAGACTGAAAAGTATAATATATCTAATAAAAGTCAGATTTATGAGCCATAAGATAGACCTAGGTATAGCGGGTACAATCATCAACAAATGATACATAGTACGCAGAACCCCCTTTAGTGAGAATAGGAGAAGGGCTCCAGACATCAGTATGGGCAAGAGAAAAAGGGGAAGCAGAAATAGAAGTACTATTATTAAAAGGTAAAGCTGTCATTTTAGCAAGTTTACATCCTCGACACTCGTTAATTTGACTAGGAGAAACTTTACCTAACAATCCTGACTGAGCTAAAGACCGCAAGCGGTCAACAGACAAATGACCTAAACGAGAATGCCATAAATAAAACTGACTCAACTGAAAATCTAACTGAAAAGATAAAAGGGTAACGGGGGAGGTAGATAGAGGAAGATGTAGGCTTTCCACCACATAGAGATCTCAAACTCTATGACCGGTCCCAATCTGCTTCTTGGACACCCAATCCTGTACACAACAGACAGAAGAAGAAAATATAACATCAAAACCAGAAGCATCAATAGAAAGCAAGCTAACAGACAGTTGAGGAACATAAAGAACAGAGGGAATAGTAACAGTAGACAAGGCAGAGAGTAAAACAGACCCAATAGATAGGACAGACATACCATACCCATTAGCTGTATTAATAGTAATAAGAACGGGAGGAGGAATACAGTTTTTGAGTAAAGAAATATGGGGAGTCATATGATGAGAAGCGTCAGAATCAAAAAGCCAGATAGAAGAAAGAATACCTGAAGAGGACCCAAGCAAACCTAAATGAAGAGAGGTGAGAGCAGAGACAGAGAAAGATGATTGAGAGGTGGACCAGAGATGCTGAAGCTGGGCAATCTGGGCAGTTAAAGAAGCCAAGTCAGAATCAGAAGTCGGAGTAGATGTAGTATAAGTAGCAGGAGGGCGAAAAGTACACGGAGTAGGATCTCGGAATTGTGGCTGAGACGGCTGAGTAGACTGACGACTCTTCTTGGGACAGTTGTATTTCCAGTGACCCTTTTGATGGCAGAAAGCATACTCATCTGATGCTAAGGGTCCCTTTTTGGGCTTGGCAAAAGACTAAGGCTGAGAAGCAGATGGAGTCGCCAATAAGGGTGGCTGTGCTAAGAATACTAAAGGAGACACGGTCTGACTGGCCGTCTTGAGACGGGTTTCTTCAGAAAGAAGCTCACGAACAATAGCATCCACAGAAGGAAGAGAAGAACGGTGAAGGATGCCACCACGAATAGCCTCGTACTAAGGAGAGAGAGCCGTTAAGAATTGCACCAAACAACCCTCCTCCCTAAATTGCACATAAGAATCGATGGCTGTAAGAAGAGGAGGTTCCATAAGAGCAAGTTGATCCCGGAGACCCGCCATCTCAACATAAAAATCCTGAATAGATTTATCCCGCTGATGAGCATTTTGAATAACGGACTCCAACTCATAGCGTTTGGCAAAGTTGGACTGTTGATAAACACTAAGTAAATATGCCCACACCTCCTTTGCTATGGAATATTTAAAGAACATCATGCCAATGCGATCTTCCATAGAATTGTGGAACCAAGTCAGAATCTGGGCATTATCAGAATCCCAAGCATCACATGTAGTCTCATATCCCTCTTTCTTGGATTCAGATGGACGAGGGACTGAACCAGAAACATAACCCTACTTTTTACGGCCGACGAGAAAATTTTTCATAACATTGGCCCAATATGTGCAATTGGAACCAGTTAGACGGCAACTAATGGCATGACTTTTGTCTTCAGACATGATGAGAACTCAGAAGGGTCAGATTGTAAATACTAGAAAATCTCGAGGTCAAAATGAAATAACCAGCAAACCAAGAATACTTAGCAAGCACGCTACCAAAGCTGAGAACCAAATCCAAAGCTGAACTAGAGAACAAACCCAAAGATGAGGGCCAGAGGTGGTTCGCGACTTGTCTGAGACAGAGTACAGCAACAATCGCGAACCATAAACAAAAATCACGAGTCTGATGATGGTCAGAATTAGATCGTGACAGTCGCGATGAAGAAGACAGAGATGTGAAATCTCAGGTCACACAACAATTCCGACTTCTGTTAGGGTTTTCAGAGCTAGAAACTAGATGGGTTGACCACGATGGAGAGCCAGAGAGAGAAGACGAGTTGTGAGGAGCCGATGACTAGATGGGTCGAACCGTTGGATGGATGCGACTACCAAATAGCACAAACAGAGAAGAAATCCAGATGGGTTGACTGAGACAAGGCACAATCACGAACAAGAGAGCAATAGAGACGGCTTTAGGGTTTCGGATCAGAGAACAGCTTTGATACCATGTAAGTTTCTGAAGAATTTCTGTATATTAAATTGTGTGTTTGGTTTACAAAGAGTGCATCAATTATATAGCCCTAATCCATGACAGAAAAAGGAAATACAAAGAAAAGTAAATTGCCTAATTCCTAATAGACAACATATACAATATATATTCTCACAGTTATGAGGAAAAAAGTGATTGATTGAGGTTTAGAATGTGACATTTACATGTTTGACTTTTTTGACTTTTTTTTTTTCCAAAGTTGGTATTAATTAACAGTAATCATTGGGCAATTCTCCTGTATTTCATTGACAATCGAGAATTCGTGAGGTATTGGATTACCTCATTAAATCTCATTCCAGTTGCGTGTTGAAAAAACATGGGAATGTTCACATGAAAATCATTTGACCAAAGTCATTATTTTTTAATACCTACCAACTGAATTACATGCGTGTAATCTTAAATTCAAAAAAGTGAAACCAAACACAAAGATTAAATTTGTTATCAATTTAAATTTGATAATCATAATTAAAAAAAAAGGTGTGAAATAATAGAGAGGAAAAAAATTATTTATTGATGCGAACATGGGCGTAATCGGTATTTCAACATTATCTTACTAATAAGATAATCCACTGGCCATGTTAATTTACTGTTGTGTCAGCACAAGTGTTATCTTACCAGAAAGAGACTAGTTCTGGAAGACTACAACTGTCGCATCAGTTGATTTTTTGGGAGCATAAAAACTTGAGATAAAATATTTATTAGATAATTTTTATTTGGATCTACATAATATTTAATGACATGACAAATATTTATTAGATAATTTTTATGTTTCAGTTGAATTTTTAAATAATATGATTTATAACCCATCATTTGTAGTTGGTTTAATAATTCAAAATTGATGGTCTAAAATATTTTTCATATATTTTTTGTCAGATAAATTTTTAATCCAAATATGAGGTGCAAAAATGTTAGGCACACTAATAAAATTACTATTAAAATTATCAAATCATTCAAATGAGTTTGGGACTCACATGTTGTTGGTCTATTTTAATATCTTTTATTTATTTATTGATATATCTTGTTCATAAATGGAGTTTCATTACTTTGGTAACCTCTTATCTTGTTCATGAATGGAGTTTCATTACTTTGGTAACCTTTTATCTTGTTCATGAATGGAGAGTAATTAGAATTCATGAACTTGGTGGTGAGTTAGTTTTTGGAGTTACTCCATTTACTCTAGTTTAATGATCATCTTTATTTTTTGTGTAACTTGTAAGGTCCTAGTGACCTATAAATAGTCCCTCTCATCTACTCTTTTCTACACCAACACACACCAACTATTTTCTATACAAGAGACATTACTAGCAAAGAATGATTTTTTTCTTGGTGGAGCTTTGGGTTCACCATCTTGTGCAGAGTTAGCCTGAACCATATGACAAGTGGTCAGGCTGTTGTATCCTGGAGAGGACAAGTCATAGTTTTGTCACTGCTGCATCAGTATTTGGGTTCTTCCTACCGCAGTGGGCTTGATCTCTTTAAAGAAAACGAGATATCCGTGCCTCAGCCTGATCTATTTGTATCTCATTTTCTTTGTATTATTTATCAATAAAATATAATTTTTTCTGGTATTGTCACCAGCAATTTTAAGGAGATCAAACATGGAACAAGTGCCAGAAAAAATCAATGATGGAATTGGAGATCTCAACAAGCCTTTCAAGTTCAAGGGAGTTCATTTTAAGAGGTGGAAATGAAAAGTTTTTTTTTACCTCAGCCTTGTGAAAGTTGCATATGTTCTCGAGAAGAACCCAAACAAAATCCCAACCGAGGAGATGAATGATGAAAACTACGAGGCACAAGAAGCAAAAATAGCTTCCTATAATACAGATGAGTATAAACATCGCTTTTATCTCTTAAATTGCCTTGCTGATCAATTTTATGATTACTATGACACCACTTACACTTCCGCAAAGAAAATTTGGAAAGCTTTACAGACTAAGTATGATATTGAAAAGGCAGGAACAAAAAAGTATGCAGCTAGCCGTTTTTTTCGCTTCCAAATGGTAGATGGAAAATCTGTTATGGAACAAGCACAAGATTTCCAAATGATAGTTGCAAAAGTAAGATCTGAAAGCATCAAGATTGGTGACAACTTGGTAGTTGTAGGACTTGTTGACAAGCTACCGCCATCTTGGAGAGAATTCCAAAAGAGCATGCGCCACAAACAAAAGGAGACTTCCTTAGAGGCGTTGGTCACTCGCATCCGAGTAGAAGAGGAGGCTAGAGGCCAAGATGCATTAATAGCACAAGCGAGTAATGACAATTCTACCACAAAGGTAAACTTTGTTTCAGCAAATAATAACTTACCTAAAGGTCAAAATTCCAAGAATGCTTATTTGAAGCCTTATAAATAGAATGTGAAGAATTATGATAAACCTCACAATAAATGAATTAATCCAAATAAGAACCAAGGTCCATCACCTCCACAAAATTATACATGCTTTGTCTGTGGCAAAAGTGGGCATATTGCTTGAACATGTAAATATCGAAAACGTGCACCTGCCCCAAAGGCTAAAATTATCGAGGAGCCATTTGTGGCGATGATTACAGACATTTGCATGGTTAATTATGTGGATGGTTGGTGGGCAGATTCTGGTGCCAATAAGAATGTTTGTTATGATTAAGCTTGGTTCAAGGTGTGTACTCCCTTTGATGATGAGAAAACAATTATGCTTGGTGACTCTAATCAAACCAAGATACTTGGGAGTGGTAAGGTTGACCTTAAGTTCACCTCTGGACGTGTGCTTACTTTAAAAGATGTGCTTTATACACCGTCCATGAGAAAGAATTTGATGTCAAGTTATTTGTTAAATAAGGCTGGTTTTAAGCAAACTATGGAATATGATCAATATGTGGTTACCAAGAAGGGTATTTTTGTGGGTAAGGTTATGCTTGTGATGGGATGTTCAAATTGAATGTCAAGATTAATAAACCATCTATCAATTCGGTTTACATGTTGCCTTTTATTAATTTTTGGCATGCTCGCTTGTGTCATATTAACAGTAAATATGTGAGAATCATGAGTAGTTTATGATTAATTCCTAAAGTGACAAAAAAAAATTGAGAAATGTGAAGTTTGCAGTAAAACAAAAATTACCAAGAGGCCTCATAAAAGTGTTGAAAAAAAATACCGAATTGCTGGAATTATTTCATACTGATTTGTGTGAGTTTGAAGAATTTTAACTCAAGGTGGTAACCGATATTTTATCACTTTTATTGATGATTTTTCAAAATACACAAATGCATATTTATTAAAAAATAAAAGTGATGCTTTTGAAAAATTTAAAGAATTCCTTCCTAAAGTGGAAAATCAATTCGGTAAAAAGATTAAAAGAATTAGAAGTGATAGAGGCTGGGAGTATGAATCTCTAGGATTCAACTCTTTTGTTCAGTCATTGGGAATTATTCATGAGACTACTCCACCATATTCACCTTCATTTAATGGCGTAGCTGAAAGAAAAAATAGAACGTTAATTGACTTGACGCATGCTATGCTTATTGATTCAGGTGCTCCCTCAAATCTTTGGGGTGAGACTATTTTGATAGCTTGCCATGTGGTAAATAAAGTGCCACACAAAAAGACTAAAATTGTACCTAATGAGTTGTGGCAGGGGCATAAACCAAATCTAGGTTATTTGAGGGTTTGGGGTTGTTTAGCTTTTGTGAGGCTTGCAGATCCTAAACAACCTAAATTGGGTGAACGAGCTACCACTTGTGCTTTTTTTGGGTATGCGTTGCATAGCACAGCTTATAGATTTTTTGATATGGAAAATAATATTATTTTTGAATCAGGTGATGCTATTTTTCATGAGAATAAATTTCCTTTCAAATCTAGAAATAGTGGGGGTCAAATAATTTCTGAAAATATTCTATCCATGCCTAGCCCTTCTACTCCTTCTCAAGTTTTTCAAGAAAAAGAAAATTTTCAAATCAAACCAAGAAGAAGTAAACGAGCTAGAGTTAAAAAAGATTTTGGCCCTGACTATTATCTTTACAATGTAGAAGAAATTCCTCTTACGGTGCAAGAAACTTTATCATCACCTGATGCTATTTTCTAGAGAGAGGCTGTAAATGATGAGATAGATTCACTACTTTCAAATAAAACATGGAAGCTAGTGGATTTACCTCCAGGTTGTAAAACTATTGGGTGTAAATGTGTTCTTCGTAAAAAACTTAAACCGAATAGAACTATAGATAAATATAAAGCGAGGCTTATCGCTAAAGATTTTAAGCAACAAGTTGATCTTGATTTCTTTGATATTTTTTCTCTGGTTACTAGAGTTACATCCATTAGACTGTTGATTACAGTGGCTACAATTCATGATTTAAAAATTCATCAAATGGATATAAAAATAGCATTTTTAAATGGAGATTTAGATGAGGAGATTTACATGGACCAACCCAAAGGCTTTGTGGAGCCTGGCCAAGAAAGCAAGGTGTGTAAGCTAAAACAAGCTCCTAAACAATGGCATGAGAAATTTGATTCCTGCATGCTTGAGAATGGCTATAAAACGAATGAATGTGATAAGTGCATATATTACAAAACTTGTAAGAATGCACATGTGATTATTAGCCTATATGTGGATGATCTACTTATCTTTGGCTCTAATTTGAATATCATAAATAAGACTAAAAATATGCTTAATAGCCAATTTGATATAAAAGATCTTGGTGAAGCCAATTTTATTTTGGGAATTAAAATTACCAAGACTAAGGATGGCATTTTTCTTGATCAGTTGCATTATGTTGAGAAAATTTTAAAGAAATATAACTTTCTAGACTGTAAGAATGTTGCTACTCCTTTTGATGCAAGCATACATTTATCTGTTGTAATAAATGAAAAAAAAAAAGTGATTAATCAAAAGGAATATGCTAGCATGATTGGTAGTTTAAGATATGCGACTGACTGTACTAGACCTGACATTACTTAGCAGGTTTACTAGCAAACCAAGTCAAGACCATTGGCTAGCCATGGGACGAATTATGAGATATTTATCTGATACCAAAAATTATAATTTGTTTTATAACAAGTATCCTGCAGTACTTGAGGGATATAGTGATGTCGAGTGGAACACTTTGTCAGGTGATTCTCTCTTTACCTCGGGTTTTATTTTTACCTTGGGTGGTGGTGCTATATGTTGGAAGTCTAAAAAACATACTATAATTGCTAATTATACAATGGAAGCTGAGCTTATAGTGTTAGCTTCAGTATGCGAGGAAGAGAATTGGTTGAGAGATTTGTTACATGAAATTCCTTTCTGGAAAAAACAAATTCCTTCTGTGCTAATTCATTGTGATAGCACTGCTGCTAGTGGTAGAGTGAACAACCATTTTTATAATGGTAAATCTAGACCTATTCGAAGAAAACATAGTAATATGAGATCCTATTTGAGTAATGGCATCATAACTTTGAATTATGTAAAATCTTGTGATAATCTTGCGGATCCGTTAACCAAGGCCTTGGCGAGAGATAAGGTCTGAAATACATCGAGGGGGATGGGTTTAAAGCCTATAAAATCATAAGTAGACGTCCCCGAACGCCCCGGGAGGAACGAGTTCCCCCCCGTTCCGTTCGATATTGGGCTCACTACAGTTTAGGACTCTAAAATTGTTACGGTTCTTAATCTGAACCAAAGAGTCCAAATCCGGCAAATCGTTTTGAGAAAACAGATTTTGAAAGAAGTGCCAAACATGGACTGCTTTTCCAGATACAGAGTCGCCACCTAAATGTTTTATTTTGAGAAAATTTAGGAAACCCTGACTTGTTTGCCTAAGGCCACGTGTCCGTCATCACCAAAGTTGCCTCGGCTCGGGAACTTGGGTACGATTGGGGAAGGTCACTTCGTGAGCACCCCCGCTCGCCCGATCAAAGATCGGCCTCTACTAACCATGATATCTATTTTTGAAAACATTATGCGTTCTTATTCCGGTTATTAGCCTAGATTTACTATGTGATGCGCACAGTATACAAGTATAGACTGGATCGCCTGAATTAGAACAAAACATTTCATGTTTGTTTATTTGAAAATGGTTTGATGGTCCTACCCGCAAGTAGGCTAAGACGTGGATTTGCCACCCTCGGGTGGGCTTAGAAAATATGATTTTGCCACTATCTAGTGGGCTTAAAACACACATTTGATGAATTGTTCCAATCCAAATAACCCAACCTTCACCCACAGGCATTCAGGCAGTTATATCACATAAGCATATAGCCCCATGGTAAGCATGCTATTCATGGCAGTCACTCACACGCATGTAAGGATGCTAAAGCATAAAAACTTACCGAGTACTCCAAGCCAAAACAGAAACTATGTTAGAAATCCATGCATGATCCTAACTATACAGAAATGCCTAATGCAACACATGCAAAAATGCAACTAATATAGGCTCGGCTATTCTAAACATGGCATATGAAATGCTACAGCTAACATGTATTCAACTTGGATTTGAAAATACAATGCAGTTAGTATGATGTGCCGAGCTCGGTGCATGCAAAACAGATGAATGAATGCAAACATGCTATCATACTGTATGCTAATTGAAACATGTCCTAATCTAACCATCATAAGCGGGTAAATAAAAGGGAGAAAGACGTGGGGTTGGAAGACATACATCACACGCACGCACACTTATTACAACATTGCCCTCACGTAGAGGGTCCGAATAAATAATATACAGTCCCGAATAAATATTACAGTCCAAATAATTACAAAATCCTAATTACTTAACTAATTAACTAAGAAAATAATAAATTGGCATGCAAGCCAGGGACTGCCTCAGATCTGCTCCGGATGATGAATGATGCATGCTCGGGTTGCCTTGTGCGGAGAATCCCTCGCAATGTCCCGGTTTGCCTCTGTTTGCAGTTGTTCTTGGAATGCGTGCCATGCTCCGGAAGGCTACCGATTTCTGATTTGCTGCAACAGAAAGCAACAAAGGGGCATGGCAAAGTATTTTCACATATGTATGTATGCCTCGATCATCGTGCCACCAATCATGCATCTCGATGCATAATGGCCGAGGAGTCGAATTGCACGACTCAATATGAAATGAATGCACATATAAACACAACAAAACCTAAACTCCATCATGGATAATCCGGAGTGTCGGTGACTGGGAATTGAGACACGTTCCGTCACTCGAAGTACGAAATGTCCCTCGTTTCCCGTGCTCGGGCTAACTCCTATTCCAAGCACAATGCAATATGCATGACATGCATGAATGCAACTAATATACAACCTAGCATGCACAATTCTATAAAATGGCATACACGATGCACGAGGTAACACGGCATACACAATGCGCCAACATACAACCTAACATACACAATGCTATGAAATGAAATGGCATACACAATGCACAAGGGACTTACACCAACATGAGTGGACCTCAGCCACACTCACATAAGAGGCCATGAGATGAAAATGAGACACTCGAAATGCGTGCACACATGCACGCAAACCGAGGACCGACCCTAAGACACCAAATGCCACTCTAACAAGACATGGCAAGGCATGAAATATGATATGCAAACATGCAAATTTCAGAAGCGAAATATGATGCAAAACAACCCCGAATCATGGAAACATGGCACCCGATGCATGAAATGGTACCCAAAATGCAAAATTAGGCATACGCAATGACTTATAGCTATACAAAGCATGCATTATTTGATCATGAAGCATGAAGACAGATTCAAGGCAGCCCCAAAAAAAGCATGTTTACAGTTTTAAGCAAGGCCAAACAATGAACACAAATGGGGCTAAGCTAGCATGCGAAAATGGCCCTAAATGTGAGATAAAGGAGCAAGTCACAACTGCTGACCCCAAACAAGAGAGGGCCCTTCAAAAATGTTGAAGAGGGGCCCAAAATATGACCTTTTACAGTTGGTGGCCGAGCCAAAAACGGTACAAAAGCATGCTCAAAATACTATGCAAAACAAGGCCAAAAAAGAGCTATAACACAAAGTACCAAAAGGATGCCTCAAACAGTAAAAGACCCTTAATGAAACATGAATAGGGGGTCAAAATAAGGCCATTTATAGTTCAGACCAAAGTCCAAAAACAGAAGCATAAGAGGCTAACAAATCATGCAAAAATGGAGCCAAAAGAGAGATATAAAGGCAAGTGGAAAATGGAAGCCTCAAACAGTGATGAGCCCTTCAACAATATTGAATAAGGGCTCAAAATAACCCATTTTATAGTTTATGACAGAGCTCAAAACAGTTTATACATAGGCCTAAAATACTATGCAAGGAAATGGCATAAAAGAAAGGCAAAGAAGCAAGTGCCACAAGGAAGCCTCAAACAGTGAGAGGCCCTTAAACAAACATGAAATAGAGCTCAAAAAAATTATATTTCCAGTTAGGGTCAGAGCTCAAAAAATTAAGCACAAGGAGCTAGAATATGAACCAAGAAAAGGGTTAAAAAGGGGAGAAGAGGACTTACCCTTGAAGACTAGTCTTTTACAGCCTCTTGGACCAAAATGCAGCACTCCTAGGCTCTGAAGAACAACCTCAAGCTGCTGGAATGGAGGATGGAAGGGTGGTGTTAGGTGGTGGTGTAGAAATGAGTGTAGGACTTGGGGGGTTTTAAGCTTGGAAGTGTAGAGGGATAGAGATACAATATGAGAGCTCAAAGGGAAAATTTTCTAACCCTTATTACAGAGCTGGGAGGCTAGTTTTATAGGCAAAAGAAGGGGAGAAAAGGGGGGGAAAATGGGGGGGGAAACAATTCAAGTTTCCCCCAAAAAGTTGGCCCCCCGGATACAAAATCTGGGAGGGAAAGAGATACACATTTGAACTGTATCAGTGGAGGGGGTCATGGCCGGCTGGTTATTGAGGTTGCAGGTGGCCGGCCGGCTCTTCCCATGGCCGGCCGGCCAAGGATCAAAAGGTTCAATGAGGATTAGTGGCCGGCCATACCAAAAAAGGAGCCTCTCATGTGTGCACAACACAATCATGTGGTAAAAAACTGGAGATAGTGAACCAGGAGAGAGAACAACCCACTTTTCAAAGGGGTTCAAAAGGTTCAAAAGCAATTACTGGCCAGCCACCAAATATTTGTGGCCTCCCAGATGTGTACATCACAAATATGGGATTTAGGGTTCAAGAAAATGGCCCAAGGGTGGTCAACATTGGCTTTGAAGTGAGAAAAAAGGGGTGACGGAGGGCGATGAAGGGATAAAGTTGGCTGACAGAACAATTACTGGCCTCCCACCCTTCTATGGCCTTCTTACCAATGAAATAGAGGTCCCTACCAAAAATAAACTCAAACCGATGCAAAATGAAGGTTCGGGGGCCGAAACGTGCAGCTCGAGGCCCCGAAAACTGACTGTTAGGCACCGGGAGTGATGTTCGACCACGAAGTCGGTTTCTCGGGCCACAGTGTCCCTCAAAATGGAGCAAACAAGATGTATGCCAAAACCCGGAGCAAACGGAGGTGGTTAAGCGGTCCCGAACCAAGGCACACGGCCAACGGCTCCGAAAAATCGGAAACCGGACTCCAAACGGGCAAAATGGCCTACGACCACGAAACGTAGCCTACGGCCACTGAGAGATGATCTACGGGACCTCTCCCTCCCTTCGGGAAGAGAAAATAGAGAAAACAGAGCCTGGTTCTCAAACCGAGACAAAACACAAAAGAGTCCGGAAGTCCGGAGGCAAGGCTCGCAGCCGAGACTCTGAAACTTCTGAACGAGCACGATATGCAACATCACCAAGCGCTCAATCGGTGACGTCTGAGTCTTAAGGTCGGTCAAAAATGGGGTGTCTACACCATGTATGAGGATACCCAACCTAGGGACCAGAGATCCTGTAACTAGGTTCAATGGGAAAAACGAATCATATGGGGGTTATAAAAATGCACTCTTTAATATTTTGTTATCCACCCTATGATGTAAGTGCATTTGTCCTGTAATGTTGGAGGGTTGAGTTTTTATACTCTTAATGAAATTCTGTAGCTCTTGTTGAGTGGGGTGTGTGAATTACAGGAATATCCTTGACAGATTTCACCTATGTGAGCATGAAAGTGGGGCCGCTTTCTATGAAAACTGGGATTAGCACAAGGCCGTAATGTGCTGGCTAGTAAAGCTCATGTCAACACCTGGACTATTATGTATGAGCAGTAATACTTTACTTCTCCTAAGCAGTCATAGTTCAAGTCTGAGACCACTACTGACTCTGGAGTAGAGGTTGTTGTTTCACTAATGAAGGTTCAATGCAGAGCATACCATCATGATGCATACTAGTCTATCTTTGTTTGGTAATCTCTCTTATCCTTGTTAATATTAAAATGAGTGGGGGATTGTTGGCCCATTTTAATATATTTTATTTATTTATTGATATATCTTGTTCATGAATGGAGTTTTCATTACTTTAGTAACCTCTTATCTTGTTCATGAATAGAGTTTCATTACTTTAGTAACCTCTTATCTTGTTCATGAATGGAGTTTCATTACTTTGGTAACCTCTTATCTTGTTCATGAATGGAGTTTCATTACTTTGGTAACCTTTTATCTTGTTCATGAATGGAGAGTAATTAGAATTCATGAACTTGATGGTGAGTTAGTTTTTAGAGTTACTCCATTTACTCTAGTTTAATTATCATCTTTATTTTTGGTGTAACTTGTAAGGTCCTAGTGGTCTATAAATAGTCTCTCTCATCTACTCTTTTCTACACCAACACACGCTAACTATTTTCTATATAAGAGAGAGTACTAGCAAAGAAGGGTGTTTTTCTTGGTGGAGCTTTGGGTTCACCATCTTGTGTAGAGTTGGCATGAACCATATGACAAGTGGTCAAGCTGTTGTATCCTGGAGGGGACAAGTCATAGTTTTGTGACTGCTGCATCGGTATTTGGGTTCTTCCTACTTGTAGACGTGCCCCGAGGGCCTCATGCTACAGTTCGGACTCAAATTGTCACGGTTCTTAATCTAGTCTCGCAAAGTGCGATGTGAGATTGATAAATCACCAAAGAGTCCAAATCCGGCAAATCGTTTTGAAAAACTAATTTTTGTAAAGAAGTGCCAAACATGGACTGCTTTGCCAGATACAGAGTCGCCACCTAAATATTTTATTTTTTGGGGGAAATTTAGGAAACCCTGACTCATTGCCTAAGGCCACGTGTCCGTCATCACCAAAGTTGCCTCGGCTCGGGAACTTGGGTACGATTGGGGAAGGTCAGCTATGAGCACCCCCGCTCGCCCGATCAAAGATCGGCCACTACTAAACATGATATCTAGTTTTTGAAAACACATGTGTTCTTATTCCGGTTAATTAGCTAGAACTACTATGTGATGCGCACAACAAAACAAGTATAGACTAGATCGCCTAATTTGGAACAAAGCATCACATATCCGTTTGTTTGGAAAATGGTTTGAAGTTTGCTACTCGTAAGTAGGTTAAAATGCGAATTTCAATGAATTGTTCCAATTCAAGTAATCCAACATTCACCCACAGGCATTCAAGCAGTTAAACACATAAGCAGTTAGCCTCATGGCAAGCATGCTATCATGGCAACACTCACACACATGCAGTATGCTAATGCATAAACACTCACAGTGTACTCCGAGCCAAAACAGAAACTAGTTAGTAATTAATGCATGATCCTAGTTCATGTTAAGGTGGCTAATGCAACACATGCCAAATGCAACTAGAAATAGGCTCGGCTATTCTAAAATGGCATGTGAGATGCAGCAATTGATAATCATGTATTCAAATTGGAATCGAAATATGATGCAGTTAGTATGATGCGCCGAGCCCGGTGCATGCAAGATAGATGAATGGATGCAAACATGCAGGCATAAGTATGCTAGACAGATAGATGGATGCAAACATGCAAAGCATAAGGATGCTAATTGAAGGATGAATGCAAACATGCGAAGCATAAGGATGCTAATTGAAGAATGACCTAAAACTAACCAACAAAAGCAGGTAAGTAAAAGGGAGAAAGAAATGGAGGTTGGAAGACATGCACGCACGCACACATCCTTATTACAAAATTGGCCCTCTCGACGGAGGGTCCGAATAAATAATACATGGCAACTAATTAACTAACTAACAAGCTAATTAATTATTACATAACCAAAAAATGAATAACTAGCTACAACTAATTATTACAAAAATTAATTAATTAACAAATTAATTAATTACATTACAAATTAAAGCTAACTAACAAGTAAGCAATTTAAACAATGCTGCCTCTACAAGTTGAAGAAGGTGAACATGCATGTTCGGTTCCTGTCCTGGTAAGCTCTCCGGTTGCTCTCAAGAGGCTCTGTCTGTAGGGTGTCCTTGAGACCTTGTTGCTAGAACTTACCAAAACCAGTCTGGGGAATGCATCAGTGGCCTGCCGGCCATGTGGAGCTACTGCCGACCATCTGCCGGCCAAAGATGGTACACTGCCGGCCAAGGATGAGGAGGTGCCGGCCATCTGTAGGGCACTGCCAGCCACTGATGTGCTGGGACACCAAGCTGCGGCAGAGCACAAAATAGAGAAAATGGAGGATCTCCCAAGGGTATGTATGCACTATGCCACCCCATATCACCTCAAAACATCAAGGGGGAGGCATAATAGGATCCATGACCATCAATCATGCATCCCGATGCATGATGGCCAAAGATCCAACTTGTGCAAATCAATATGAAATGAATGCACAAATAAACACATAAGTGCCTAGAACTCTATCATGGATAATCAAGAGCGTCGGCGACCGAGATTTGAGGCACGTTTCATCACTTGAAGTATGAAACGTCCCTCGTTTCTCGTGCTCGGATTAACACTTAATCCAAACAATAATACAATGCAAGGATGGCATACACAATGCTAACTTAAACATGCAATCATGCAATATGACTTAAGCATGCAAAATGCTGTGTAAAAAACATGCAACAACATGTAATAGAACTAGCATGCGACAACATGCAAGGATGGAGCAAGCATACAAAACTTAAACCAAAATAGGCAGACCTCAGCTATGCTCAAATCAGTGGCCAATATGTGTTGAAATGATGACACAAAATGCTAGACAAGCATGCATGCCAATGGGCCCAAGAATTAAGGCATAAAGATGCAACTCTTAAGCACACTTGAGGAGTGAAAAGCATGCAAGTATGACAATACTACATACTCTGAAATGATGTTTGGAATGATGCCAAATCACACACATAACACAAGCATGGCATGCATGAAGCTCAAAAACTAAGAACTAACAGAGGGACTTAAGCCATGGCCATACAAAGCAAGCCCCAAAGGGCTAAGGGAACCTAAAACAGTCCCAAGGCGGGTCCAAACAAGACCAAAAACAAGCTCGAAGCTAGCCAACACAAGCTAGAACACAAGGCCAAAAACAAGGAGCATGCAAGGCTACAAAAGAGGTAATGCACTACACCTATCGAAACCAAACATGGCATGACTTGGACAGCATAAAACAGAGTTGCATCATGGTATAACAAGACCAAAAATGCGCTGATATGATGAGCCAAAGGCTTAGGCTTAATGGCATACACAAAAGTTCATTCTTGAGACATAAAGAGCCAAGCCTCCAAGGCATTAAAAGCATGTCAAATGCAAGTGTATGACAACATTTCATGGACTGAAATAACATTTGAAATGATGGCAAAGCATGCAAACATCACATCTATGTCATGGTAGGGACCTCAAAAACCAAGACTAGCCTAAGCATTTACACTATAGCTATACAAAACAAGAGTGATATGGCCATGGCAGCCCAAAACAGTCCTAAGACAGCCTAAAACAAGGACAAAATCATGCTGGAGCAAAGCCAAAACATGCTAGGATGATGAGTCAAAACATCATGCACATAAAGCTAGTAAGCAAGATTTGTTCTACAAGTATATGGAGCATGCAGAGGATGACCAAACCCACTTTAGACAGAGTCATGACATGGTAAAACATCACCAAAAACATGTTGAAATGGGGTCAACATAAGCTAGAATGACATGCTAAAGCAAGAAGCATATAAGACTAGTTTATAGGATTTACACTACAAGTGTAAGATGCATGCATGGAGTGACAAAACCAACCCAAAACAGATCTAAGACATGGTAAAACATCACCAAAGACCTACTGAAATGGAGCCAACACATGCAAGAAGAACATGCTACTTTGTAAGGCTATGAATGGGATTACACTACACATGTAAGATGCATGCAAAATATGACCAAACCAGTCATGGACAGACTTAAGACAGGTCCTAAAAGTCACAAAAAATGGCCTGAACCAAGCCTAAAAAATACATAGAGGCATGCTCCTTTGGAAGGCCAAAAATGCAAGCAAACAAGAACCATAAGAGAGGGGGCCACCCCCTCTGATTTGAGGCCTCAAAACCTCATGCCTACCACTGGAAATCCACTGGATTTCAGTGGTTAGAAGGCCAAACCAAGGCTAACTCAGAGGCCTTAAGGCATGGCTCAAAACAAGGCCAAACAAGGCCAACAAAAGGGTTGAAGACCCTCAATAGCCAAAAGACCTTAAACAACCACCAAAAGTACTTAAAAACAAGACTTTTTCCAGTTGAAAGCAAGGCCTAAATCAATATGCAAGAATGGCCAAAATGAGATACAAAAAGGTGCTAAAATGGGGAAAATACCCACCCTTGAAGTCCAACTTCAAAACCAGCAACGTCAGGAGATAAAACCTCACTTTCAGAGCTCAAGAAGTCCTCCCAAGAACCTCAATCCAATGGTGGTGGTGTATCTCTATGTATTGCAGTGCAGAAGTGCAAGGAAAATGGACTTCAAGGCACAAATATACAAC
This sequence comes from Camellia sinensis, assembly GCF_055761805.1. Lineage (NCBI taxonomy): Eukaryota > Viridiplantae > Streptophyta > Magnoliopsida > Ericales > Theaceae > Camellia > Camellia sinensis. The sequence goes on along the minus strand of NC_138963.1, from coordinate 16,479,140 downwards.
AAAATATAGAGAGAGAGGGATATTTCTTCTCCAAAAAGCTGAACTTCTGCTAAAGAGAGGCGTTCTCTCCTTATATAGAAGAAAAGCAATGCAAAGCTTCTTCAAGAAGCTTGGCAAGAGCTTCATCCCTCCATACACGTGTATGGAGGGCAGATAAAAGGATTCTAGCTGGCTCAAAAGATCTGAAGTAAAACCAGCTGAGACAGGGGTTCTGTCGGCCATCAGTGATGGCCGGCAGTGGCTCATTGATGGCCGGCAGGCTCACTCAATGGCCGGCAGAAATAAATCCATGGCCGACAGTGCCAGACCATGGCCAGCAGTGCACCAGGAGAAAGATACTGAAAGGACCAAGTCATGGTCCAAGAATGGGGCAGAAAGGATACAGGGTTTGGAAAGCTCGAACCTGTGGCGTTCCGCCGCGAAAGTCGAATGCCCGACGAGCAATCGAACTTGTGTCCGGATGTACCTGCAAGCACAACCGAGTCTTGAGGACGGTCAAAAATGGGGTGTCTACACTATTGCAGTGAGCTTGATCTCCTTAAAGAAAACGAATTATCCGTGCCTCAGCCTAATCTATTTGTATCTCATTTTCTTTGCATTATTTATCAATAAAATATAAAATTTTTTGGTATTGTCACCAACACATGTTATGTGGGTTTCATATCTATGTGAGTGATTTGATAATTTCTTTCATAAAAAATTTGGTGTCCCTATCATTATTGTATTGTGTGTTTTGTTTGATTTTGATGTTAATTTTTAATTTTCTAAAAAATTATAGGAAATTAAAAATTTATTTAGTATATGTTGAAAATAGTTTAGAATTTTTGAAATTTTGAATGATTGTAATTTTCTTTTAGTTGAATTAGTAGGTGTTATAAAAAAAGGTAATTGATTAATGTATTGATATGACAAATAAATCATTATTATTTGATAATAGGTTTGACAAAATTAATTTAAAATTTAAACCAAATAAACACTTATGTTTTTGCACTAATATTGATATTATTTTGCCGAAGATTGTTTTAGACCCCAAACAGTGCGATGGTGGCCTTCATCGATTTGTGGTCAGCACAAAACAGTATATGTGTGTTGGCTACATATTTTGTACAAGCCAATTACAATTCAACGCGTGGCAAAGTAAGGGTAGTATGGGAAGACTATTCAAATCTTCGATCCTGATCGTACACGTGGCAGTTAGTATTGGTTGTTACGAGATCTGAGTAGTAGTGGATCAGCAGAGATATACAGAGTGATGTGGCATAATCGGTTACTCACATTTGAATTCAAATTTAGAAGGGAAGCCTAACTGTAAGTGATGGCGTAATGGAGCTAATCTTGAGGCAACATGATCAGCGATCATAGAGGAGCAATTCGACGGTTAGAAATACAGTTCGATGGTCATTCTTAAGCAGTATAAATAGCAGAGAAGGCCCCAGAAAAAGCCCCGGAACTCAGATTTAAAAACCAGTCTTATTCTACTTTACTTAGTTTTACATTTCATGTTCTTTACATTCTAGTACTTTAAATTCTGCATTGCTCTTCATTCATAGGAGTAGTTTCAAGTAGATTGTCGCTGTAAACCTCTATGGGGCTGAGTTTGAATCATTGTAAGTTTTTCAATCTAATGAAATGCTTCAGTTGTTCTTTATTTGATCGATATTTTGCTTAATTCTCCTAAATCAAGCCACCAGTAAAAGTCCTCTTCATTGAGGCTGAGAGAACTAAAACACAATCGTCTGATAATTGGTTGGCAATTAAATTTCTGTAAGGACTGATTGATCCTTGCTGGCACGCTTGCAATTACAATAATAACCTCCGAAAGCTAAAAAGCCAACATATATTTTTTGCACGCCCGGTGGGACCAATTGAAATGGCTAGACGTAGGAGACAAGGAGAAAATGAACACTTGGAAGAAGGCGTGGAATGAGAGGTAGAGATACCTAATCCAGAGGATAATGTGATAACACATCCTGTGGAAACTCCCATTTTATCAGAACCTATGGTCGAACAGACCAGTACTTCAGAACAAGTACCATATGTTCGTAATATTGGACGAGACCAAGGAATTGGACCATCCACTGTCCTATCTACTCAACCAATGAATCCATAGGGTGGCTTAATAGATGCAATGGGACAGCAATTAATGAACACAATGGAAAGGTTGACAACATCCTTTTTGGATCGAATGAATAACCACCAACTAACAAACGTAAGACACATGGAGGAAATTTTGAATGTCCCTCAGCAAAGATTGGCTAGAGATAAACAGCCTATGCAAGTTAATGGACATTCTAATGGTCAAACTAGTAATCAGAACTATGAAAGACCATCACCTCAGTCTTGGTACGAACCTGTTCCAAGGCCTGTAGTAGATCAAAATGTCTCAGTACTTAACAGTGAAGCCATGCAATTTGGTAAAACTGGCCCAATACAAGAAAATGGCGTAAGAATGGTTCTAAATCCTATGTTCAAAGCCATACCTGGCACAAGGGGGTTCATTAATCCCTTATTCGAATTTATACCCGAGGGGTTAGAAGGTTTTCCTACAAATGGAAGAGACACAACACCAGTTCCAGCACCTTTCGCAGGTCCTTTCGTAGGACAAATTCAAAGGGGTTACCCACACACCCAACAGCAACCTGCACCACAGGGACAACCAGTCCCAAACATACCACCTTATGGACCAAGAGGACCACAAGCACAAGTTTGTCCACCAAATCTTGTGTTTGTTCATCCAACAGTGGTTCAGCAGGGACAAAATATGGTCCTTAGGGACCAAATTACTGACATCGTTAGGGAGATGTGTGGACCGATGGCTCGGGGGGTCCAGACTCTTGTATACAGAAAACCATACCCAGAATGGGTAGATAGGGTACATGAATACCCAAGAGGTTTCAGGATACCAGATTTCGCCCTTTTTTATGGGAATAAAAACCAATCAACAGTAGAGCATATTGCTAGGTTTGCTGCTCAATGCGGTGAATTCACTAATAATGACTATATGAAGCTGAGACAGTTCCCAAACTCTCTAACTGGGGGAGCATTTGTATGGTACATTAACCTTACACCTGGCTCAATCCAAACTTGGCAACAAATGGAAGAGGTATTTCATGCCCAATTCTTCCAATCGGAGCTAGAGGTTTCCATGGCAGACCTGGCAAGGTTGAGTCAAAGGCCTAAAGAGAAGGCTACTCAATTTATTGCCAGATTTAAAAGGGCTCGAAATAAATGTAGAGTCATCTTGCCAGAGCCAGAATTCGTAAGATTGGCTCAAAATGGCTTGGAGTTTAAGCTTCGAAAGAAGTTTGACTCAACAGAGTTCAGGGACTTAGTGGAACTAACTTACAAAGTATCTAGGTATGAAGCATTACTAGAAGAGGAGCAAGATCGAAATAATGCTTCATACAAGACATACTACAAAGATCCTAACTATGAGATTGATGCAGCAGAGATTGTAGGGAAAGAACCTGTGATCTGTGAAGCATTAATTCATAAGGATACAACAATTGACCAGCAGTTTAAAAAGAAAGACCTTCACAGGAAATACTCTTTCAATTTAACTAAGGCAGATGACATCTTTGATCATTTGCTTGCGGCCAACTTCCTTAAGTTACCAAAAGGGGTTAAAATTTCGTCTCTTGATGAACTTAAAGGGAAAGTATATTGTAAATGGCATAATTTTTGGTCTCACTCGACTAAAAACTTTGTTGTTTTTTGAGACAGGATCCAAGAACAAATTTGGAAAGGAAGTTTGAAATTCCCAGCCAAAGCTAAAAAGGCCATGGGGATCGACAGTAATCCATTTCTAGAAATTGGAGAGGTAGCAGCCAATGTCATTATGCTGGATTTTCAGAACTTGTCTTTGAAAGAATTGGAAGAAGTCAATGTGCAGATGCATGTGGCCAACCAGACAACTATCAAGAAAGACACTGGAAACCTACCAACTATTGGACAAGGTTTCTCATACCAGAGGGAAGACTCTGAGGAAGAAGCACTGGATGATGATTCCTTAGAAGCAGCTGTAATGCAGAGGATGTGTCCTAGGTGCAGACTAAGCTACAAGTGGTTGAAAGGACTTCCGATTGATGGAAAGCAATACTACAAAGATGTGCAGAGACGTCCTAAACCAACCAATGCTTACAATAAAAGGCCATATCCATCTGGTGTCAAGCAGCAGCCATTGAGGGTTGAACCAACAACTGATAGGATGCATTCCAAAGGCAAGAGGCCTTTACATGAATCCAGGCCAGCTAATTATTACAGAATGGATAGCAGTCATTCTGAGAGGGAATTGGAGAGAGGTTCAGTTTATGGGATCAAAGCCAGAGATTGGCCCCTTAGACCAGCCTCACACAGGACAGAAAGTGGACACCTTTATCGAAGGCCTGAGTTAGGCCCAAAGCATGAAGTCAGGACCAAGCAGTGGCCTTCGCAGCTAGCTTCGAAGATGACTTCGAAAGAGGAAAGAAGCAGTTCAATGGCAGGGTCAGTAGGTTCGTGGGTACCTGGGGTCCCAGATTGGTTTGTGATTCAGAATAAACCTAGGGAAGTGTTTACCCAAAGAGATGTAATTGGAAACCAAGGCAGGATGGTTAAGCCTCCTTTGGTGGTTCCAAACAATTGGGTGTTGCTTAAGCACCCAAAAACAAAGGAACCAGATATGGTCCCTGCAATTTCTAGATCACAAAGGAAAAAAATTCAGCATAGGTATACTCAGTACTAGTGAGACCTGAAAGAGAATGGAGAGAGTTCTTCGTTGGTACAGACAGAAGGAAAGCAGAATCCAAAGTCCGACCATACTCCAAAACCAACTCTACAAGGCAAGATGGGTTGCAACAGAGAATAGTTGGCCAAAGTTCACTCTGAACTCAAAACCAGAGAGAAGTCCAGTTTAACGGGATTGGAGAAGGCATTGATGGAAAGTGACAGCGAGGCAGAGACAGAAGTTGGCTTAGGCCAAAAGAAAGAAGTGGTTGAGGAAGAAATGTTTGAAGCCTTCATGGCTGAACAAACATTTCTCGTTGAAAAACCAGTCGTGACAAACCATTCAAAGGATGAAGTACCAGGGAGCAGCATGGAGGATGCTTCTAGAGTAACCGAACAAGGTGGCCAAAAGGAGAAGCAGACACAGCCAGCCATCCAATTTGGCTCAGTGTCAGTGAACATGGTACACATACTACCGCATGAATTCCAAGCTGGAGATGAGAATCAAGAGGGGTAAGAAATTGACCCAATTCCAATCTCTAGCAAAGACTCACAAGTGAGTATGGTGCAAGATAACTCTGGAATGGTTACCCCAATGGAAATTGAATATGAAAGTGAAGAAGTGGTAAGTATTAACCTCTCGTATCCTTTTGAATATCCCTCAAATTCTATGACACAGCATGTTAAGCCTTTGTATATTAAGGCCTTCTTCGATAGGATACAGTTGAACCGAGTCTTAGTGGATAATGGGGCAGCGGTGAACTTACTACCGAAATCTTCCTTGAAGAAATTAGGGAAAAGGAATCCCAGGTTAATCCCAACCAGTACAACCATTACTGGTTTTGCTGGGGACAAACAGATGGCCCAGGGAATTCTACCCATCAACCTGAGTGTGGGAACTAGAGACTGTATGACGGCATTCTTCGTCATCAATAGTAATGCTAAGTACAATGCTTTACTTGGTAGAGATTGGATCCATACTAACAAATGTGTGCCTTCCTCTTTGCATCAGAAAATAATGATGGCCATAGGCAATGGAAAGACAGAGGAAATTAATGCAGATCCTCAACCTTTCATAGCCTGCGCAGACTTCGCAGAGGCCAAGTTGTATATTGAGGGAGTGACACCACTCAGTACACTGAGGAAATCTGATGGCTCAGCCGAAGTGACGGCTGATAAGGAAGTGACACACCTGAAGCACTTAGTCCAGGAGAGTGCTGATGAAGAGGTGGTCGTTAAAGATGACAATGATGCCTGGTTGTAGGCAACAAGGTGAAGCACCAGAAGCCAAGTCTTTGGCTTTAATTAAGTTTTCAATATTGGATGTAAAGTCAATAGTCCAGAAAGTGCAGGAGGAAAAGAAAGAAGCCATGATAATTGGCTACAAGCAGAAGCAGCAACAAGCTAGAGTTTTGGCCCTTGATAAATACTGTACATTAGACATAGAAACAAAAGTCCAGGAAATACAGGAAGAAGAAGCCTTGTGGACAGACTTTGTCTATGAAGAAGAGGGTAAAGAGGTTGAATCAAAGAACCTGGGAACAGAACACAGCAAGGAGATTGCTTCGAAGCCAGAAGGAATCAAAGAAGGAGCTCCGGTAAGTTCTCAGATACAAGACCCCTTAGAAGAAATAAATTTAGGGGAAGGTTCTGTACAACAACCCATTTATAGAAGTGCTTGGTTGAATACTCTTGAGAGGAACCAGTTGTTGGTTATTCTGAGGAGATATAAAGATTGTTTTGCATGGTCTTATAATGAACTATCAGGATTAGATAGGTCATTAGTGGAACATAGGCTCCTTATGAAGCCTAACTTCAAGCCATACAAGCAAAAACCAAGAAGAATAGGTCCAGAAGTGATTCAGAAAGTTAAGGAAGAAATTCTTAGACTACTCAAGGCAGGCTTTATTAGGACAACCAGGTATGTTGAATGACTATCTAATATTGTGCCTGTAGTTAAGAAAAATGGTAAAATGAGGGTATGTATTGATTTTAGAAACTTAAATCTAGCAACTCCAAAAGATGAGTATCCTATGCCTATAGTAGATTTGCTGGTAGACAGTTCAGCAGGGCATCAAATTTTATCAATGATGGATGGGCACTCTGGTTATAACCAAATCTGCATTGCGGAGGAGGATGTTCACAAAACGGCATTCAGATGTCTTGGAAATATTGGCACCTTCGAATGGGTTAAAATGCCATTTGGTCTGAAGAATGCTGGGGCTACATATCAGAGGGCTATGAACACTATCTTTCACGACCTCATTGGAGGGTATTTAGAGTGTTATATTGACAATATTGTAGTTAAGTCCCAATCCATGGAGGAGCATCTGTTTCATTTAGAAGCAGCTTTCGAAAGAATGAGAAAGTTCAAGTTGAAACTCAATCCTCTTAAGTGTGCTTTTGGCGTATCATCTGGAAATTTCTTAGGCTATGTAGTATACAAGAAAGGAATACAGATTGACCAGAATAAAGCCAAAGCCATCATTGAAGCCAGACTCCCATCAAGTAAGAAGGAATTACAAAAGTTCCTTGGACAGGTTAATTTTCTTCGAAGGTTCATTTCTAGCACTGTAAGAAAAACTAAAGTATTTTCTTCCTTGTTAAGGTTAAGAGATGAAGAGGAATTTGTATGAACAGCAGAGCATCGAATTGCTTTCGATGGAATCAAAGCCTATTTGGCCAACCCTCCAGTGCTGATGCCACCAAAGGGCGATAAGCCTTTGAAGTTCTATATAGCTGCAGCAGAAGATTCATTAGGAGTTTTCTTAGCCCAAGACAATGAAGAAGGCAAGGAGCAAGCTGTTTATTACCTTAGTAGGTTTTTAAATTCTTGTGAATGTAAATATTCTGCTGTAGAAAAGCTTTGCCTTGCGTTGTATTTTGCTGTAATGAAGTTAAGATATTATCTTTTGCCTATAACTATCTTGGTAATTGCAACCACAGATTTGGTTAAGTATATGTTATCTAGACCTATGTTGAGGGGAAGAATTGGCAAATGGGTATTAGCCTTGTCAGAATTTCATTTAGAATATGTTCCCCAAAAGGCAGTAAAAGGACAAGTTTTAGCCAATTTCTTGGCAGACCATCCATCTCAAACAGAGAGCCAAGAGATAATGGAACTTGGTATGGCTAGTGTTGAGCCGTGGCAAATGTGGTTCAATGGATCGAAAGCCAATGGCCTAACTGGAATTGGTATAGTGATTAAGTCACCACAAGGAATAGAAACCACACATGGTTTCAGAGTGGATGAAACTACTTATTTAAATAATCAAGCTAAATATGAAGCCTTGATAGTGGGATTGAAAATTCTTATTGGATTACAAGTACATACAGTTGACATATTTGGAGATTCTCAATTGGTGATTAACCAAGTAAAAGGGATTTTCAAATGTCAAAGTATAAGCATGTTGCCATGCTATGTTGTTGCATTACATCTGCTTTCTCAATTTCAAATAGCAAATGTAACTCATGTCCCAAGATTCTTGAATAATAGAGCTAATAATGTGGCTCAAAAAGCTTCGAATTTCAAGATGAGGGATAATACTCAAAGGGACATAAGCTAAACAACATACCAGAAATCTATACCACCCTTAAATAAAAGGAATGTGGTCTTGGAAGTCAATCATAATGACTTGCAGGAACAAGATTGGAGGCATCCAATAATGCAGTACTTGGCTGGCCCATCCTCAAAGGCCAGCAGAAAAATTAAATTGCAATCTATGCAATACAATATATATAACAATGCTCTCTACAAAAGAGGGGAAGATGGTTTATTGCTAGAATGTTTAGGCCCAAAAGAAGCATTAACAGCTATGACTGAGGTTCATGAAGGCATCTATGGTGCTCATCAGCCTGGTGTGAAAATAAGATGGCTGCTTCGAAGGCATTCCTACTATTGGCCAACTATCCTTAAAGACTACATAGAATATGCAAAGGGTTGCCAGGCATGTCAAAAGCATGGCACAATAAGGCATGTGCCCATAACTGACCTGCATGCAGTAGTAAAGCCTTGGCCATTCAGAGGATAGGCCATGGATATGATGGGGAAAATACACCCACCCTCTTCGAAGCATCATTGTTTTATTTTAGTGGCTACTGATTACTTCACCAAGTGGGTCGAAGCTAAGCCATACAAGGCTATAGATCAGACTGAGGTCATTGGATTCATCAAGGATTTAATCCATAGGTTTGGCATCCCACAAACTATAATTGTTGATAATGGGACTGTGTTTGATGGGCAAATGGTGAGGTCTTTTGTGGCCGAGTTTGGAATTAGCCTTGTTAATTCCACCCCCTATTATGCACAAGCCAACGGCCAGGCTGAATCATCCAATAAGTCCTTGAAGAAAGGAATACAAAAGATTGTGAAAGACAATCCTAGGGACTGGCATAACTTATTGTTGGATGTATTGTGGGCTTATAGAACTTCCCCAAGGTCAAGCACAGGAGTTACTCCTTATGCCTTGGTGTATGGGCATGATGCTGTATTGCGTGTGGAAATTAATGTTAAGTCTTTGAGGATAAGATGCCAAGACCAGCTAGATCCTGAACAATACCATCAGAGTATGTGCTTGGAATTAGAAGGAATAGATGAAGCCAGAATTCTGGCATTAAATAGCATTCTCTTTTAAAAGAAGAAAGTAGCAAAAAATTACAATAAGAAAGTCAAACACATTGGCTTCGATGAAGGTGATTTGGTATGGAAAATCATACTCCCAATAGGGATTAAAAGCCATAAGTTTGACAAATGGTCACCTAACTGGGAGGGGTCATACCAAGTCCATAGAGTCCTTCCTTTTGGAACATACCATTTGAGAAATTTGAATGGATATGTACATTCCAAAAAAATTAATGGTAAGTATTTGAAGCCTTATTTTCCAACTATATGGGAAACACAAGGAGAAAAATAAATGCCAAGTACAAGAACACAAAAATACTCAAATAATAAATAAGAATTTGTTTTTCATAAAGAGTTGAATACATTCTGCCATAAATTGGCCCAAAAATCATTACAATGCCTCAGTTGTTCTTTTACGACAGATGTTCTAGTTTTAAAAGATGAAAACAACTGAATGGCTGTAGACATTTCTTGCTTTCGATTGGCTAGTCCTTGGTTAGTAATCAGCAACTTGGTATCAGCTCGGGCTAAGGCCTGGTTGACTACAGATAATTCATCCTCAAGCTAAGCCTTCCTCTCCAGTAGTTGAGTGCGAAATTGGGAGACAGAGGAATATTGTTCCTTCAGCTCCGATATCTCAGCATGTACTATTGAAACAAAGTCCTGATCTCTGACCAATTTCTCCTCTGCAGCCTTGGCAACACAGCAAATATTGATGTAGAAGTCAATAGTAGCTGCTGCCTGAAATAGATGACTTGAGACAGACATGCCGGATTGCTCAACAATTTTGCAACACTGAAGGAAGTCATTCCTTATTATAGGTCTCTCTAGGGCCTTGAAAGGAATCCTCGAAAAAGATATCAGTAGTTCCAGGCAGTTGTCCAAATCTATCAGAGGTGTAGAAAGCTTACTACTGGAAGAAGGACTCTGAAAAATTTCTAGTAAAGAGTCAACCAAAACTAATGGCTCAGCTTCATCATTGGCTATTAGAAAAGTAGAGGGCATGTCAAAGAAACTGGCTAGTCTCGCTTCAAAGATATCTACATCAACTGTGGACATGAGGGGTGCAGAAAGGGTAGTGGTGGAAGGCACAGAGAACTGCATGGGGATAAAAGAAATAAGTGGAGCATCTTCAGCAGTCTCTATGGTCCTAGCCACCAATAGGTCAAGAGAAGAAGGGCTGGAAGTAGGTAAAGGTAATAAACCATGGGTTAGAGGGCTACCAGCACCCTCTGTAGGGGAATCAACTATCATCAGAGATGGAGCAGCAAGTGGAACTTCCTTAGGAGGAGGGGGAAGAGCAAGGCTCGAAAGAGAAATGAATTGAGGTAGATCCAAAGACAAGTAAGGAAGATATGGATTTAATCCAAACGAAAGAGATGCAGGAATGCTTGGCCTCAAGGAGGATACATTGAATGTAGGCCTAGGAAGTGGGAGCATTATCTGAAGATTCCTCGCATTTTGCATTTGTTTAACTTCAACTGGAACTGAGGGAGTCCTCATTGGAAGAATAGGCTCAGTAGTTGTTGCTGTAAAAGAAGAGAAGCACCAAGAATAGGCTCAGTAATGTCAAGTTCAACACCAAAATTTGATAAGAGGGAAACAGTAAAGGCTTGAAAGAAGTTATTTGTTTCAAAAGTGATAGCAGCAATGGGAGAGCTTCGAAGAGAGTAATGCTCAGCAATGTGTTGCCTTCTTGCAGTCTCTCTCTGGATTGCATCAGCAGCAGCAGCTTCATCTCTTAAGAATTGCTGCTGCCGTCACTTCTCAGCTCTCTCAAAGACAATTATGGCCCTGGAATGTTCTTGTTCCACTGCCTTAGCAGCCGCCTCATGAATAGGGTCTTCGACGAAGTCAGAATAAGAGACAGTCGTTTTCCTTATTTTCCTTATTGGTGCTGGCATTTCCTGTTCTTTCTCAACCTCTCTCTCTCTCTTCAAGATGGGATTCAGACTCTTCAGGGGCAGGTTCTTTTTCTGCTGCTTTGGTAGCTGTCCTAGGAATAGGGTTTTTGACTGAATCAGCAAAAGAGGCAGTCATCTGCTTCCTCTTTTTCCTCTGCAATGGTACCTCCTGTTCTTTCTCAATCTCCCTCTCTTCGGTGTGGGATTCAGATTCTTCAAGAGTAAGTATCAGCTTTCTTTTCTTTTTCTGCTATTGTTTGTCCTTGAGAGCGGCTAGAATTTCAGTCCTCTTAGGAGATTCTTCTTGTGGAGACCTTGTACCAAAATGTATGAGTGTAAAGGAATCAAACAAAAGAGTCAAAAAGAAAAGTGACCTGAAATTACTTATCCCTTTTTGAAGCAGCTCTAGTGACTCTAGCTGGAGGGGGTGAGGCTGCAGGAACAATTTGGGCAACTGTGGAAAGAAAAGACATGTTCTCAGCTGTTGTTGATTTAGCCCTAGAAGGCACTCCTAACCTTATCAGTAAATCGTGAGGGTACGCTGATAGGCGCACTTCCATGTTGACTGACCACCAGTTTTGGAATCTTTTCAAAACCAAACCATAGGGAAGAAAGGGTACAAATGTGAACTCATATAATTCTTTCAGCAGTCTGAATGTAGCTGCCTCTAGCTTTGATCTGGGTATTCTCAGGTCTCTAGCTGTAAGATGGACATTCGAGAGACTGCAAAGTGGAACAGGAATCCCCTGAGTAAACCCAAATTACCCGCAAACTGAGAAGGACAATACACCTCAGCTATACATTTATAAGCTCGAGGGTTTAAAGTGCCAATAAACAGCTCCCTTGGTAGCAAAATAGAAGCCCACATATCTTTGTGAGGTGAGGTGGAATATTCTTTATCAGCCAAAAAGGTTTGCAGCCGAGCAGGTCCTTTGCTAGCATCAAAGGGAAAAAAGAAAGTGGGAGATGGAGAAATAGGGAGTTGGTGAAAAAATGTGAGGTAATAAGCAAAGGAAGCAGGATAAAGAACAATCCCAGCATACTTCTCTCCATAAGTGCTAGGGTCCTGAACAAGGAATCTTAAGCATTTGGGATGCAAATCAGTGAAATAGGCGAAGAGCCAAAGTTGGAGCACCCAAAGGGGACCCCCTTGGTTCACATTGAGAGGTTTCTCACAGAATTAGGAACAAGTTCTATAAACATGGCCTAAGAGGTAAAGAGCCAGGGCTATACGTTTTTTCAAGACAAGTGCCTTTGCAAGTGGAGCAAACTCAGGCATAATCCTCTGAGATGATGTACAAAAAAAGAATTTACACAACCAGTACAAAATGAAGAAAAAAAGTTCTCTATCCCTCACGGGACCTACCCTTTTATTTTCGACCTTCACAAAATCACTTTAGGAAGAGTTGAATGGTGGAAGGGAGAACTTAACAGAGAGGTTTGGATAACTGGGAGTAAAAGGAGAGGCAAGGGGAGAAAGCCCTAAAATATGGCAAATATCAAGAACGGTGGGAGCCATCATTCCACATCGAAATTGGAAAAAATTGAAGGCCATGTTCCAAAAACAAAGAGCAGCAGGAATCAAGAAAGGGTCTTCAGGAATGATAAACCTGGAAAGACGGAGGGCATCGAGAATACAGAGCTCTTGCAGGTCATCTTCTCGCGCAGGTACAACTCTGTCATACCATTCTTTCCATTCAGCTCACAATGTTGGCCAACAGCGATGAGGTCGGATCACCCTCCAATTTCCCCAATCGAGCTCTCCTTCATAGAGAAGAAAATGGTCCTCCAGCCGAGGGTATAAAGCTAGAAGTTTAGCAGGAGCCTCTCAAAAGATGGGGCCCAAGACGTATTCTTGTTTGTTGTTGTGGCAAGGGACGAAGAGACGGCCGTCTATGGCGCTTGACTCAGCAGTTGTTAACTTGGCGATCTCTTCATCAATGCATTTTTTCAAAGCCATGGTTAGGCTTATACGATCACCGGCAAGCACTTTGAGAGAAGAAGAAGCCATTGGTGACAAGCAGCAAGGAAGAGGCAAGGAAGAGAGGGTTGACAGAGGAGAAGGGTTTGTGTGTTGAACGAGCGAGTGATTTCAGAGCACGAAATAGAAGGGTTTTAAAAAGCCTTTGTGTCTGGAAAATATATCGCGTAATTTGTTAAGTACTAAAAGTACGAATATGAAGAGTTTCCTTCAATATTGATACTTTTGAAGGGAAAAACACAGCCCAGATGATAATACCAGCTTCGAAATAAAATATTTTGCTTAGAAACCAGATTTTGGCGCCCAAAGTCAAATAACAATGGCTTCGAAACTATGAAGTCGACTTCGAAGCACATTCCATACCTAATGGATGCAAGAATGCTCAAGTATTCATTTACTTCAAAGGAATTAAAGACCTGTTTTAGGTTTCTCAATAAAAGTAATGTTCTTCGAAGCAAGACTTGTGATCCCTTAAGGGTGGGAATTGTTGTTCGAAACATCAAAACCAATAATTGGTTTGTATTCAAGAAAGATGCTCTTTCTAGACTAAAACAGTGCGGCCCTAAAAAGAAGCTTTCATATTTTTTGAAAGTATGGACTGTTATTCTAAGGAAAAATGGTCTATTTAAAACTGATTGATCATACTGACCATGACCATATGTTGGTTATGATCAAAACAAGCCTTAAGGGGTAAGATTGTTAAATTCGAAGCACCAATTTTAAATAAAAATCAACAAAAATTGCTAACTATATTCCATAAATTGAACAGGTTCATTATTGGTTCTTTTAGTGTTTCATTTAAAACAATCGAGTCCAAGTTCGAAGGATAAGCTTGTTCAGTTCGAAGCTCTGAATTTGCTTTTAAAAGACAAATGCAGATAAGATCAAACCATACCAAACAAAGAAAAAGTCTTAGTGGTATTAAAAACCAAAGCAATTACATCGAATGGCCCTATTTGGGTACAAACTCAAGCTCATAAAAATAAGGAATGGAATAAATAACATCATAAAATTTAGTCCAACAATGATTAATGAATTTCTGTTCTTTCTTTATTCTATCCTCTATTTCTTCTAACATTGGCTGCATGAGTTGATGTGCTCTCACTTCGTAAAAGAGCTCTTCAGCCTTTATTTCGAATGTTGTTTCTCTCAATCCTTGTTCCAATTCGTCTATCTCTAAGTCATCCCAGTACGCAAAATCTTTATTCTTGAAATCATCAAATTCTTCAATGAAGTTCTCTGCTTCATACTGGGCATGAATTCAAAGGGACGAAAGTTGGTCTAAAGATTGTGTTGTGGCCATAGAGGTCCGATGCCAGTAGAGAAGCAATGAAAGCTGGTCCACAAACATGTGAAGCTCTGCTTGGGCGAGGAGATTGAGGACATGACCCCGAGTCAGAATATCACAAGCCCATCGAAGGTTCTTGAAAGGGACTTCGTCCTCAAGAACATTGAATGCCAAGTGAGAAAAAGCCGCGAGTAGAAGTTGAGCTTGCTTCTCCTCAGTTGGAGTAGGGGAAGGTGGAGGCTTGTAAGGTGAAAGGGTCTTATCTGCGGAAAAGGCAAGCCTCAATCTCTCTGTCCAGCAAGGATTTAGCGGAGGGGAAGGTGTGGATGCTTCTATTTCAGGAGATGGAACAAGGGCAAACGGAACAAGGGCATTAATATAATCGAGCCAGTCAGAAGAATAAATCTTTGCCTTCGGAGCTGTGAGTCTGTATGCAAAAAGATTTTTCATACGTATATACATGAACAATACAGAACAGTATGTACAACATTTACAGTCAATCAAAACAGGGACCTAATCCCTATTAGACAGTACAGTACAGTGCTATCAGTCTATACAGTTATTACAAAACAAATACAGAGATAGACGGGGGAAAATTAAAACACCCCTAAGCCATAGCTTGACAGGCTCGGAACCTCGCAGTGAGGCACAGTGGTTGGCTTGACAAAAAGGGAGTCTAACCCACGCTCCTAGCTCCGGTCTGGTGCCTGTACACCTACATATATATATATATAAATAAACAGTGAGCTAAAGGCCAATGAATAACATAATGCGTAAAGAGGTTAAGAATGAATGTCCTTACAGTATTGAAAACAATCATTTCAATTAGTATATCAGTTATTCAATCATTACAATCATATGTGGTACATCCATTAGCATAGCAGTACAGTAAACAGTAGGTCTTAAGAGACCGAACAGTCAATGATGGCCATCAGTAATGGTTCCAAACATGGGAACTGGCAGAGATCTCTGTAACAGTAGCAGTAACAGTAACAGTAGTTGCTAAGGATGCCACAATACAGTTCACAATTAGGGCATCATTCATTCAACAACAGTATCATTTCAGAAAACAGTACAGTTCAATTGTTCAGAAGGTAATCATATTTGAACATATCTTTACACAGTTGTTACTCATAGAGTTCTGGGCTACAGTTAAGCTAGAGCGCATCCTCAGATTCCAACCCTACACAGTCTACAGGATGAACACACACTAAGTTCACATTTGGGAAACAAAGACTTAGTCTCTACTTTGCCTCGGTGTGGTTCTACATCTATATCCTCATTAAGATGTCTTAAACTAGGCCTAAGAATGCCTAAGATGAAATGAGGATGCAAAGATGCACTTTAAAAGCATTTTCAGAAATCAGGGGTCACGCTCGAACGTAGGTTACTCCGCTCGAGCGGACATGCAGACAAAGGTTTCTACTCGAGCGTAGACTTACCCGCTCGAGCGTTCTGCAAAACATGGCAAAAGTACTGGATAAGTGAAAATCACGCTCGATGGGCGCTCGACAGCCGCTCGAGCGTAATACACAAGGTCCCGCTCGAGCGTTAATTACCCCACTCGAGCTGACTTAAAAGCAGAACAAAATGCTGGGAGCACGATTTCCACGCTCGAGCGCCAATCACCCCGCTCGAGCGTGAGTTCAAAATCTGGAATTCCCAGATTTGAACCTCAAGCTCAAATTCAACTTTAGATGCATCAAAACCATACTATTTGGGCCAATTTTCCAGAAAACATTCCAAAACTCAAAGTTTAACATGATTCAAAGCTCAAATGTAAAATCAAAGCCCCAAAGGAAGATCAATTAAGCCCAAATTGAAACTAAATTTCATGAATATGAAGAACATGCAAACATGCATGAATTTAACTAATTTAAAGCTTTCAACACTTGCTCTAATGAGCCAATTCTTACAAAATCAAGATGAAATCATGGTCTACTCTCAAATCATGGACATGCATGTGATGAATTATAAACTACAACCTCATAACTTCAATATATATATACATGCATGCAACAATTAAGCTTCAACACAACAATTTGAGCCATAAATTGGCTCTAGTCTTCAACTTTGCTCTAAACCATGCAAGAAACAATTTAAACACAAGAATGAGAAGATGAATTTCTACCTTAAGTCTTGAATTATAGGCAAGGAAGCTCAATTTTGCAATTCACTCCTTAATTCCCTTAATCTTTAAACCAAATTGAGATGAAATGAAGCTATCTCTCTATACTCTCTCTCTAGTCGGCAACAACAACGAAATTGGCTGAGGAAATGTT
This sequence comes from Camellia sinensis, assembly GCF_055761805.1. Taxonomy (NCBI): domain Eukaryota; kingdom Viridiplantae; phylum Streptophyta; class Magnoliopsida; order Ericales; family Theaceae; genus Camellia; species Camellia sinensis. The sequence goes on along the minus strand of NC_138963.1, from coordinate 16,462,360 downwards.
TTGTTTGAAGGTAATAAGGCTCAAGTATAGTCTTAGATAGTGGCCCACTAGTGGTGGCAAAAAGGTAATTAGCCTAATTCATGACATTACACAATTTAATCTAATTTAATCATACCAAAACAATGTTCAATTCAATACACCATAAAATCACATAAATTCTAATGATCATAAATCATCAATCAATTTCGGATTCGGGCGCCGATAAGGCCTTCAATTTGCAGTTTAAAGCATAAAACATGAATAGATAATTAAACAGTCAAACAGATAGAGTTGCAATTTAACTAATATACTCAATCAATTCGGCTTCAGTTTTCAGTCAGTCAGTCAATTAACATATTTAGCCTCAGTTTAACAGTAATCAATGGCTTATCAGTAAACAGTGGTGACGGTTATTACAGTCTCCCCTCCTTATAAAGAGTTTAGTCCTCTAAACTCAAGTTACCTTCATTCTAGAAGAAAACAGGATTCAGTGGAAACAGTTCAGGATATCTCTTGGCCATGTCATCTTCCCTTTCCCAGGTGGCATACACGCCACCATGGTTTTACCAGTCAACTTTCACTAACGGAATCTCTTTGTTTCTCAACTTCTTGATCTGTCTGTTTACAATCTGAATAGGTCGTTCCTCGTAAGTGTAGTCATCACTCAGTACTACACGAGTAGGCTCTATCATATGGAAAGGATCCCAGAGGTAGTCCCTCAACATAGAAATATGGAACACATTATGCATATGCTCCATTTCAGGAGGAAGCGCAACTTGATACGCCACCAGATTGATTTTCTCAATAATTTCATACGGTCCGACGTATCTCGGCGCTAACTTGCCTTTGACTCCAAAACGAGTTTGGCCTTTTATCGGTGTCACTTTCACAAAAACGTGATCACCCACTTCATACTCTCTGTCCCGTCTTCTGACATCTGCATAACTTTTCTGTCGGCTCTGTGCGGTTTTCAGTCTCTGTTGTATCAGTTTTACTTTCTCAGTCATTTCATATATGATCTCGGGCCCAAGCAAAGGCCCATCTCCAACTTTTGCCCAGCAAATCGGAGATCTACATTTTCTGCCATACAATGCCTCGAAAGGCGCCATACCAATACTTAAATAATAACTGTTGTTGTAGGTGAATTCAGCCAATAGCAAATGGCTTTCCCAGTTTCTCTGAAAATCAAGGACACACATTCTCAGTAAATCCTCCAGAGTCTGGATGGTCCTTTCTGACTGGCCATCTGTCTGAGGATGATAAGCACTACTCAGTCTCAGTTCAGTACCCAATGCAGTCTGTAAGCTTTGCCAAAATCTCGATGTAAACTTCGAGTCCCTATCAGAAATAATGGACACAGGCACTCCATGCAGTCTAACAATTTCATCAATGTAGAGTATAGCCAATTTGTCCGCATTATAAATTGTTTTGACAGGTAAAAAGTGAGCAGATTTAGTCAGTTTATCAACTATAACCCAAATTGAGTCCATACCTTTACTGGGGCGATGTAAACCCACAATAAAATCCATGGTAATATGTTCCCATTTCCACTCCGGTATAGGTAAGCGTTGCAGTAAGCCTGCGGGTCGTTGGTGTTCCGCTTTGACTTGTTGGCAATGAAGATATTTCGATACAAAATCAGCAATTTCTTTCTTCATTCCTAGTCACCAGAAATTCAATTTCAAATCTTGGTACATTTTTGTGTTCCCTGAGTGGATAGACAGTTTTGAATTGTGGCCCTCTTGCAGAACTCTTCTTTTCAGTTCAGTATCATTCGGTACACACAGTCTTCCCTGAAATTTCAGTACATTATTTTCAAATTTGAAACCTGGTCTCGGTTTAGATTCCTGTTCTTCGATGATCTTCTTCAAGAAGTCATCATGTTGCTGTTTCTCTTTAATCTCTTCAATCAGTGCCGGTTGAGCAGAAATAGCAGCTATTGTTCCACCTTGTTCTCACAAAACAATTTCAATTTCAGACTTTTCAAGGTCACATAGCAACTCTTTCTATCCGGCGAGTAAACAGGGTAAGTTCCCAATCGATTTTCGACTCAACGCATCGACAACGGAGTTGGCTTTTCCTGGATGGTACAAAATCTGTAGGTCATAGTCTTTAATCAATTCTAGCCACCTCCGCTGTCTCATGTTCAGTTCTTTCTGTGTAAAGAAATACTTTAAACTCTTGTGGTCGGTATATACTTCACATGTAGCCCCATAAAGGTAGTGACGCCAGATTTTCAGTGCAAATACTACTGCAGCAAGTTCCAGATCATGGGTCAGGTAGTTCTTTTCGTGCGGTCTCAGTTGTCGGGAAGCATAGGCAATTACTTTCCCATTCTGCATTAAAACACACCCCAAACCCTTATGAGAAGCATCACTAAAAATGGTAAAACCATCTGTACCTGAAGGTAAGGTAAGAACAGGTGCAGTCACTAGTCGAGTTTTCAACTCTTGAAAAGCTGATTCTCTTTGGTCAGTCCAGTCAAATGATATCCCCTTCTGAGTTGATTGAGTCAACGGTAAGGCAGTTTTGGAGAAATCTTTCACAAATCTTCTGTAGTACCCGACGAATCCCAAAAAGCTTCGGACTTCTGTCACATTTGTTGGTCTAGGCCAGTTTACTACTGCTTCAACTTTCTGTGGATCAACTGAAATTCCATCCTTACTAATAACATGTCCCAAAAACATAACATGATCAAGCCAAAATTCACATTTAGACAGTTTAGCAAAAAGTTTCTGTTCTCTTAGGGTCTGTAGGGCAAGTCTCAGATGATGTTCATGTTCTTCTATACTCTTGGAATAAATCAGAATGTCATCTATGAATACGACAATAAAGTCATCGAGGAATGGTTTAAAGATTCTGTTCATGAGGTCCATAAATGCAGCAGGTGCATTGGTAACTCCGAAAGGCATAACTAAAAATTCGTAATGTCCATACCTCGTGCGAAAAGCAGTTTTATCAATGTCCTCTGGTTTAACTTTCAGCTGATGATATCCGGATCTGAGATCAATCTTAGAAAAAACTTGAGCACCCTGTAACTGATCAAATAAGTCATCAATATGCAATAATGGGTATTTATTTTTCATGGTTACCTTGTTCAATTCACGGTAGTCGATACAGAGTCTCAGTGAGCCGTCTTTCTTTTTCACAAACAAAACAGGTACGCCTCACGGTGAAGTACTAGGCCTGATGAACTTTTTGTCTAACAGTTCTTGCAGTTGCACTTTCAATTCTTTCAGTTCAGTTGGAGCCATTCTGTAAGGAGCTTTAGACACTGGCTGTGTACCCGGAATCACATCAACGGTGAACTCAATCTCCCTGTCAATCAAATCCCCTGGCAGATTATCTGGAAAAACATCTGGGAATCCTCTGACTATAGGAATATAGTTCACATCAGTTTTATCGTCAATAGGTACAGTCAATACAGAACACAGATACCCTTTACACTCGTTCTTAATCAGTCTAAAGGCTCTCATAGAGGAAATCAGATATGGAGGAGGTACTACTCCAACCCCATTAAACACAAATTCAGGTAAACCCGGTGGATAGAAAACTATTTGTTTCGTCACACAGTCTATGGTAGCATGATATTTCGTTAACCAGTCCATCCCCAATATAACATCAAAATGATCTATGTTCAGAGGCAGTAAGTCAATATACAGATACATATCCCCAACAATAATTTCACATGCAGGGTACATATAAGCACAAGTTATAGATCCCCCGACAGGTGAAGATACAACTAACAGGTAATTCATGGGTTCTAATGGTCTATTCAGTTTTCGCGAAAAAGCATGCGATACATACGAATGTGTAGACCCCGAATCAATCAGAACATATGCATTTTGAGTACAAATAGAGAGAATACCTGACACAACGGTCTCGGTATTCTGCACATCTCCCGGTACTAGTGCGAGCACTCGGCCTTGCCTCATGGGCTTTTTCCCGGTAGTTTTGGGGTTAGGCTTTGGTGTAGCAGTCGATGCTGCTGCGCTAAGTGCAGCTTTACTATTGGCCTGCGGAGCAGAGGGGCAGTCTTTAACCATGTGGCCCACCTTGCCACACCTGTAACAAGCTCCAAATATTTTATAACAAACTCCCTTATGGTTCTTACCATATTCAGAACAGGGTGGCATAGACCGGTTCCCTTGACTAGAAGTAGTCGTTGACCCTGTATTCTGTTTCTTGTTCAATAGGTTATTCTTGCCTTTCTTGAATTTAAAACCCTGCCTTTTACCACGCCATTCAGAAGCTGGTGTTTCAGTTTGTTTCAGTGCTTCAATGTTCGACTTAGTCATTAATGCTCGGTCAAAAACATTCACATAGTTCGGTAGTTTTAAAACATTTATTCTGTCCAGTATTGCAACATTAAGGCCGCCTTCAAACTTTCTGGCCTTCTTGTAGTCAGTGTCCACCATATGTGGTGCATATCTAGCAAGTTCGGTGAACTTTGTCTCATATTCTGCCACCGACATAGTGCCTTGTCTCAGCTGTTCAAATTCAGTCACTTTTCTGTCCCTGACACACTGAGGGAAATACTTTTCAAATAAGGACTCCTTGAAGTGAGCCCAAGTCATAACAGTGTTGGTGTCGCGGACTAACATCCACCACCTTCTGGCCTCTTCTTGTAGTGTAAAGGTGGCCAATAGCACTTTGTGTGCTTCAGAACATGGAAAAACTTCGAACAATTTTTCTATCTCAAGGACCTAAGCTTCAGCCTTTACGAGTTCAAGGCCTCCCTGAAAGGATGGCGGTTTCATTTTGCTGAACTTCTGGGTGAGAGCAATTATATCCCCATCATTAACATTTGGTTCCGGCTGTACCGGAGGAGGAGGTGGGGGCTGTTGGTTCTGTTGTTGTTCTAGTCTTGCAGTTAATAGTTCCACCATTCTCTCCAACCTCGCCATTCTTGCCTCAGGGGATTCAGTTTCATTAGCAATGCTTGCATTATCCATTTCACTATATGCAACATTATAATAATAAACATAGAAAGTTGCATACTTTAAACATCTAAACATAAGCAGTTATATGTTTCAACATATTAACACATATACATGTCGTGTCCACACACACTTTTCATGCTCATGTAATGCCCTAATTGCTCTTCTAGGACACCCTATAGCTCATTTGGAAACGTGTGTGCGGTATAACTCGTGGTTAAATATCGCTTTGATACCACTCTGTCACGACCCAAACCCGTCCTTATGGGTTTAGCATCGTAACCGGCCAGTAATACGAGATTACCAAAGTCCTGCTTAACAGTCAGACAATAATACAGAGTACAGGGGCATGGCGGAAGCCAAAACAGTAAATAAACAATGTCCAATGAGCTGTGAGTCTGTATGCAAAAAGATTTTTCATACGTATATACATGAACAATACAGAACAGTATGTACAACATTTACAGTCAATCAAAACAGGGACCTAATCCCTGTTAGACAGTACAGTACAGTGCTATCAATTTATACAGTTATTACAAAACAGATACAGAGACAGACGGGGGAAAATTAAAACACCCCTAAGCCATAGCTTGACAGGCTCGGAACCTCATAGTGAGGCACAGTGGTTGGCTTGACAAAAAGAGAGTCTAACCCACGCTCCTAGCTCCGGTCTGGTGCATGTACACCTACATATATATATAAACAGTGAGCTAAAGCCCAGTGAATAACATAATGCGTAAAGAGGTTAAGAATGAATGTCCTTACAGTATTGAAAACAATCATTTCAATCAGTATATCAGTTATTCAGTCATTACAGTCATATGTGGTACATCCATTAGCATAGCAGTATAGTAAACAGTAGGTCTTAAGAGACCGAACAGTCAATGATGGCCATCAGTAATGGTTCCAAACATGGGAACCGGCAGAGATCTCTGTAACAGTAGCAGTAACAGTAACAGTAGTTGCTAAGAATGCCACAATATAGTTCATAATTAGGGCATCATTCATTCAGCAACAGTATCATTTCAAAAAACAGTACAGTTCAATTGTTCAGAAGGTAATCATATTTGAACATATCTTTACACAGTTATTACTCACAGAGTTCTGGGCTACAGTTGAGCTAGAACGCATCCTCAGATGCCAACCCTACACAATTTACAGGATGAACACACACTAAGTTCACATTCGGGAAACAAAGACGTAATCCCTACTTTGCCTCGGTGTGGTTCTACATCTATATCCTCATTAAGATGCTTTAAACTAGGCCTAAGAATGCCTAGGATGAAATGAGGATGCAAAGATGCACTTTAAAAGCATTTTCAGAAATGTCACGACCCAAACCCGCCCCTATGGGTTTAGCACCGTAACCGGCCAGTAATCCGAGATTACCGAAGGCCTGCTTAACAGTAATACAGTAAAACAGAGTACAAGGGCCTGGCGGAAGCCAATACAGTAAATAAACAATGTCCAATGAGCTGTGACAGTCTGAATGCCAAAAAGACTTTTCATATATACAGTGCAGAACAGTATGTACAACATTTATAATCATCCAGATCAGGGACCTAATCCCTATTAAACAGTACGGTAACAGTCTATACAGTCTACAAAACAGTTACAGAGACAGACGGGGAAAATTAAAACACTCCTAAGCCATAGCTTAACAAGCTCGGAACCTCGCAGTGAGGCACAGTGGTTGGCTTGACAAAACCAGAGCTTACCCCGACGCTTCTAGCCGCGGTCTGGTGCCTGTACACCTACATATATATATGAGTAGTGAGCTAAAGCCCAGTGAATAACATAATGCGTAAAAGGGTTTAGAATGAATGTCCTTACAGTAATGAAAACAGTTCATTAAATCAGTATTTCAGTCGTTCAGTCAGTACAGTCATATGTGATACATCCATTAGCATAACAGTACAGTAAACAATAGGTCTTGAAAGACCGAACAGTCAATGATGGCCATCAATCAGTAAACAGTAGTGGTTCCAACAAGGGAACCGACAGAGATCTCTGTAACAGTAACAATCAGTAACAGTAGTTGCTAAGGATGTCACAATACAGTTCAGAATAGAGGACATACATTCATTCTATTAACAGTATCAATTCAGAAACAGTACAGTTCAATTGTTCAGAAGATAATCATTTTTGAACATATCTTTACACAGTTGTTACTCACAGAGTTCTGGGCTACAGTTATGCTAGAGTGCGTCCCCAGTCGCCAACCTTACACAGTTTACAGATTGAACACACACTAAGCTATACAGTTGGGAAAGATAATAACTTAATCCCTATCTTGACTCGGTGTGGTTCTACATCTATATCCTCATTAAGATGCCTTAAACTAGGCCTAAGAATGCCTAGGATGAAATGAGGATGCAAAGATGCACTTTAAAAGCATTTTCAGAAAACAGGAGTCCCGCTCGAGCGTAGGTTAATCCGCTCAAGCGGACATGCAAACAAAGGTTTCCGCTCGAGCTCAGACTTAGACGCTCGAGCGTACTGCAAAACAGTCAAAAGTGCTAGATAGGTGAAAATCACGCTCGATTGGGCGCTCGACATCCGCTCAAGCGTAAGACACAAGGTCACACTCGAGCATCAATTACCTCGCTCGAGCGGACACCAAAACAGAACAAAATGCTGGGAGCACGATTTCCACGCTCGAGCGCCAGTCACCCCGCTCGAGCGTGAGTTCAAAATCTAGAATTCCCAGATTTGAACCTCAAGCTCAAGTTCAACTACAAAGGTATCAAAATCGATTCCATTGGGCCCATTTCCTGGAAAACACTTCAAAACTCATAGTTTAACAGGATTCAAAGCTCAATTTGTAAAATCAAGGCCCAAAGGTGAGGGGGTTAAACCCAATTTCAAACCAATTTTCATGAACAAGATGAACATGCAACATGCATGAAGTTAAACAACTTACAAGCCTCAAATACATGCTCTATTGAGCTAATATCTTCAAAGACAAGATGAATTCATGGACTTAACATAAATATGAGCATGCATGTGACAATTTTCCATGGAATCAATTCAAAATTCAATAATATAGGCATGCATGCATGAATTAAGCTATAATTCAACAATTAAGAGCCATAACTTGGCTCTAGACTTCAACTTGCTCTAAAACCATGCAAGAATCAATTGAATTCACACACAAGAGGGTAGTTACACTACCTTAGGTCTTGTAGTTCAAGAATGGAAGCACAATTTTGAAATCAACCTTCAATTCCTTCAAGTTTCTAAGCAAATCAACAAGGACAATTTAACTCTCTCACTTTCTCTCTCTCTAGTTCGGTGGTGGTGAGGAAATGAGCTGATGAAATGTTTGTTTGAGTGTATAAAGGCTCAAATATGTTTAGCCTACATGGCCCACTAACAATGGCACTATTATAAATAAGCCTAACGATGCTATTCAACCTTAATTAATCTAATTTAATCATATCTAATCAGTTTTCAGATAATTATGATGATCATAAAACACTAATCGATCTCCGGTTAGGCCGCCGATAAGGCCTTTAATTCACAATTTAAACATAAAACATGAACAGATAATCAGACAGTCAAGCAGATAGATAATGCATTTAAACAGATACAGTCAATCAATCAGTTTCAGATTTCAGTCAGTTAGTTCAGTATTTCAATCAGTTCAATTACTTTTCATAATCAATCTCAGTTTAGCAGTAATCGGTAGTTTATCGATAAACAGTGGTGAGGGTTGTTACAAGAAAACAGGGGTCACGCTCGAGCGCAGGTTACTCTGCTTGAGCGGACATGCAGACAAAGGTTTCCGCTCGAGCGTAGACTTACCCGCTCGAGCGTTCTGCAAAACAAGGCAAAAGTACTAGATAAATGAAAATCACGCTCGATGGGCGCTCGATAGCCGCTCGAGCGTAATACACAAGGTCCCGCTCAAGCGTCAATTACCCCGCTCAAGCTGACTTAAAAGCAGAACAAAATGCTGGGAGCACGATTTCCACGCTCGAGCGTGAGTTCAAAATCTGGAATTCCCAGATTTGAACCTCAAGCTCAAATTCAACTTTAGATGCATCAAAACCATACTATTTGGGCCAATTTCAAAGCTCAAATGTAAAATCAAAGCCCCAAAGGAAGATCAATTAAGCCCAAATTGAAACTAAATTTCATGAATATGAAGAACATGCAAACATGCATGAATTTAACCAATTCAAAGCTTCCAACACTTGCTCTAATGAGCTAATTCTTACAAAATCAAGATGAAATCATGGTCTACCCTCAAAACATGGACATGCATGTGAGGAATTATGAACTACAACCTCATAACTTCAATATATATATATACATTGCATGCAACAATTAAGCTCCAACACAACAATTTGAGCCATAAATTGGCTCTAGTCTTTAACTTTGCTCTAAACCATGCAAGAAACAATTTAAACACCAGAATGAGAATATGAATTTCTACCTTAATTCCCTTATGAATAGGCAAGGAAGCTCAATTTTGCAATTCACTCCTTAATTCCCTTAATCTTCAAGCCAAATTGAGATGAAATGAAGCTATCTCTCTATACTCTCTCTCTAGTCGGCAACAACAACGAAATTGGCAGAGGAAATGTTTTGTTTGAAGGTAATAAGGCTCAAGTATAGTCTTAGGTAGTGGCCCACTAGTGGTGGCAAAAAGGTAATTAGCCTAATTCATGACATTACACAATTTAATCTAATTTAATCATACCAAAACAATGTTCAATTCAATACACCATAAAATCACATAAATTCTAATGATCATAAATCATCAATCAATTTCGGATTCGGGCGCCGATAAAGCCTTCAATTTGCAGCTTAAAGCATAAAACATGAACAGATAATTAAACAGTCAAACAGATAGAGTTGCAATTTAACTAATATACTCAATCAATTCGGCTTCAGTTTTCAGTTTATCAGTCAATTAACATATTTAGCCTCAGTTTAACAGTAATCAATGGCTTATCAGTACACAGTGGTGAGGGTTATTACACTTCCCATGTCTATATTTGTGAGTTTCTGAATCGAAGGTTTAAAGGCAATATGTTCAAAGTCCAAGGGTTGATAATTTGCAAAGGCATTCATGACTTGAATATAGAAAGGTGGGTAAAGGTGGCTAATTAATGCATGGAGATTCTTTCGAGGAGGAACAACTTCGTCATATGACTCTTCGTGTGCTCGATCATTGGAAAAGAAAATTGATTCGGCCATAAAATGTATCAGTCTGTTCGAATGCTAAGGTGGTGGGGGTGTTCAAAAGATTGAAGGAGAGTTTAATGTAGATAGTAAATGACAGTTGCATTTCTGGGAAAATGCAAAACCCATGCACGTTCTAAGACGTGGGAAAAAGACCTTGATCCACTAATATCACCAAGTATTGGGTATATTAGTGTGGGGGGTAATGTTGGCTACACATTTTGTACAAGTCAATTACAATTTGACGCGTGGCAAAGTAAGGGTAGTATGAGAAAACTATTCAAATCTTCGATCCTGATCGTACACGTGGCAATTAGTATTAGTTGTTACGAGATCTGATTAGCAGTGGATCGGCAGAGATATACAGAGTGATGTGGCATAATCGGTTACTCACATTTGAATTCAAATTTAGGAGGGAAGCCTAACTGCAAGTGATGGCGTAATGGAGCTAATCTTGAGGCAACATGATCAGCGATCATGGAGGAGCAGTTCGACGGTTGGAAATACAGTTTGATGGTCATCCTTAAGCAGTATAAATAGAAAAGAAGGCCCCAGAAAAAGCCCCGGAACTCAGATCTAAAAACCAGTCCTATTCTATTTTACTTAGTTTTACATTTCCTGTTCTTTACATTCCATTACTTTAAATTCTGCACTGCACTTCATTCATAGGAGTAGTTTCAAGTAGATTGTCGCTATAAACCTCTACGGGACTGAGTTTGAATCATTGTAAATTTTTCATTCTAATGAAATGCTTCAGTTGTTCTTTATTTGATCGATATTTTGCTTAATTCTCCTAAATCAAGCCACCAGTAAAAGTCATCTTCATTGATGCTAAGAGAACTAAAACACAATAGTCTGATAATTGGTTGACAATTAAATTTCTGTAAGGACTGATTGATCCTTGCTGGCACGCTCGCAATTACAATAATAACCTTCGAAAGCTAAAAAGCCAACAATGTGATTTTTGTTAAGAAAACTTTCTGCACTTTTTATTTATTTTGAATTACATTCACTTTGCTTAGTTTGGCTACGCTAAAAATACTTTTTAGAAAATTATACTTTCTTGTTTTTAGTATTTTTTTTTTTTTAATATTTGAACAATTTTTAAAATTTTTAGACACATCTAACATAAATACACTTAAAAAGTATAATTTTTGTGAAAAAGATCTTTAATTTTTTATATTTTTGTGTATTTATTAATTTTTTGAAATATTTTTTTACAAATATTTTACTTTCTAAATACATATAAGTAAGGTGCATCTAAAAAAGTAAAAAAAAAAAGTACTTAAATTTTAAAAATATTTACTAAAAACAAAAAACAAAAAAAAAAAACTTAATTTAAAAAAAAAATTGAATTCAGAAAAGTGAAACCAAACACACTGATTACCTCTTTATTTTTTCCATATATCATTTACACTATTGAATTTATTAGTAGTATTATTTCAAAAGGAAGATAATAATACGACCCCGCTACGTAGCTCGAAAGAGTTTGGCTCGAATTTGGCTCGACACCAAAACGACGTCGTTTTGGTGTCTTTTTTTTTTCCTGTGTTTTTGTTGCAAAAGGAAGAAGAAGAAGAAGGGTGGAGAAGAAGAGAAGGAGAAGAGAAGGAAGGAGGAGGAGGAGGAGGAAGGAGGAGGACTGGAGGGGGCATAATCACAAGGGGAGGAGGAGGCGGAGGTAGGGCTGGAGGCGACGACGGTGGTGCTGCGACGATCTCTGGTGCTGCGACGATCAGCGGTGGCGAGGCGACGGTGGTGGTGCTGCGACGATCTCCTCCCTCCTCTCTCTTTCTCCCTCTCTCCTCCTCTTTCTCTTCTCCTCTCTTCTTCCTCTCTTCTCTCCCTCTTTCTCCTCTGTCTCTGTCTTTGAATTCGAATTCGAGTCAAAATCGAGCCACTTTTTTCGAGCTACCAGTCATTTTTGATAATAATAATGGACTACAAATGCTATAAATAGGGATTATCCAAAGTTGTTGAGGTAGATGTTTTTGGTGTCACCGGTCATGTCAACTTATTATTGTCAGCAAAAGTTAAAAAAAAAAAAAAATTTGCTTCAAACCTTAAAAATATTCACTAAAAATATAAAATATAAAAAACAAAAATCTTAGTTCTCAAAAAACTTAATTCAAAAAAGTGAAACCAAACACAGATTAAATTTGTTATCAGTTTAAATTTGATAATCATAATAAATAAATAAAAAGTGTGAAATAATAGAGAGGAAAAGAATTATTTATTGATTCAGACGGAGGCGTAATCGGTATTTCAACATTGTCTTACCAGTAAGATAATCACTCGCTCTTCGAGCAATCCACTGGTCATGTCAATTTATTGTTGTGTCAGCACAAGTGTTATCTTACCGGGAAGAGATTAGTCTTTTAAGACCACAATTGTCGCATCAGTTGATTTTTTGGGGGCATAAAAATTCGAGATGAAATATTTATTAGATAATTTGTAATTTGAATCGACATAATTTTTAATGACATGACAAATATTTATTAGATGATTTTTATGTTTCAGTTGAATTTTTAAATAATATGATTTATAACCCATCATTTGTAGTTGGTTTATTAATTCAAAATTGATGGTCTAAAATATTTTTCATATATTTTTTGTCAGCTAAATTTTTAATCCAAATATGATATGCAAAAATGTGAGGCACACTAGTAAAATTACTAATAAAATTATCAAGTCATTCAAATGAGTGTGGGTCTTACATGTTATGTGGGTCACATATCTATGTTATGTGGGTCACTTATTCATGTGAGTGATTTGATAATTTCTTTCATGAAAAATTTGGTGTCCCTATCATTGTTGTATTGTGTGTTTTGTTTGATTTTGATGTTAATTTTTAATTTTTTTAAAATTTATTAAAAATTAAAAATTTATTTAGTATATGTTGAAAATAGTTTAGAATTTTTGAAATTTTGAATGATTGTAATTTTCTTTTAGTTGAATTAGTTGGCGTTATAAAAAAAGTAATTGATTAATGAATTGATGTGACAGATAAATCATTGTTATTTGATAATAGGTTTAACAAAATTAATTTAAAATTTAAACCAAACAAACACTTATGTTTTTGTACTAAATATTATTTTGCCGAAGATTGTTTTAGGCCCGGACAGTGCAATGGTCGCCTTCATCGATTCGTGGTCTGTACAAAACAATATATGTGATTTTAGTTAAGAAAACTCTCTACACTTTTTATTTATTTTGAATTACATTCACTTTTCTTAGTTTGGGTTTTCTAAAAACACTTTTCAAAAAATTCTACTTTCTTAGTTTTCATATTTTTTTGTTTTTACGGATTTTTTTAATATTTTAAACAATTTTTAAAATTTTTAGACACACCTAACATAAATATACTTAAAAATTATAATTTTCGTGAAAAAAAAATATTTAATTTTTTTTGTATTTTTGTGTATTTATTAATTTTTTGAAATATTTTTTCACAAATATTTTATTTTTGGAAAAATTAGTCTAAGGTCCCTTTTCCATTTTTAATAATGAAAGAGATCCGCAATATTATATTATGATGTCTAAGGTCCCTCAACTTCTACACCAATATATCACAGAGAAATTTGACCTTACCAAGTCAAAACTCATCTCTCTCTCTCTCTCTCTAAACTTCTCCATTCTCAGACCTCTCCGATTCTACCAAGAAATCCAATCAAAAATTGAATCAAAGTCCTTCACAAGAATGGCTTGTCGATTCACATTCATCCTCAAACAACTCTGCACTCGATCACCATCAAGATCAGTAACGTACATACCCCGACAGAGAGGTCGTGCTCCGAGAGCCATCACTCTAATTTTCGGCGACGGAATCGGACTTCTGGTCACCATTGTCGTCGAGCAGGTCATGGAGGCAATGCATGCGTCGATGTACTTAGATTGCTACCAAGTCCAAGGCGACATGAAGAACGCGTCTCCGAAGGTGATCAAATCGATTCGCAAAAACAAAGCGTGCTTGAAGGGAGGTTTAGGGTTTCTGAATCGTCTCCGAATGTGACCAGTAGCCGTTGTCAAGACTGGTGGTCCAGCCGGTGGTGTTTCCTCAGAAACGTTTGTCTCCAGTGGTGAATGATTCGTATTTTAGGAGAAATTGGAGAAGCAGAGGCAGATGATTGAATTGGAGAAGTAGATGATGCAATTTGCTAAAGATTTAGAGATTAAAATGATGCAGTTGTTCAAGGATACTCAGGTTCAGCTTGAAAAGATCAAGCAAGCTAAGTGGTCGGGTTCGAATTGTGACAGAAAATGGAATTTCTGAGTTGTGAATTTCTCTAGGTTGAGTGATTTGGAGAGGAAAAATTTCTCTGATTTGAATAAATTTCTCTGGGTTCTAAAGGGAAATTTCTTTGGTTTTGAGAAAATTTCTCTGAGTTGAAGTGAGTCTAGAGAAATTCTTTCCTGGTTCAAAGAAATTCTTTGGATTTCTCTAGTTTAAACTTAGTTTGTTTAATTTTCTCTGCCTTTAATTGAGTAAAATTGGTGAAGTCATATGTATGTATTTATACTATTTGTTTGTTTGTTTGGTACACTTAGTGAAATTTACTGAGACAACTCAGTGAAATTTCAATAAAACAAACTCAGAGAAATTTGTTCTCTTGAGAGAAATTCTCTCAGAGGTCCAAAGAAATTCTGGAGAGAAATTTCTCTGGGAAGCCCAGAGAAATTCTCTGGATGAAATTTCTCCGGATCAAATTGAGGGACCTTAGACATTATGAAAATATTTGGTGTCCTTTATGCTATAAAATCTTAATGCTAGGGACCCTAAAAAAAAAACCCATTATTTTTTAGATACATATAAGTAAGATGTTAAAAAAAAAAAACCTTAACTTTTTTTAAATATTTACTAAAAACAAAAAATACAAAAAATAAAAAACTCAACTTTTAAAAAACTGAATTCAGAAAACTGAAACCAAACACACTAATTACCTCTTTTTTTTCTATATATCTTTTACACTATTGGATTTATTATTAGTATTATTTTAAAAGGAAAATAATAATAATGGACTACAAATGATATAAATAGGCATTATCTAAATTTGTTGAGGTGGATGTTTTGGTGTCAATGGGGGAAGATAATAATGGGCTCAATAGCGATTCATAGCTCGAAAGAGTGTGGCTCGAGAGTGGCTCGACACCAAAACGACGTCGTTTTGGTGTTTTTTTTTTTTTTTTCCTTCGCGTTTTTCTGAAGATGAAAAAGAAGAAGAAAAAGAAGAAAAAGAAAAGAAAAAAAAAGAAAGCGATGTGTCTGCTGTCTGCTGCTGGGTTTCATCAACGTCTTCATCAACAAATTTTTTTTTTTTTTCCTTCATCTTCAGATTTTGAAATCATTGCAACAGCATCATCATCTTCTTCATCAACAAAAAAAAAAAAATCCCTTTCATCCTTAAATCCAGATCCACTGGAAAGGGGGGGAAAAAGTAGAGAAAACAAAGGGGCAATACCCACCGGAAGACAGAGACCGCCATCACCGCCGATCTTCCTTCTCTTCCTCGCCATTGCCTCTTCTCTCTTCTTCTTCTCTTCTCTCTCTCTCTCTCTCTCTCTCTCTCCCCCCTCGTCTCTTCCCTCTGTATTTGAACGCAAGAGAAAGAAAGAAAAGAAAAAAAAATACCCAAAACGACGTCGTTTTAGGTATTCGGGCCAATTTCGAGCCAACAATTTCAAGCAACGGATCATTTTTCATAATGGGCTAAAGTAGTTAAAAATAGGCATTGTTTAGTATTTTGTAATTTTTATTTTGATAGTGGAATGAAGCAGTTGGTTTGAATTTGTAATTTTTATTTTGATAGTGAAATGGAACAGCTGGTCCGAATTTGTAAATTTTTATTTTGATAGTGGAATGAAGCAATCAGTCTGAATTATTTTTTTTAGCAATGTTTTAATTTTTGTGCATAAAAAATTATTTTGTATAATTTTGTGTTTTGCATATATAATTTCTAGTGTTTAAATTTGTTTAATAAGATGATTATAATAATTAATATTAAAAAGACAAAAAAATAAGAGATAAATTGCAAAGTTGACTATAAAATAACAATACATATCACTAATTTAATACAAAATGATATTTTTACACATCATTTAAATGAACTTGTCATTGATTGTTTTTTTTTTTTTTAGTTCATCAAATTTAATTGAAACGTTATCTTTTACAAAATAAGTCTTTCGTACATATTATTAATGAACTTTTACGGACTGTTTTTTATTTTAACAGTCAGTACAAAATTCATTAATTTTAACTGAAAATCAACCCTTTTAAAATAAAAATATTTACCCAAAATAAACTAAAAAAAAAAACTAAAACAAGTCAAGCATTAAATTCTTCGCATTAAACATCGACACTATGTGAAATGAGAAGTGAAGATTGAGCCACTGGTGGAGAACTGGAATATGAAATGAGAACTGAAGATTGAGCCACTGGTGGAGATCTGTTGAGTTCCACATCAACAACAGATGTAGATTTTACGAAACAAATTTCATTAACAATTATATATATACATAAACAAAACAGACATAAAATAATACCCCACATAAAACCAATCAAAAATACAAACAAATAACCATCAGTGACGTTGGCCATGAGTTTCAGACAGTGGAGTAAGTGGATGTGGAATGGTAGTTTTTTTTTTTACAAGGGCTTGGAGGTTATTTAATGCGGATTATCTTATCGCTAAGAGAATGTTTATTATATATTACTAGTAAGAGAATTTTGTTTTCCATTTCTTCTTCTCTTCCAACTGAAATCAGTCCATCTATCAAAGAAATCTCTCTCGCTCACACTTCTACTCTCTTTCTCGCTCGTGCTGCTGCTCTCTTTCTCGCTCACGCTGCCGCTCTCTTAGCCTGAGTACACTTGCTCTTACTCTCTTTTCTTCCTTTTCTCAATTTCTTATTATGTGTAGTGATGTCTGTTGTGTAGGAGTGAAATGCTTCGATGCGATGTTTGAGGATGAGATCCACAATGTGGTTGTGGATAGTCAATTGATTTTTTCTCTCTCAAGTATTTTATTTATTTATTTATTTATTATGATATATCAATTATTATAAACCAATTTTGTTTTAAGTATGTAAAACTCTAACCTAGGGCTAATCATTGTTTCTTTTCATTATAAATATTATTATTATCTCTATTAAAATCTGATTTTATTGGTTGTTTGAGTACCTATATTATATGCTTGATAGTAATAAATGTTTGCATGTTATCTGTTTGATTTATTGATTCAAATAACTAATTTTTTATGTAGAAAATAAATAGATAAATAAAATTTTATTCAGACAAAATGGTTGACAAGAATTGGAGGCAACATAAATCAGTTTATAAACATATAAAAAAATAATTTGGGCCAACATAATTTTTGGGGCTAAAAAATTAAGGCCTTGCTTGGTTTGGATCTGAAAATAATTTGGGCCGACAAAATTTCTAGAGCCTCAGTCCCAAAAGAAACCCGACTACTGAATGAACTCAGAGCCCACTAAATAAATTAAACAACAATGTAGGCCAACAAAATTTCTAGGCCTCAGTACAAAACAGATGACTAAATAATGAATCTGCCACTCGTTTGGTTTTGATCTAAAACTTTATTTTCAGAATTTTTTTATTTTAAATTTTGGAAGTTAATTTGGTTTAAAAAAAAGGAGATTTATTAGAAAATCTTTTTTCAAGTGTTTGTATCTCAATTAGTCCATAAGATATTTTTATATTCCAATAAGTCCTATTATTTGAACATTTGATCTATCAAGTCATAATTCTCATATTTAAGGTATTTTATGAACATTTGTACCCTTACAAATATTTTTTGAACGGTTAGCAATTTGATGAGGTGAATATTCATATTTTACAATGTGAATAGTTACATTGACGTGTGAATGTTCATATTGATAGTGTGAACATTCACATTGACAGTGTAAACATTCACATCACAGAACATTCGCACTGTAAATGTGAATATTATTAGGGATATTTTGATAACTATGTCACCCATAGGACTTATTAGAATATAAGAAAATAATGTAGACTAAATAAAACATAAGTAGGTAAAAAAGAATTTATGAAAAAGTGTCCCAAAAAAAACTAAAAAATGATGTATATGAATTTATTTTTGTCAAACTATTTTTTTTTTTTCAAATGTCAAAAAAATTGTTTGAAAGTCTAAGCTTAAAAAAAATTTACCAGAGACCAATAGATGTTCTCTGTACAAGTTCGTCGTTAGCTAGGCTATGGCATCCTCAGTATGGACTGGAGGCGATCCAGATCCTTCAAGCAATATGTCTTCTTCTTTTATTACAGAAACTCTGTACTGCACCGATAATTTCATCACCAAGGATCCTCTAGAGTGAAATTTTCCTAAAGTTTCCTAGAGTGCTACATTGTGTGGTTGAGATTTACTGGCAAATCACATCAGAAAAATTGATGTGACTTGCCAGTAAATCTCAACCACACAATGTGGCACTCTAAGAAACTTTAGGGAAAAATCACTCTAGAGGATCCTTACTCGGTATATAATTAACTGTACTTGAATTTCATTGTTGGCTGTAAATGAATCCGGATTTAGTCAACTAGATCCTCTTTGATAGATCTCAATGAAAGAATTTTAAAAGTATTAATTTTATTAAAAATCGACACGTAAATCAAGTTATATCATTTTAAGGTTTAAAATATTAAATCAGTCACCAAAAGTATTTTGGTAATAGTAGTGTGTGCTGAACTTTTCAAAAAAAACTATTTGGGTTTATCCTTAATGCATTAAAATTTTATTATGAGGAATTTTGACCAAATCTCTCGATCCAAATTGCCTAAATCTGATATTGAGAGTCCGCTTGAAAACTTGCTTTTTTAATGACTTTTTGACTTTTTTATGAAATGAAAAAAATCAATATATTTGAAATAGTTTTTTTAGTTGAATGGATGGTTGTTGTGAGGAAAAGAGTGATCAATAGGTATGTAGAATGTGACATTTTAACCTTCTTTTTTTGACTTTTTGGCTGCTTTAGCCAAAAAGCCTCTTTCCATAGTCGGTATCAACAGTAATCATAGGACAATTCTCCTGTATTTCATTGACTAATTCATGAGGTATTGGATTACCTCATTAAATCTCGTGCCAGTTGCTTGCTAAAAAACAACAATAGAATAATGAAAATCATTTTACCAAAGTCCCTACTTTTCAACACCTACCCACTGAAAATTTGATAAGTACATGCATGTAATCTTGATGGCCAAGAAACTCCTAGTATGGTTCCTCTATAAGATACATGTAATCGTGATGACCAAGTCCATGACTAAAATACCAACCTCAAACTTGTAATTTCAAAAAGAGTAACAAAAGAGCTAAGAATTGATAAAATGGCTGAACAAGTGAAGTTGTTGGGACATTGGGCAAGTGCTTTTAATTGCAGAGTTGAGATTGCCCTGAAATGGAAGGGCATCGAATACGAATTCATCCAACAAGATCTCCAAAATAAGAGTCCTCTTCTTCTCAAGTGCAACCCCATTCACAAGAAGATTCCAGTGCTCTTACACAATGGAAAGCCCATTTGCGAGTCGCTTGTCATTCTTGAGTACATTGACGAGACCTGGAAAGGCAATCCCATCTTTCCTGAAGATCCTCATGAGAGAGCCATAGCACGTTTCTGGGCCAACTTCATAGATGAGAAGGTATGTTATTATATTTTTTTTTCTCCAAACAAAAATGTTGTGTGCACATAAAAGTGTCTAGAAAATTCAAGGTCAAATTAAACCCCATAGTCTCCTTAATTTGTCTTTCATCGTTATAGTTCTAACTGCATCAATTTTACCTTATAATACACCTTTAGAAATTAGACTAAAACTAATGGGCAAATTAGTCTATTCTTCTCTTCAAAATGAATGATGAGTTTGAGTCAAATTTGAAATGATCTATTCTCTTTTGAGTGGATAATTTTGCTGTTGATTTCTATGTAATTTCTTATAGGTATTATCAATCGGACTTAATTGGCACAATGTAAAAATTTACAAATCTAGCATCCTTTTTCAAATTTTGCCCTGTCTTATCAATGTGGTCATGCAATTTGATGAAGTTGTATCACACTTTAATACTTACATTAGATTAAATTCATATGCCGCATTGGATTTTTCTAATTTTTATACTTTGGTGTGTGTATTACAGTGCTTGCCTGCAATAAAGAAGGCTTGTTTTACCAAAGACGATAAGGGCATTGAAGAAACAATTGAGCTCCTGAAAACACTAGAAGCCCAACTGAATGATAAGAAGTTTTTTGGAGGAGACAGTGTTGGTCTAGTAGACATTGTCGCAAACTTGATCGGATATTGGCTTGGAGTGATTCAAGAAGCAGTGGGAGTAGAGGTATTGACAAAAGAGAAATTTCCCAGACTCTACAAATGGATCGAAGAGTATGTTAGTTGCTCTGTCATCAAAGAACATCTGCCACCCAGAGAGAAACTACTGGCCTTTGCCAAAGCAAATTACAACAATCAGTAGTTTTTTTTTAATCATGTTTTCAACAAAATAAAAATATGAAGTTTCGAATTGCAGACCGGTCTTCTTTTCTATGTACTACTAGTTCTTGTGTTTTGTGTTGAGAATTAATTGAAGTACTTTACATTTCTATGTATGAGGAGCTAGTTATCGCTCTTGTTTCATTTCAAATAGAAAGTGATATTTTTGTAGACAAGCTGTAAAAGAGTAATGGTGTGCATTAGAAATAGAGTAATGATATAGAAATATTTTTTAAAAAAAAGAAAAAAAGAAAAAAGAAAAAGAGTAAACAGAATTTGTATATGGAAGTGCATTAGCCACAAAATCTTGATAAAGAATGGCAGTCGAGTCAGGATTGCACAAAACAATGAATAAAGAAAGAATTTTCTACACCAAAAAAAAAAAAGAATAAATAAAGAACGACTTGGCAAAGGATCTGTGCAGAAGGGAGTGTCATGTATCAGTACACCACCTCTTCCCCCACAATTTTAGCTCAATTAATTCAAGTTCAACCATGAAGAAGGGTTGTGACCATTGTGTGGCTCGTAATCAAATGTGAGGGAGGGAACCAGTGGTGCCGTTGTCACATTGTCTAGGTTAATTAGTTCTAACTGCCTCAGCCATCCTTGAGTCTTGATCTTGAAGTCCTACCTACTCAAAATTGGGCCTGTTTGGTTGTTTTTCATTTTCTTTTGTTCGTTTTTCGTGTTTTCAAAAACAAAAACATTGAAAAATTCAAGAACATCCATTGTTTGCACATCGTTTTCATTTTTATGAGAAAATAATTTTCGAAAACAACTTTTGGTGGTTTGTGAATAATGGGTTGTTTTCATGAACAAATCACCAAATATTTTTTTCCCTGACTTTTCCCGAAAATGTAAATAGGAAACAAAAACACAATCAAACAAGAGCAACCATCTTTCTTATATCTGCCACAGGGAAATTTGCTTGTGAATAAATGAGAAAATCAAGTACTCTAATGTTCTAGATGTTGCAACCTTATGAATTTCTAATATGGCCTCCATAAGAAGAAGAATTGAAACTAACAATAGCTAATCCTCATCCCTAATAGATATGATTGATTGTAAACCTGCAACCATAGATGATCCAATCTAGTCCACATCAAAATTGGCTATCACTCTAGTAGACATCGTGACAAACTTGATAGGGTTTTGGCTTCAAGTCACTCAGGAAGCAATGGGTGTGGTGTAGTTGTTGACAGAGGAGAAATTTCCTGGGCTCTGCAAATGGGTAGATGAGTAATGTTGATTGCAATGCCATCAGAGAAAGTCTGCCTCGAATCTCAAGACATAATAATGTCAAAACATAAACATTTGAAAAAAAAAAAAAGACCAATCGTGTGCTCATACATAGCGAAAATCCAAATATATATTAGTATTATAAAAATAAATAATTAAAAAGAATCAATTCCTGAAATTTGGACATTTCAGTGCTTTTGAAAATCTGGATCCTTGAAGATGGTCACAGGGCAAGTGGCATGGCTCATCACAAAATTGGTCACGCTTCCCCAGATTATCCTGTGTGATTATTGACAACTCCTAAACAAAAAACACCCATGAAAATGAAAACGTATCACACAGAGTGGTATATAAAGTTTATTCTAGATGTGGTATATAAAGTTTGAATATATAACACACTATTTTCTTTTTTCTTTTTTCATGCATTTGAATATATACCACACATAATTGTTCATGCATTTGCTCTTCAAAGATACTAACTTCTACACTATATGAATGCTTGCCTGCACTATGGATGGCTTGTTGGAGCAAAGACAATGAACAAGCGAAGACCATCGAAGAAGCATGTGAGCTCCTGGAAACACTACAAGCCCAACTCAAGGGTAACAAATTCTTCGGAGGAGACAAACATCGGAATTGTAGACATCATTGCCAAATTTATCCCATTCTGGCTTGGAGTCCTTCTGGAAACCATGGGATCAGAAGATTTGTTGACAGATGAGAAATTTCCCATTTTATGCAAATGGAAGAATGCCTATGTTAACTTCCCTGTTATCAACGAAAATCTGCCTCCCGAAGAGAATCTAACGGCCTACTTCAGAGCTCGTCAACAACCTGCTAGCGGTCCTAAAAATGTGTAATTTATTGATGTAATTTCCTGCTCATATATTCAAATAAATCTCTGCATTAGTCAAATTGCAGACGAGTCTTTCTGTTTTATGTATTAGGTCCTATGTTGCTTTGGTGGGGTTATTAAGGTAATCATATCTGCAAATAAATCTTTGCATTGTCAAATTGCAGACTAGTCTTTCTGTTTTTTGTGTTGGGTCCTATATTCTTTCTGTTTTTTTGTCTTTACCATGTATTAGGAGTCTTGTCTCACTGTACTTCATTTAAATAAAGGAGATATGTTTTTATGGACAGAATGATCTACAACATCCCTAGGTACTGTTGGGGATTTAGACACTAAAAACATTTTTAATTTAAAATTGACTAACATAAACATATAACAAGTAAAATCATAACTCATGTAACCAATGAACAAAAATAATAAAGAAATTAAGGACATAAAGTAGTCTGTGAGATTGATGAAAGGCACAAGTAATCCTATGTTTATATAACACAAACAGAGTAATGATAAACAATGACATAGCAGTCCTAAAAAGTTTACCTTATTTTGGATATAAACCCATGCAGCTAAAAAACCAAAAAAAGCGGGAAAAAAAAAAAAAAACTCACAATCATAATCAGTGGTACCATGGTCACCATGTCTATGTTTATTACTTCTAACCAACTTACAGTCATCCTTGAGTCTTGATCTTGAAGTCCTATCTTCTGAAACTAGGCCTATTTGGTTGTTTTTTCACTTTTTTTTTTTTTTTTCCTTCTTCTTCTTCATGTCTTTAGAAATAAACTAAATGAAGAATTCAAAAACACCCATTGTTTTCATTTTTGGAGCATATCTTCTGCAGAAGTACACTTCCAGAATCATGGCAAATGAGAAAATCTGAGATATTCAGCTCTGATTTCGTTTGTGCGAAACATATTCAGACACATAGATGTTCTCTGTACAAGTTCGTTGTTACCTAGGCTATAGCATCCTCCAGTATGGACCGGAGGGGATCCAGATCCTTCAAGCAATATGTCTTCTTCTTCTATTACTGAAACTCTGTACTGCACCAATAATTTCATGGGACTATGTACAAATTCATGTAACATTGAAAAACTCTGCTCAAAACTAAATAAAATAACATTTATTTAATCAATATTGAGCAGGTATATAATTAACTGTTCTTGAATTTCATTGTTGGCTGTAAATGGATCCGGATTTAGTCAACCTAGATCTTGTTTGATAGATTTTAAAAGTACTAATTTTATTAAAAATCGACACGTAGATTAAAGTTATATTATTTTAAGGTTTAAAATATTAAATTAGTTACTAAATATATTTTGGTAATAGTGATGTGTTAAACTTTTCAAGAAAAACTATTTGGGTTTGTCCTTGATGAATTAAAGTTTTATTACGAGAAGCTTTGACCAAATCTCCCAATCCAAATTGCCTAAATCTAGTCCGTTTGGAAACTGGCTTTTCTAATGGCTTTTTGGCTTTTTTATGAGATGAAAAAAATCAGTTTGTTTGGGATAGTTTTTTTAATTGAATAGATGGTTGTTGTGAGGAAAAGAGTGATCGATAGATATTTAGAATATGACATTTTAGCTTCTCTTTTTTTTTTTTGACTTTTTGACTATTTTAGCCAAAAAAAGCCTCTCCCCAAAGTTGGTATCAACAATAATCATAGGACAATTCTCCTGTATTTCATTGACTATCAAGAATTCATGAGGTATTGGATTACCTCATTGAATCTCCTGGCAGTTGCTTGCGAAAAAACAACAATAGAATAATGAAAATCATTTTACCAAAGGCCCTACTTTTCAATACCTACTGTACGGGCACGAAATATCCTTCCCGTATAATCCTGTTGATCAAGTCTGCGCTCCTCCGTACGACGTCGCTATACTCCCTGAAAACACAAACGTGAGCTAGCCGGCGGGTGTGTGCCGGATACCTCTCCGATGCCTAAGTCAGCAAAATAGACAAAAGCTCTGTGTATTCGAGAATCAAAGTTGTGTTACTTCTCCATAGGTGATGTTATGAGCTTTTATAGGTTCCATGTAGCACAATTCTAGTAGGACTTTTACTCCTCCATATAGAGTCCTCCTAGGAATCACATTCCTGAAAGATAATACTTATCCTTCAACACTCTCCTTACTGCTTGAACCAAGTGAGATGGTTTTACCATGGTCGGACTCCAATATGACCGAGGTAAGCATGGCTATGCTGAGCCGCAGAGTAGACCGAACTATAGCTAGTTTGGTTCTTCCTTTCACTGCTCTTACCCCGGTTCCTCCTGCACAAACCCTGGCGTGATTAGACCGAGATAACAAAATATCAAGGTCCTGACCGAGCTAACAAATAGCTAGGTTCTGACCGGGCTATCCATAATATGCCATGACCGGGCTAACTCTGAGTATGGCAACCAGGCTAATCACTACGCTTCTTTAGACCGGAATAACTTCAAGGCTCTTTTGGACCGGGATAATAAAGGCGTTCTCCGGACCAGGCTAACTCCAAGCTCCGTTTTATCCAGCCCTTCTTACCGTGGCCCAATGAATGGCCCATTACCTAGCTCGGCCCAATTTATATATAAATTACCCTCTCAATTGCCCCTTAATTCCATCTGCATAGCATGATAGGGATTACCTGTTACTAGCCGAGCTAAAAACTTTATCCTTACAATCGAGCTAAACTCTTTAGCCTTTCCAGCCGAGCTTAAAAACCCTTTAGCCTTTCCAGCTGAGCTAAATTCTTAAGCCTTTCCAGCCGAGCTAAATTTACACCGGGCTGTACCTGTCTGGTTGAAACGTCTCTTCAATCACAGAGACTGAATCGCTTCTCATTCCAAGGACACGCGGCATGCTCTTATTGGCTAAAGGCAGTTGTCACGCCGTCTTCGTACCTCATGTTTTTTGAACAGTTCCCGCCTTTTTCCCATCTCTTTTCACAAAACAAGCCCTAATGCTTTGAATCATTCACTTTACTATTCAAACTTCTCTCTCTTGCGAGTTTCTGACACTCCTCGACCCTGAGCTTGCTGAGTTCGTGTTCTTCACTGTCTTTGCTTCCATCTTCAGTTTCCTCCTCTTGACCTGGTAAGCTAAGCTACTCAAATCTGTCTTGTTTTTGTTTTTTACAATCCATGGCATATTGTTTTGTGTTTTTGCAAAACACATTTTCTGCTTGGTCATGCGTTTTTCTGGAAAAAACTTAGCAATAGAACCACTTGAACCCACGAAACAATCTGTAGAAACACTGGGTCTGATCCCAAATAAATATCCAACCGAACTAGGAAGTTGTTTGCCTTGGTCGTAAGCCTAGCCATTTCTGGCAACCAAACTGAAACTTGCGCCATACTTGTAGCTTCCTTAAGTCAAACCACCGTTTGTTTCAACTAGCCGAACTACTGAACCGCGCTAGATCTGCGCAATGCCACACTAGAGAGCCTCAACGCTGACCGAGCTAAAAGTTAGGGCTAGACCAACTTCCTTAGTTAAAACTGGATTAAGAAAGCTGTCCCAAAGGCTCGACCAAGCTAAATCCCTTCGCTCAAACGGAGCTAAAACTGCGTAACCGAGCTAGGGCTTTATTTACCTATCGATACAGTGGAAAACGAAGGACAAGGGTAACTGACTTTCTTTTAGAAGCTTCTCCCGAACCGGACCCATCCTTGCCTCAAATTAACCTTATCCTTCTTACTGCCGAACAAGAAATGGCCAAGAAGAGAGCCATGCGAGCCCTTCTCACCAAAACAAACCCAACCGAGGTACCACCAGCCGGTCAACCTCAGGAGACCGTGGTGGCCCTTCCATCTCACCAACCCTCATCATCCCGCCAAAAGAAGCGTGCCCGGACTACTCTAACCGAGCAACATCTGGTTGATGAAGACGAAACTGTGGTTCCTCAAACCACTCCGCCAAGCCCTCCACCGAGCCCACAACCGGAGCGCTCTGACCGAGCTACCTCCTCCAAGTGGGCTCCAAAAATCACCTTTCAGAACCGTGCTATCACGGATTCGGACTCAGTGGTCACAGAAAAAGACCACCTGATGGCCTTCAACTTGGCTAAAGGTGTTTGTCTTCCAGCCGACATGAGGCACCACGACCACCTGACCAAGTTGAAGGCCCTTCGCTTGTCCACAAAATCCATGGTGCTGGTAAGTTGCCCTTTTACTTTTTTTTTTCTAAAGAAATTTGTCTAACTTTCAACTCGGTTATACTGAAAAAGTGTCTTACCATCCTTTTGCAGGCCATACAGAAAAACCACATCGCTCACAAGCGAGTGTTAGAACTAAGGAAAGCAACAAGGCAGGCCATGGCAGAAGCTGAAACCAAAACGGTCGAGCTAGAAGCATCTCAACAGAAGACCGCCGAGCTAGAGGCCAAGGTCACCCATCTGACCGGACTAGTTACCTCGGCTAACGCTGATAAACAAAGGTCCCTGACTGTGATGAAAGATAAATACCTGCGTGAGCTGACCAAGCTTGAAGGCAAGAAGAACACTGAGATCGTCGAGCTACAAAAGAAGGCAGATGACGCGGATGCTGAAGGTTTCAAGGAGGGGGAGGCTCTTTACATTAAACAATGTGAGGCAGCCAAAGACTTATTCTTTAAATGCGGATAGAGGGCGGCCATGGCCCAACTCGGTCATGGACCAGAGACCGAGGTTTTCAATCCTCCTCTGTATTTTATCCCGGGTTCGATGACGGAGTATGCTGCGTCTGTTCAGCAACAGTTTCTTCAGTCTGAGGATGACGAAGAAGAAACCGAGCCAAACAATGCTCCGGTCGTTCTAAATAATGCCCCGGTCGGTAATGAACCTGTTTTTCAGTCAACTGAGTTGGAGCCACCGGTTGAAGATCTGACGACCGAGATACCAGATGAGACCGGGCTACCAGATGAAACCGAACTCCGAGTTGTACTTGACGCGGAAATAGACAACATTTTTGCTTGATTCTGTACCTTTTTTTTTTTTTTTTAACCTTTGGACATTTGTAACCGGGCTGAAGTAACATCCTTCTGTACTTGTGAACTTTGAATGAATGCTTGTTTTTTGTTCAAACTCTTATTTCGGTTGATCTTTATGCTTGTACTTTTACTTTCTAACTGATGTCTTGCATGAGGTTTAGCATTCTCTTGCCGAGATACTTTATCCCAATCTTAACATTGCAACTATAAGTATACCTGCCAATCACTCTTTAGCCGAGATCCCTACCTCGGCTGAAGAATACTAAAAGTTGGTTTAATCCAGCCAACCACTCTTTAGCCGATGTCCTTACTTCGGCTGAAGAGTACCAAGAGTTGGTTTAGTCCAACCAACCACTCTTTATCTGATAACCTTACCTCGGCTGAAGAGTACTAAGAGTTAGTTTAATCCAGCCAACCATTCTTTAGCCGATATCCTTACTTTGGCTGAAGAGTACTAAGAGTTGATTTAATCCAGCCAACCACTCTTTAGTCAATATCCTTACTTCGGCGAAAGAGTACTAAGAGTTGGTTTAATCCAGCCAACCACTCTTTAGCCGATATCCTTACTTCGGCGAAAGAGTACTACGAGTTGGTTTAATCCAGCCAACCTCTAGATTGGTTTTTCCAGCCAACCCAGAGTAAAGTGTTTGGTTATTCTGACCAAAAGTCCTGCAGCCTGGATCCTTATCCTGGGCTTAAGAGGGTGTTGGTTTTTCCAGCCAACCTTTAGATTGGTTTTTTCAGCCAACCTAAAGTAAAGTGTTTGGTTATTTCGACCGAACGTCCTGCAGCCTGGATCCTTATCCTGGGCTTAGAAAGGGTGTTGGTTTTTCCAGCCAACCTTTAAATTGGTTGTTCCGGTCAACTATGCTTTCAATGCCCCTAGCCTACTAAAACAACTTTTATAGAATAAAAACACTGATGCTGAAATGAAAACTACTTGTTTTATTGGGAAAAAGAAAAATTACAAGTATTTTAAAGTAAAGCTAAAAATAAAATAGTTTGAGATTGGCAGTGTTCCATGGTCTGGGAATTGCTTTGCTGTCTTCGTTTTCCAAGTGGTAAGCACCTTTTCCTGCTAATCCGACCACTTTGTAAGGTCCTTCCCAATTAGGCCCTAATTTGCCATATCCTGGAACCAAGGTGTTTCCCATTACTTTGCGCAGTACCCAATCTCTGATTTTGAATTGTCTTGGATGTGCTATCTTGTTGTATTTTCTGGATAACTCTTGTTGGTATGAGGCAATGTGAACCAGTGCTTTTCTTTTCTTTCTTCGGCGAGGTCGAGCTCCAATGCTATGGCTTCTCTATTCAAGTCTGGATCAAAATTTTCGCTTCTAATTGTGGGGAGGCCAACTTCCAGCGGGATTACTACTTCCATGCCGTAGGCTAAGGAGAATGGTGTTTCTCCTGTTGATCGTCGAGGTGTGGTGCGGTAAGCCCATAAAACATGAGGAAGTTCCTTAGCCCATTTGCCTTTTGCTCTTTCTAACCTTTTCTTCAGTCCATCCAAGATGACCTTGTTTGATGCTTCCGCCTGGCCGTTGGCTTGGGGATATGCCGGTGTAGAATTGTAGAACTCTATCTTGTATTCTTCACAGAAGTCTCTAAAGATTCTGCCATCAAACTGAGTGCCGTTGTCTGATATTAGGGCTTTAGGTATGCCGAATCGAGTAATGATATTCTGCCAGACGAACTTCTTCACATCTTTTTCCTTGATTGATGCCAATGCTTCTGCTTCCACCCACTTTGTGAAGTAGTCCGTTGCTGCGAGAAAGAACTTTCTGTTTCCGGGTGCTGTTGGAAGGGGTCCTATTATGTCCAAGCCCCACATTGCGAAAGGCCATGGGCTGGTCAATGGTAGGAGCTCTCTGGCTGGTTGATGTATTTGGTGTGCGAACTTCTGATATTTCTCGCACTTGTTCACATACTTCTCCGAGTCTGCTTGCATGTATGGCCACAAGTCTCCTTGCGAAATGGCTCTGTAAGCTAACGATCTTCCTCCTTGGTGGCTTCCGCTCGCGCCTTCGTGTATCTCAAACAAGAATGCTTCCACTTTGCTGGGGTGGACACACTTTGGATAAGGTCCTGTGAATGACTTTTTGTACAATGCCATAGATAGGGAAAGCCAAAATCGCTGTGACTTTGTTCTAATTTTGTTGGCTTCTTTCTTTTCTTCCGGTAAGACGCCGTCTTTTAAGAACAGTACGATGGGATCCATCCATGAGGGGCCTAGTTCGGCGCAGCATACCTCTTCTGCTTTGGGGTCTTCAATGCTTGGTCTTGGTAGGTAGTCAATTATCAGTGGATGAGGGATGGATGTATCTGTCATTGAAGCAAAGCCTGCTAGTTCGTCTGCTCTGCTGTTTTCCTCCCTGCCAATCTGTTCTATCCTTACTACTTCAAATTTCTTGATCTCTGTTCTGACAAATTCTTGGTACTTGGCCATCCTGTCATACTTTGCTTCGTAATTGCCAGAAATTTGGTTTACCACCAGCTGTGAGTCGCTGTAGACCATTAGCTCGGTAGCCTTCGTGTAGAATGCTAATTTGAGACCTACAAGAAGCGCTTCATACTCCGCTTCGTTGTTTGATGCTGGGAATCCAAGGTTGACTGCTTGCTCCACAACCAGGCCGTCTGGTGAGATGAGGACTATACCAAGTCTTGCACCATGCCGGTTGGATGCTCCGTTCACA
The DNA here is from genome assembly GCF_055761805.1 of Camellia sinensis. Lineage (NCBI taxonomy): Eukaryota > Viridiplantae > Streptophyta > Magnoliopsida > Ericales > Theaceae > Camellia > Camellia sinensis. The sequence goes on along the minus strand of NC_138963.1, from coordinate 16,432,004 downwards.
AAGAGCTTCCACATCTCTCCGACGAATAATTTCCAGCAAGTGGAGGGATCAGATGATGCCGTGGGGTCAAGAATGTTGCTGGTGTTTTCTTCAAGGTCCATACTTGCTGTCTGTCCCTCGCTATCTGATTGAACCAAGTCTTTATTTGTTGGTGAGTCTTGGCTTGGTGTAACATGGTTCGCTTCTGCCTTACTCTCTTTACTCTGGTCTGCCTTGGGGTCCGACTGAGTATCCTGAACCAGGGGTTGTGCTATTCCAGCGTCAACTTCCATTCCTAGTTCGGTTGTATTAGTCAAGTCAATTGGGCAGATATGATGACTTCCAAGAGTAAATTCTGCGACAAAGTCTGCCAAAGCTTGGGCTTTTATCGCGGTTATGGGTTGGAACTTGATGTCGAATTGTCCCAACTCTACTGCCCACTTAAGATTCGCCCAGAAAAGTTCGCCCTCTCAAACAAAGCTTTTAATGGGAAAGCTGTGAGGACGACTATGATGTGGGCGTGGAAGTAGTGCGACAACTTCCTTGAGGCCATCATTAAGGCCAAGGCCAGTTTTTCCAGTGGCAAGTACCTCGTTTCGGGGCCCAGCAATGTCTTGCTGACATAATAGATGGGCAGATGTTGGATTCCTTCCGCACAGACCAATACTGCGCTGACTACGTGCTGAGAGACCGCTAGACACAGGAAGAGTTCTTCTCCAAGTATTGGGATGACAAGCAGTGGTGGAGAAGACATGTATTCCTTCAAGTTTTCCAGAGCACGGTCGCATTCTTCGTCCCATTCGAACTTGGCTTTTAATGTTAGAAAAAATGGTCGTAGTCTGTCTGACGACCGGCTAATGAATTGGTTGAGTGCAGCTGCCATGCTGGTGAGATGCTGCACTTCTTTTACTGAGTTAGGCCTCTTCAGATCCTAAATAGCTTTGATCTGGGAGGGGTCTGCCTCAATACCCCGGTTGGTCACCAGGAAGCCCAGGAATTTGCCAGATCCTACACCGAACACGCACTTAGATGCATTAAGGCACAACTTGTGTCTCTTCAGAATCTAGAACATCTCACCTAGGTCCTTTAGATGGTCGTTCTCATCCTTGTTTTTGACCACCATATCGTCGATGTAAGTTTCCATTGTTCTGCCTAACAACGGCTCAAGCATCTTGGTGACCATTCTCTGGAATGTTGCCCTTGCGTTCTTTAGGCCAGAGGGCATGACCTTGAAGCAATACAGTCCTCTTGGAGTTGTAAAGGATGTGACCTCCTGGTCTGATTCGTACATGGTGATCTGATTGTAGCCTTTGTACGCATCCAGAAAGCTAAGTTGGTTGTGCCCCGCCGTTAGGTCTACCAATTGATCTATCCGTGGTAGAGGGAAGCTGTCCTTTGGGCATGCTTTGTTGACTGTCTTATAGTCGATGCAAACACGCCATTTGCCATTCTTTTTTGGCACCACGACTGTGTTGGAAATCCATCTAGGGTAGTGCACCTCTCTGATAGCTCCTGCCTCTAGCAGATTTCCACTTATTCCGCCACTATCTCGGCGTGGTGGAGTGCCGATCTGCGAGTGCGCTGAATGATTGGTCTGGCGGATGGGTGGACATTGAGTTGGTGATAGATGAAGTTTAGATCAATGCCTGGCATGCCATAGGGTGTCCAGGCGAACACTTCGATGTTAGAGGTCAAGAATTCCAAGACCTTTAATCTCTCAGTGTTGGATAATGACGAACCGAGCAAAAAGAATATATCCGGGTTCTTTTCATCTATTCTTACTTCTACCAAGTCTTCCACTGCTTTTTGGTTAGCTGCTTTGCCGATATCTGCGAATAGTTCATTGCTCTCAGGTTCTTCACCGAATGAACATATCCCTTGGCAATACGACTGCCATTAACCGTGACAAAGCATTGCTTGGACATAATTTGGTCTCCAAAGACCTCTTCAATTACCCCGATTTCGTTGGGGAATCGAATTACTTGATGGTAGGACAAAGCTACCTCTCGTATGGCATGCAGCCATGTTCTTCCCAATATTATGTTTTAAGTGGAAGGGACCTTCAACACCCAAAATTCCACTTGTTTTGTCACGCTTCCTGCCCTGACTGGCAGGATAATTTTGCCAACTGGCCATTCTGGCATTGAGTTGAATCCGATCAGGGGGGATACAGCTGGGGCCAGGTCTTTGTCCTCCAATTTTAGTTATTTGAAGGTGTCGTAGTACATGATCTCACACAAGCTACCTTGGTCTATCAAAATTTGCTTGACGTCATAGTCCTTGATGCGAAGGGTGACGACCAGTGCATCATTGTGAGGGCAATATATTCTTTCCAAGTCCTTGTCTGAAAAAGACATGACGTTCATGGCCTCTGTTCTCCCCTTTTTGATGGTAGGTTGGGCACTTAGTACCTCTCTTAATTGCTCAAACTTCTTTATCATGCCTCTGAGCTCGCATACGCGCTCAAGTTCGAATACTCCATGAATCACGTTGATCACGCCTTAAGGTGGGGGGTTGATTGGCATACCGTTCGGGTGATCGTCATTCTGGGGGGCTGGCTGTGCCCCTCCTTCAATGTATTTGTCCAGGTGACCGGCTGCCACCAACTCCTCTAGATGCTGTCTCAATGGTGTACAATTTTTAGTGCGGTGCCCATTTTCTTTACGGAAGGTGCACCATGATCTTTTGGCGTAGTCCTTCTGCGCCTCTCTTAGCTTGGCAGGCCATTTGACGAAAGGTTCATCGCGTATCTCGCTCAGAATCCGGTAGATTGGCTTTTTGAATACCGTGGTAATGGCAGCGCGGATTCTCAACCATCTTTTATCATGGTCTTCCCCGTTGTCCCGCCTGCCTCATCCATTTTTGTTCGGACGTTCTACCGCGTTAACCTTTACCGCGGTCTTTTTATCTGGTACTGCGGTCGTGCTAGACTTTGCTTTAACACGGGCGCCATCTTCTTCAACCCGAATGTGCTGGTGCACTCTCTCCATTAAGGCCTCCATCGTAAGAGGCGGTGTCATAGTGATTAAGTCCCTTAGTCTGTTCCCGACTGGAAGGCCTCTTTTGTACTATGTGATGGCGAGATTGGTGAGGCAGTCCCCAATCTAGTTGAAGGCCTCCCAGTAGCAGCTATTGTAGGATTTTAATGACTCTTTTTCGCTCATGTCGATGGAGAGCAGTTGATCAATTTCCACCAGGGTTTTGGTGTTCGTTCTGAACCTAGTCACGAACGCCTCCGCCAATTGTGCCCAGGAGGCTATGCTGCCTTCTGGAAGTTTTTCGAACCAAGTCAAGCCTAGGTCACCAAGGCTTGATGGGAAGGGGATGCACATTAAAGCTTTGTTCCGTCGGTATACTGCCATAACCTGACGAAAGTGGCTTAGGTGCATGTAAGGGTCTGTCTTCCCTTCATACGTGGTAAATTTTGGCTGGATGAAGCCTAAGGGTAATGGTGCGTTCTCAATTGCCAGAACGAACGACGAGCAATGGAGTCTTGCCAACGCTTTATCTGTTGGTTCGTAGGCAAGGTGCGGTATTGGCATCCCAACCTCGACACTTTCATGCGTCCGAGGGGCCAACCGCTGAAGGGCTGAAACCCTGTGTGGATCGCGTGTCCTAGCATCTTCCTTCTGTCGCGTCCTTTCTTCAAGCACAATCCGTAAGTCGGACGATCTAGGCAACTCCGTTTGCCTGGATGATGTATAGTGCGTGTGTGAAGGTCGATAGGTACTTCCCTCTGTGTAAGACTTTAATGATCTCGTTCTCTTAGACCTGGAGTGACGAGTTCTGGAAGTCCTTGATTGAGTGTCGCTCGTCCTGAGGTTTCTACTCTCTGCTTGCGATGTCGTGGTATGCCTACTAACGATCTTCTTAGTGGCGAGGAGGCGCATTGCCTTTGCGCCCCTCTCCTGTCGCCACCCTTTTTCCCTTGATCTGGCACTTCATGGCCTCCATGTCCGCCGCCATCTTCCTTATCAATTCATCTTGCTCCTTCATGCGGTCCTCCAGAACTTGAGGATCAAACCTCCGCCTTTGTCTGTCGGGACTTTGTGAACGAGAGTGATAGGGGCTGTTAGTCCGCCTCCTCCCCCTTGCATCCCTCCTGGGATTCTGTCGCTGTGGCTTCAAGTCCACCATGGGAGGGATAGAAGGTAGGCCTTCGCGCCTTGCACCCTCCTTTGGTGTTTTTCCGTCGATGGCGGACTGCGGCAAATCTTCGTTGTGCGCCATTGCTTCTAAAGAGGAAAAGCTTGATCAAGAGGTTTTGTTCTAGTCTGATGTTCCCACAGACGACGCCAATTGTACGGGCACGAAATATTCTTCCCGTATAATCCTGTTGATCAAGTCTGCGCTCCTCTATACGACGTCGCTTTACTCCCTGAAAACACAAACGTGAGCTAGCCGGCGGGTGTGTGCCGGATACCTCTCCGATGCCTAAGTCAGCAAAATAGACAAAAAGCTCTGTGTATTCGAGAATCAAAGTTATGTTACCTCTCCATAGGTGATGTTATGAGCGTTTATAGGTTCCGTGTGGCACAATCCTAGTAGGACTTTTACTCCTCCATGTAGAGTCCTCCTAGGAATCACATTCCTGAAAGATAATGCTTATCCTTCAATATCCTCCCCACTGCTTGAACCAAGTGAGATGGTTTTACCATGGTCGAACTCCAATATGACCGAGGTAAGCATGGCTATGCTGAGCCACAGAGTAGACCGAACTATAGCTAGTTTGGTTCTTCCTTTCACTGCTCTTACCCTGGTTCCTCCTGCACAAACCCTGGCGGGATTAGACCGAGATAACAAAACATCAAGGTCCTGACCGAGCTAACAAATAGCTAGGTTCTGACCAGGCTATCCATAATATGCCATGACCAGGCTAACTCTGAGTATGGCAACCGGGCTAATCGCCACGCTTCTTTAGACCGGAATAACTTCAAGGCTCTTTTGGATTGGGATAATAAAGGCGTTCTCCGGACCGGGCTAACTCCAAGCTCCGTTTTATCCAGCCCTTCTTACTGTGGCCAAATGAACGGCCCATTACCTAACTCGGCCCAATTTATATATAAATTACCCTCTCACCTACCAACTAAAAATTTGATAAGTACATACATGTAATCTTGATGGCCAAGAAACTCCTAGTATGGTTCCTCTATAAGAAGCTACCAAGTCCATGACTAAAATACCAACCTCAAACTTGTAATTTCAAAAAGAGTAACAAAAAAGCTAAGAATTGATAAAATGGCTGAACAAGTGAAGTTGTTGGGACATTGGGCAAGTCCTTTTAATTGCAGAGTTGAGATTGCCCTAAAATGGAAGGGCATCGAATACGAATTCATCCAAGAAGATCTCCAGAACAAGAGTCCTCTTCTTCTCAAGTGCAACCCTGTTCACAAGAGGATCCCAGTGTTCTTGCACAATGGAAAGCCAATTTGCGAGTCGCTTGTCATTCTTGAATACATTGACGACACCTGGAAAGGCAATCCCATCTTCCCCAAAGATCCCCATGAGAGAGCTATAGCGCGTTTCTGGGCCAACTTCATAGATGAGAAGGTATGTTATTATATTTTTTTTTTCTCCAAACAAAAATGTTGTGTGCACATAAAATGTCTAGAAAATTCAAGGTCAATAAACCCCATAGTCTCCTTAATTTGTCTTTCATCATTATAGTTCTAACTGCATCAATTTTACCTTACAATACACCTTTACAAATCAGACTAAAACCAATGGGCAAATTAGTCCATTCTTCTCTTCAAAATGAATGATGAGTTTGCGTCAAATTTGAAATGATCTATTCTCTTTTGAGTGGATAATTTTGCCGTTGATTTCTATGTAATTTCTTATAGGTATTATCAATCGGACTTAATTGTCACAATGTAAAAATTTACAAATCTAGCATCCTTTTTCAAATTTTGCTCTTTCCTATCAATGTGGTCGTGCAATTTGATGAAGTTGTATCACACTTTAATACTTACATTAGATTAAATTCATATGTCGCATTGGATTTTTCTAATTTTTATAATTTGGTGTGTGTATTACAGTGCTTGCCTGCAATAAAGAAGGCTTGTTTTACCAAAGACGATAAGGGCATTGAAGAAACAATTGAGCTCCTGAAAACACTAGAAGCCCAACTGAATGATAAGAAGTTTTTTGGAGGAGACAGTGTTGGTCTAGTAGACATTGTCGCAAACTTGATCGGATATTGGCTTGTAGTGATTCAAGAAGCAGTGGGAGTAGAGGTATTGACAGAAGAGAAATTTCCCAGACTCTACAAATGGATCGAAGAGTATGTCAGTTGCTCTGTCATCAAAGAACATCTGCCACCCAGAGAGAAACTACTGGCCTTTGCCAAAGCAACTTACAACAATCAGTAGTTTTTTTTTTAAACATTTTTTCATCAAAAATAAAAATATGCAGTTTCGAATTGCAGACCGGTCTTCTTTTCTATGTACTACTAGTTCTTGTGTTTTGTGTTGAGAATTGATTAAAGTACTTTAAATTTCTATGTATGAGGAGCTAGTTATCGCTCTTGTTTCATTTCAAATAGAAAGTGATATTTTTGTAGACAAGCTGTGAAAGAGTAATGGTGTGCATTAGAAATAGAGTAATGATATAGAAATATTTATAAAAAAAAAAAAAGTAAACAGAATTTGTATATGGAAGTGCATTAGCCACGAAATCTTGATAAAGAATGGCAGTTGAGTCAGGATTGCACAAAACAATGAATAAACAAAGAACTTTCTACACCAAAAAAAAAAAAGAATAAATAAAGAATGACTCGGCAAAGGATCTGTGCAGAAGGAAGTGCCATGTATCAGTACAACACCTCTTCCCTCACATTTTTAGCTTAATTAATTCAAGTTCAACCATGAAGAAGGGTTGTGACCATTGTGTGGCTCGTAATCAAATGTGAGGGAGGGAACCAGTGGTGCAATTGTCACCATGTCTAGGTTAATTAGTTCTAACTGCCTCAGCCATCCTTGAGTCTTGATCTTGAAGTCCTACCTACTCAAAATTGGGCCTGTTTGGTTGTTTTTCATTTTCTTTCGTTTGTTTTTCATGTTTTCAAAAACAAAAACATTGAAAAATTCAAGAACATCCATTGTTTGCACATCGTTTTTATTTTTATGAGAAAATAATTTTCGAAAACAACTTTTGGTGGTTTGTGAATAATGGGTTGTTTTCATGAACAAATCACCAAATATTTTTTTCCCTGACTTTTCCCGAAAATGTAAATAGGAAACAAAAACACAATCAAACAAGAGCAACCATCTTTCTTATATCTGCCACAGGGAAATTTGCTTGTGAATAAATGAGAAAATCAAGTACTCTAATGTTCTAGATGTTGCAACCTTATGAATTTCTAATATGGCCTCCATAAGAAGAAGAATTGAAACTAACAATAGCTAATCCTCATCCCTAATAGATATGATTGATTGTAAACCTGCAACCATAGATGATCCAATCTAGTCCACATCAAAATTGGCTATCACTCGAGTAGACATCGTGACAAACTTGATCGGGTTTTGGCTTCAAGTCACTCAGGAAGCAATGGGTGTGGTGTAGTTGTTGACAGAGGAGAAATTTCCTGGACTCTGCAAATGGATAGATGAGATGAGTAATGTTGATTGCAATGCCATCAGAGAGTCTGCCTCGAATCTCAAGACATAATAATGTCAAAACATAAACATTTGAAAAAAAAAAAAAAGACTAATCGTGTGCTCATACATAGCGAAAATCCAAATATATATTAGTATTATAAAAATAAATAATTAAAAAGAATCAATTCCTGGAATTTGGACATTTCAGTGCTTTTGAAAATCTGGATCCTTGAAGATGGTCACAGGGCAAGTGGCATGGCTCATCACAAAATTGGTCACGCTTCCCAAGATTATCCTGTGTGATCATTAACAACCCTTAAACAAAAAACACCCATGAAAATGAAAATGTATCACGGGGAGAGAGAGAGAGAGAGAGAGAGAGAAATGGTGGAAAGAGAAAAGAAGAGAAGAGGGAGAGTACCTTTGCATGGTGCTAAGACCTCTGCTTCCCATAACCAAAGAATTCAGCTTCAGATCTTCAACTGCTTCACATAGCTTTTCTCTTGCATCACCCCAATACAATTTCATAACAACATTCACCTATTTCATACATACATTATTAGTATTTTTAAAAATTAAAAAAAAAATAGCCAATGAACCATCAATCACAAATCCAAAAAGAAAAAAGCAAACGTTTTTAAAAACCTCTTTCTGTCGAGAAGCAGTGTCGAGCATGTCGAGGATATCAATGTCAGTTTTGACATCATATTTCTTCAAAATCTCGGCTTCACGAAACTCCGACAAAGGAATAAGAGCTGTAAGAAAAAAACCCATTTTGGTTTTCGATCAAAATCGATTGGATCGAAACAGAATTGAGATAAAAATTGAAGAGAAATGAAGATGAAGAAGAAGAAGGGGGGGCTTACGAGAACCAGACTTGGACCAGAGACGATTGCGAGACTCGTCGAGGGTGGAAGATTTTATGTGGATGATGAAGATGGTGTCTCCTTTGTCAGCCAAGTTGTCTATTGCCCATTGCAGTGCCATTTTGCTGCTCTTTGAGAAGTCCATTGCCACCCCTGTTTTCCTGTCCTTCCCCATTCTCTCTCTCTCTCTCTCTCTCTCTCTCTCTCTCTCTACCTTAGACTCTGCTACCGTTTTAGCAGAGAAAAGCAAAAACAAGGGTTTGAGTGCGTGAGAATCGCTTGATTACGCTTAAAAACCGAGTCTCTCATGGATGAGGTGATCTGCTGTTTTTGCTCTGCTTTTGGAATGGTCTTAATATGGAAAGTCCGGATTTGTTAAAATTAAAGATGTTAATTGATCTATTATCGGTTTAATTTAGACCCTACTTTGATCATCTATAACCCGTTCAACTTATACAACTAAATAAAAAAAAATTACTAATATAAAAAGATTAAATTCATTCAATATCAGTTGTTATATTATTAATTTATTTTTATCTATACGATTTATATATTTTTAAAAATAAACTGTCTATTTGTTATAATATATATATATATATACTAGTATATATCTGTGCCCGTGCCTGAAGGCACAGTATAAATAAAAATAAGTGAATAAAAAAGAGAAAACAAAAAAAATAAATAAATAGGAAGAAAAATAAAAAAGGGAGAAAAATAAAAAAATAAAAAGAAAAGAAGAAAGGTGGGATCATGGGAGGATGGGTGAGAAAATAAAAAAGTAAGAGAGCGAAGCGGGAAAGTATGATGCATCACAGTCATTGTTTTGTAGTTTGAACAGATTTGAGCTGTCCAAATATTCTAGTAGAATAAATGTGTATATGACAAATTCAAAAACCATCCTATTTTATTATATATATATCTATATAATAAGTCAAGAGTGTTTTTGAAAATGTCTTAAAAATGTATGTGAGATACATTTTGATCCCACGGTTTAGATCCATTCTAATAAAAATCAATGGTTGAGATGTGTTTTCCCGCCCAAACACTCGGTCCTCTCTCCCTCTCCCACCTACCCACGTCTCTACCCATTCCATCTTTCTCTCTCTCCCTCTCTGTTGCACGCTACCTCTCTCCTTCTCCCCCCTCCTCTCTCAGTGGCTTGAATTCGCAACCCTCCCACTCGCTGTCTTGGACCTCTCCGATTCGCAACCCCGATTGGAGCTCTCCGTTACCACTCTCCCTCACTCCGACGTTCGCAATCAGGACCGCTGCCTACCCATCGCCAACATCAGTCGGATCATGAAGAAGGCGTTGCCTTCCAACGGCAAGATCTGGTGAAAATTAGGAAGTCATTATCTGAGATATCTAGCGTATTTCTAACGGAAGTCATTATCTTTGATACGATTCCCGAAATCTGGTCAAAATTAGGGCTTTTACTCGACTGATTTCGAAGGGGAAAATCTGGGAAAATGAGGGTTTTGATGGTTCGAATGTGGTATACGATGGAGTCGGCTCGAGATTCAACGTGGACTTATTAAGATGAATGGTGAATTCTGATGCAGAAAACGAGTTTGATTTTGGATTTTCGTAGGAGGGTTTTGGAACGCGAATAAGTAGCTGCGAATTTTGCTGATGATTCAGAAATTGAAGTCGCGGGAAAGAGAATCGAGGACAAAGAAATTTTGGGGAATTTTGTAACGACGAAGTAAGACTTTTTGTATTTGTAGTTGGTTCTTTCAAATTTCTTGCTTTGTGATTAATTTTCTTGGAAATTTTCTATATGGAAAATTTTCTTGGAAATCTTTTTTGATATTTAAAAAAAAAAAAATATTTTGTGTTTTTGTTTGATTATATGGCTGTGCAACCTTGATTCAATTGGTTGGAAATTTTGATTTTATGTAGTACTTTTGGAAATTGAGTGAGAACAGTTAGTGTGCTTTTCCATTTTCACGGGTCTAATTTAGTTCTGGAAAATTTGAACTTTGGTCCACCATCCAGTTGTTGAAAATGTGTTTAAAAAACAACAAAAAGAAAAATCTTTATTCACTTTGAATTCAGCCATCGTGTTATGCGGTGATTAATTATCAATTTCCCACCCTAGATGAAGATGATCATTGTACAAAAAAAAAAAAAAAATTGCTCGCTGTAAAGATTAGTGGCCAAAAGTGAGGTAGAATAGCGTGATAGGCATCAATTGAATTTCTCGAAATGATTAATATACTATCAGTCCTGGCAATGACTAAATCTCTGCAATTGAACCAAGGATTAGCTTATATTCTTATCTAATTTTCTGTTACTTTGCATAATCATTATGAATTTAAACTGACACCATTTTTTTTTTCTTTTCTATTTTGCCCGGTTGATTTTGGGGAATAATTGTGGTTTCTCAATTTGCGGTATTTGAGCCAATTTCTTGCCAGAATTACTGTTGTTCCTTATTTTGTTCATTACTGATTCAGGCAATAAGTTGCAATTTTTTGTTCATTACTGATTCAGGCAATATTTTGTTCACGAAGGGATCTGCTAGCGGAGGTGATCGATCCTCTAAAAGGGATATAGTTGGTGCTCAGATTGATCCAAATATACTGGTAAGGCAGCAAATAGCCTTTTTTATTTTGCCACTTGAGTGTGTAAGTTTAAATGTAATTGTCCTTTTGATCCGGTGGAATGAACTTCAAATAACAATTTCATTTTGTTGTCTTCTGTTTGCATCTGTGGTGGATAAATTTGGCAGTTTGCTCATCAACAGTCCTTCCGAAGTGTGAATTCCAAGTAAGTCTGTTTGTGTCTGTGTTATTAGCCTAATCCAAATGTAATTCTTGCTAAGTGAGCATCAATCTAAGTGGAGCAATTATGTGGAGATTTTTGGATACCCATGAAAAGTCACATTTTACATTACCATTTCACGCATTTCCAGCCCTCCCCACTTAAACAGTAAAGAAAATAATCAGGGAACCTCTTCATAGTGGCCCTCTAACTTCATGTTAAATTGCCTGCTTTGAACTTTCTCATTATCCACTGACCCACTAATAACTTATCAGAGTAGCAAAGGTTTGTAATTATACGATTTTTATCATATTTGTTTTAAAAAAAAATAAATGATAAGCATAATTTTATAATAGACTCTTCATTTCTTAACGATAAACATGATGAAATTAATTAACTTATTTTATCAAATTCAAACCAGTGGTAAACCCTACGAATCAAATTACGCCTTTCCAGTTAATACCAGGACTGAAGTGAGCTGCTATGGGTGTAATTTTGTGTTGTTACCTTGAAGGAACATCTCAAATAATTGATTATTATGCATATACAATTATGTCATATTTTATCAAATTGAAACCGGTGGTAAACCCTACAAATCAAATTACACCTTTCCAGTTAATACCGTGACTGAAGTGAGCTGCTATGGGTGTATTTTTGTGTTGTTACCTTCAAGGAACATCTCAAATAATTGGTTGTTATGCACATACAATTATGTCATATGGCTTGCTTGCATAATGTTTGAAGGGCCACCACTTTCATGGGCCCAAATTGAGAGCTTAACTCAGAAACTTTTATATTTTTATCATTGAACAAAATTGTTTTCATCATCTAGAACAAAATTATTTTGTTTTCATAATTTATGTATGCTCGACAGATTGGATTCAATATCTACAGATTTTATTTCCATACAATGTATGTATGGTCGACAAAATTATTTAGTATAGAGCATAAATTTTTTTTCTTAATAGTCTCTGCCATTTCTACATCCAAAAACTACTCTCTTAATAGTATGGTCGACCATACATACATCCAAAAACTAGAGTGAATTTGTTTTTTAACATCAAAATAACTATCAAAAATAAAAATTTGACCTAATTCTGTTGTATGTGTATTTTTTATTTTTATTTATTTATTTATTTTTGTTCTAATTTTGTTTCCACATTATGTCATTTAGTTTTTACTACTCATGAATTGGTGTGTATTGTTTGGTTAATTTTATTTTATTATAATTGCAGATCATTAGTTTACCATTTTAATTTTAATGAACATTATAAATTTTATATGTTTATTCCTTAATTTGCATTAAGACTAGGGAGAGTTGTTATTTTTAATTGAATTCTGTAGAGGGTATGGTATAAGCAAAATTATTAAAAGTTCTTTAAGAAGAAAAAATGTTACAGACTCCACATGTTTTAATATGATACGTATATAAATTACAAATATATTTCGATCTCAATATTATTTACACCGTGCCTTTAGGCACGGGCATACACTAGATGATGGAAAGGTGCTCCTCCGCTTGGCACATCTATATGAGGTAAAAATCAATCCCGTGATCCCCTTCATATTCCCATTAACGAAAATAAATAAATAAATAAAACTAATTTGGATATATTTACAACTCAAAAATCAAGAAAACGACCTCTCTTTTTTTTCCCGCAAGTGTTATCTCAACTACTTCTGTCAATTCTATGATTCCTCTTTTAGCTCTTTTCCCTAGGCCTACATCTGTTGTGGCCTTCCTTTATAGATTATAATTTATAGCTATCTGTCGGATGCATTTCTGTTTTAGTATGTTGAACATAAAGTTTTTAAATTAGGGTGGTACGTTGCATTGTAGCTGAATTTGAGAAAAGTTTAAATTGCAGTTGATCTAAGAAGATAAATAGATTTTTCGTAAAGAATCTAAGAAGATTTCTGGACCAGTCTATGATACAATGAGCCTTTCTTTTCAACTCAAACTACTGGGTGTTCGCAAATTATAGGACAGAAGTGTTGTTTTAAGTGTTGATTGTACCTTGAAACTAGATATTTATGTGATAATGTGGATCTGTGAAGTGATATCTTAGATTTCGTAAATATCTGACACTTTGCCAAATTGATATAAGCAAATTCGTTCCACTGACTGCACTGCACATTTTAGTTCTCTCATCCATTTTTTCCCATTATTGTCCTCTCATTCACTTCTTTCATGCTGCAAATGTGGTTAGGCAGGGGAAGATGCCGAGTACTCAACATTAGCCGAAGTTGAACTGAAGAAGATGTTTGCTGGAAAAGTGGTATGTACAAGACTATCAATTATATTTCTCATTTTTTCTCCTGCCCACTTGTTGTGCTAATGTGTGCCTAGATTATGCTTCATGATACTTTCTTTTTGATCTGGAAACTTGAGGTCCAGTCACAATTACAATTTGTGGGTCATATATTTGCACAATATTTAGTGCTTATTTTCGAAATTTAGTTTTCATACCAATGAGATCCCATAGGGACCGGATAACTGACTTTTAAGCAGTTGTATCATAATATGACGAGGTTTTTTGAAAATGTCTTAAAATGTATGAGAGATACATTTTGAATCAAGGGCTGAGATGCGTTGTTTTTAACCATAGAGGGCTGAGTTGTTTTGTAATGTTTTCGATTCCCGCCCAAAACAATCCCCTCTCTCTCTCCTGTGTTCCACCCACTCCAAACATTATTTGCACACTTCCCCTCAGAGTCATGTTAATAATTTTTAAGTTATTTACAGAACCAAACAAGCATTAGACATGCAGAAGTATAGCATGGGCCAGTGAGTGTGAAGTCCGTGTCCATGCAGTGTTATTAGTTCGAAATTTGCTGTTTCAGTTGTTATGGGACTCAATTTGGGCAAAACAAGCCAAAGAATCTATTGTTAACAAACAGATTCTGCTTCTGCTATGTTATATATATAGATATATATATTTGTTCAAAATCTGTTGTGCATTTATAAAATTTTAATTTTTTTTTTCAAAATCTGTTCTTGAAAATCTGTTTTTCAAACATGGATACTTCTTACAAGTTAATAATTTTTCAAATTTCATCTTCTAAAATGTTCTTTTAAACTGTGGAATTGTATCTATAATTATTATGGGGACATGGACCAAACCCATCATCTCCACCCTGCATTTTCAGTGTGTTTACTTCCAATATTTAGCCATTAATTTGGTTTTTTCAGAGTCATAGCAACTCCCTTTTTTTCAGAGTCATGTTAATAATTTTTAAGTTATTTGAAGAACCAAACAAGCATTAGACATGCAGAAGTATAGCATGGGCCAGTGGGTGTGAAGTCCATGTCCATGCAGTGTTGTTAGTTCGAAATTTGTTGTTTCAGTTGTTATGGGACTCAATTTGGGCAAAACAACCCAAAGAATCTATTGTTAACAAACAGATTCTGCTTCTGCTATGTTATATATATAGATATATATATTTGTTCAAAATCTGTTGTGCATTTATAAAATTTTAATTTTTTTTTTCAAAATCTGTTCTTGAAAATCTGTTTTTCAAACATGGATACTTCTTACAAGTTAATAATTTTGTTATGAGTACAAAATATAAATTAACAATTGTGTTATGAGTACAAAATATAAATTAACAGTTTCACAAAATATTAAAATTAATATACATTTTTTGTTAAATTATTTTGTTGTTGAAGTATTTTCCCGCTTTTTGGGCAAAACAAACCAGAGAATTTGTTGTTATCCCTCAAACATGGATGTTCTAATATGTTTTTTTTTTTTTTTTCCCAAAATCTATTGTGCATTTATATATATTTTTTTTCTTTCAAAATCTGTTCTTCAAACATAGATGCTTCTTACAATGTAATAATTTTCTTATGAGTACAAAATATAAATTAACAGTTTTCAAAAATATTAAATTTAATATACAATTTTTGTTAAATTAATTAGTTGTTCAATTTTTTTTTCCCACTTTTTGGGCAAAACAACCCAGCCAATTTGTTGTTATCCCTCAAACTTGGATGCTTCTGATATGTTTTTATATTTATTTTTATTTTTTAAAATTTGTTGTGCATTTATAAATTTTTCTTTTTTTTTCCCTTCAAAATCTGTTCTTCAAGCAGGATGCTTCTTACATTTTAATAATGTTATTCTGAGTGCATTAAATAAATTACCAGTTTCCAAATAATTTTTTTTGTTAAATTAAGGGTAAATTACAAACACACCCCTGAGGTTTACTCAAATTATAAATTACTTCCTGTAGTTTTAGAAATTACATTATGCCCTTTTAAGGTTTCTAATTTCATAACAAACAGGTCATTTTCAAGTTAATTAACAGTTTTTAATAATGTTAAAATTTTATTTCAATTAATAATTCAAATAATTTTATTATGGTATAGATGAACAGGTAGAAATTTTACTTTTTCAATTAATTTTATTAAATAAAAAATTCTGACAGGGAGGTATTTATAATTTTCTAAACCACAAGGGACATTTCGTATTTTAAGTAAATCTCAGAAGATGTATTTGTAATTTATCCTTAAATTAATTAGCATGGCCCTGTTTCAGAGGTGTGTTGAACTTTATTTCCTCCGTGCTTTGAATCTCAAACTTTTTATATTTTTTTAGTTTCTTCATATATTCTCTCTATATGATTTTTTTGTTAAAAAATATTACAACTTCTCTTTAAAAGTTACTCGGTCTTATTTAATATTAATAAAGAGTTTACACACAAAATAAAAAAATAAAAAATGCCTCCAATTTTGAAAATAAATGCAATGAAAATGCCTTTGTTTTGAAAATAAATGCCTCTATTTTGAGGGGATTGAAAATAAACATTCATCTCCAATTTTAATTATATAAATGTCTCTGTTTATGAGAGTGAAATAGTATTTGTTTATAATTAAAAAAAGTCCATTAAACCAGTGAATAAAAAACAGGGCAAAAATTGATCATTAGATGAATATTCAATTAATTGAACTTTTGAATGATATTCGAATGATACACCATGCAACAGATTTGGATGATACAGATATATGGAAAAGAAATCCTGCACAGACTTTAACCAATTCTGCAAAGAAATTCAGACAAATCTATAGTATTTATATTCAGACAAATTCTGCACAGACCAATATTTGGATTTTGTATTCGGGTAATTGAAAACATGACTTCAGTATTCTCTTATTTTTATCTTAATTGAAAACATGACTTTAGTATTCTCTCATTGATTCGGGTAATTGTTCTTCTTCTTGAATTTTTTTTTTCCTCTCTCAGCTTTTGCCTTCATCAGAGCTTCTGTGGATCACTCTGACCACTCTCACCATTGTTCACTCCGGCTGTGACATCACTTTGGCTGCTCGGCTATTCACTTCGGCTGCTCGACATCCTGCTCGGCTGCTCGGTTAGTTTATTCACTTTGGCTGTTTTTTTTCTGCTCGGTTGCTCAATGCTTTGGTAACGTTTGGCTACTCGACATCACTCTTTTTCCTCTCTCAGCTTCTGTTATTTCTTTTGTTATTGCTTTGCTTTGATATTGAGCCAACTGCTGCTCTCGGGTGAATTTTTTTCTTTTGTTATTGAGCCAACTGCTCTGTTTTGTTAAAGAAAATAGTTGCTTTGTTAAAGAAAATATTGCTGCTCTGTTAACAAAGTGACTATACCATGGTTGCTATGGTTTAGACTATATCATGGCTGCTTTGTTAAAGAAAATAGTTGCTTTGTTAAAGAAAAAATAGTTGATATTAAGCCAACTGCTTTGTTTTTTATCTCTTTGTTGCTTTGTTAAAAAACTGTTTTTTTCTTTTGTTAAAGAGTAGTTGCAAAGGCTATGTTTTTTATCACCAAAATCAGTTGGCTCTGTTTTTTATCACCAAAATCACCAAAAATTCTGCTCAATGTTTTTTATTCTGTAATTAAAAATTCTATTTTTTATTATTGTCAACTGTTTAAATTAGTGATGAGAGACAAAAATTCTGCTCAATGTTTACTGTTATGAGAGACAATTTTTATGTTTTTACAAAAATTCTGCTCAATATATGGATGTGAGCATGAATTTAGATGTTATGAGAGACAATTTTTATCATTAGATGAATATTCAATTAAGTGAATTTTTTTCATTTCATGCTCACATTCAATTTTTATCATTTCAAGAATATTTATCATTAATTGAATAGTTGGTCCAGATGATGATATGTGAGCATGCATATATATAGTGACTTATTGATGCTTCATATCACTACTACTAATTAATTATTGAAGTGATTAATAAAGCAGGTACATTTCAGGTAATCTAGATGTTTGATAGGTTGGATTTGCATCTTTAGGTATTTTTCAATTCGATTTTCACAGTTCTTATGCTTTGAATTTTTCTCAAATAGAGGTCTTCACTTGAATTTTGATTTTGATCGTGAATTGTATAGGGAAAGAATGAATCTAATGATCTGCTTTCTAGGTTGGGTTTTGTATTTCTTACTAATGATTTCTTAGTGGTGGTTACCAAAATAAAATATCACTTAGCTGGTTTTGTTTTTGATTAAATAGACAATGGTTGTTTGCCTATGCCATTTTCTGTTTTGATAAGATTGCTAATTGTTTCAGTCTCTTTCCCGGTTCAGAATTGTTGTGTTGATTTCTGCCTCTCTCCTTCATAATTGTTGGCTTGATATTCAAACAGGTTATTTTAGACCAAAAATGACTTAGATAGAATATCACTTGGCTGGTTCTGTTTTTGATTAAATAGACAACGGTTGTTTGCCTATGCCATTTTCTGTTATGATAATCTACATGTTTGATAGATTGGGGTAAATAGTATAATGATTTCTTAATGGTGGTTACCAAAATATAATATCACTTGGTTGGTTCTGTTTTTTAGTTACATTTTTTTCGATTAAAGGCATATAATGATTTCTTAATAGTGGTTACCAAAGTATAATATCACTTGATTGGTTCTGTTTTTTATTAAATAGACAATGGTTGTTTGTTTATTCCATTTTCTGTTATGATAATCTAGATGTTTGATAGATTGGGGTAAGTAGTATAATGATTTCTTAATGGTGGTTACCAAAATCTAATATCACTTGGCTGTTTCTGTTTTTGATTAAACAGAATGATCATTTTAGTGAACATTATAAATCTTATATGTTTGTTTCTTAATTTGCATCAAGGCTGGGAGGAGTTGTTATTTTATTTGAGTTTTGAGTTTTACTTATGGTCATGTATTGCTTAACAAATATTCAAAATGTATTTAAGGTTGGAAGCAAAATGAATCTGAATGGGTGTAGGTGAAGATTGAAGAAGGTGCTGAAGGGTGGTTACATACACAAAACTGATGGGACTAAACTGATATAATAAATGGCTTTGGGCTTTTGGACAAAATAAATGGAGTTTTTTAGGCTGTGTTGATTTGTAAATGATGGGAGAATTAAGTTAGTTAGAGTTTGTTGTTAAATTACCAAGCGAAGAGTTTGCTTTTCAAATTTTATTTAATTAAATTCTTTTTAAAATTTTCCCTCTAACCTTATGTGATCAATTAAAGGAAATTCCAAAAAGAAAAAATTGAAAAAAAATAAAACCCAAAGAAAATATTGATTGATTTGTGTAAATTAATTTTTTTATCAGTCATTAATTTTTATATGTGTTGACAATGTGTTGTGTTTGTTCATAGTGTTTGTATTGGGTAACCAATTATTATTTTGCAACAATGTGTTTAGTTTGAATTGGGTGGTCTATAAAAAAAACCTTTCATTAGTGTGACAATACATGTGTTTGTTTTGAATTGGGTATTCTCTTTTAATTATTATATTGGCTTTTTTTTCTGTATTTTACAGGTGGATGAAGACTAGAAGCGAATGGCAATATTGACTCCCTTTTTACAAGTCTACATTTTTTTAAGCTTAATTTTTTCTTATCTCTTTAATGATTTTGTATTTATTGTTGTGTAAACTAAACGTGCACTTCTTTGATTGATGAGTGTTGGAAGAGTGGCAATCTCGAGATCAGAATTTACACTATTTTTGGTTATTTACAGGTTGATGCTGTGTAAACTTATATAGAGTTGGTTTGGTTATTTAGAGGTAGACATTTGGAGGTGTTTGTTATTTAGATTTTGATCAAGAATACCATTTTTGTATTGGCATGGTGTGTTCCAAAGGGAGAACACCATTTTGTTGTTCCTCTTATTTGAAGTTGTGTTTATAATAAAGGGGATCCTCTTGATAAAATATATGTTATCTATTCATTTTTTGTATGTCATGGGAAAACAGAACTTTAGGTATACTTGATTCTCAATGTTCCTAGCTTAAGAAAGAATGATAAATGAAAATTATTCAAACAGAACATTATTTACACCGTGCCTTTAGGCACGGGCATACACTAGTATATATATATGTGAGAGATTTTATCATGTAATTAGTTATATTTGATTAACTTTATTTTTTATATTTATGTTCTATACAATTTATTATATAAAATAAACGATTCAAATTATTGACATGAATAAAAATTAATCCCATAACACACCAACCTTATCTGTGAAGTTGAGATCTCTTCAACCTTAACAAATCCGAACTCTATCTCAACATGATCTCGTGTCACCTACCTTTAAACACATGAGCTCATGTGACTGTGTTACTGAGCCCGTGTTTGGGATGAGTTAATATAATTTAATTTTTTGATTTTTTAATTATTTTAAATTGGCAAATAAAGTTGCGGTTGAGATAAATTTAAAATTTTTTTCTTCGTAATTGATTTGATAATTATGAGAGATAAAATAAAATGATTATAATTTGTATGTGACAACTAAATTAGCATGTTTTGTTTTTATAGACTAACTAGTCAAAATAGCTCAAGCCAAGCGAAGGCTAAAACCATATTTAATTGCAGGTTAAAATTTAAAGATAAGTTATGTTTGAGAAAATAATAAGATCATCAATATTATTAAATTATAAATTTTATAGGTTGTGTTTGAATTATAAATTTGATTAGAAATTTAAAAAGAGAAATAAAACATACAAATAAAATATAAATAAAATATATCTATATATTTCTAATTTTTTTCTTGTCTTTTTCAAATTTTGATTCAAATCCATAATTCAAGAACAATATTACGTGGGTCACAATGTCATTTTTGTATATGAAATTTTTATTTATATACTATTATTAATCAAAGATATAAATAGCTATCAATTTGTGTATGTATTTAATGAGGGAAATGACAAGCGTTGCACGAAGAAAATTAATGTATTTTGACCAAGAAGAATAAATATGGATGAAGAAAAAAAAGGTGATAAATGTGTAATTTTGAATACGGAAACAAATTTTAGAATGCATTAATTAAACGGAAAATTATTCAATATTTCTGGAGCACCATGTGTCCATACTCCAAATCAATCATCAATTAGTTAGTGCTATGTTATTCTCTCATTCCCAACATAAATCGTGGGCTCTTGTGTCTCTTCACCAATCAAAACCTTATGGAGCACCACGTGTCCATACTCCGAGAGTACTGAATAATCACTATAATTAAACAGTGAAATGAAAATAAACACTCTACAATTTTATTTGTTTGGTTTTGTTTTAAAATAAAAATTGAAAAATAATACTTTAAAAACACTCACCATTTTTTTTCTACTTTTGGAGCTAACATTTGTTGTCTATTTTTTTTTATATATATAAACATAATAAAATAAGAATATTATAATTATCGGATTAGTTTAATTTTTTTCACTGATAATATAAACTAAAAACTCCACAAAATCTATACTATTTGTGTGTTGTTTTTTGATTACACTGCCAAACAGGTACTCAGCTGGAGAACATCGGCAGAATAGATTCCGCCCAAACGACCTATCACAGAAAGAAAGGACTCTGGCGGTGGTTCTTCCACCCGGGGCACTCCGACGATCAAGTCAGTAATCAATATCTCTCAAAGATAAACAATTGTGCTTAACTCACAAGTCATAATACAAAAAGCGTACCTTAGATGCACGATGGTGCCTTACTTTTATAGCCAGTATTGACTTGATTCCTGTAGAAGCCTAGCTTCAATGAACTCTGACTCAATGCTTATCCTGAACTCTCAAATAGATAGAGATAAACTCCCTAAGAGCTTTATCTTTGTCCAGAATGAGATTCTCTTCCATTCTAGGACTCTTATAACTTATCCGTTCATCTCGGATTCCGGTATCTTCGTAGATAACCTCAGCCTAGCCGAGATCATCTTGGCGTCATAACCAAGACACGTGGCACCTCGGCTGGCACTTCGATGCCGCCTTGGCCACGTGTTGTCATTCAAAAAATATGGCCCCACAACTGCCCCCTAGGTTCTATTACCTCGGTATCCTGAGGTGATGGAACCTATATTATTTGACCATATATCACATCGACTAAGCTTGCTCTACCCTTTATTACCGAGGTTATCACACATCGGCTTCCATATGACAAAAACTTATGTGTGTTTACATCAATGCTTTAGAACCAAGAACCAAGTTTTTTCAAGTTCTTTAGCCGAGATCGTCCCCCTAGCCGGGATCTTTGCTTCATTAAATCAAGAACTCCAAGAGTTTCTACACGCATATGAGCTGTCACGCACAGTAATTCAACCGTTTTTGTCACGCATCTCTTCCTCATTGAACCGTATTTGTCACGTGCTATTTAAGTCGCATCGCACTTGCATGCACCGTTTGAAAAGTATGTCATCCTAGGTACACTAATTGCGATTTGCCGCCTTTTCATGTTTTAACAAAATCACTTCCCTCTCTCTTCGTCTTTTCACTTCACATTTTCTAATTTTCTCTCTGTGCTTCAAGTTTTTCTCTCTCTAAACCACCATTGTCATCTTCCCAAAGCTTTCTGCAACCACTTCCATTCACCTCCTCCGGCGAAGCTTTTGCTACTCTTTTTCACTCGCTGCCACCGTCTTAGCCCGGCGTTCTCTACACTGGCCTTCATTTCTTTGGTAAGTCAGTATTCCCCCTTTGCTATGCTTGTATACTGCCATTACAAATCTATTCATGCTCTTAAATAGTCATTTATGTATTGAATTCTACCATTCGTCATCTGTTTCATGATTCTATTTTTGTACAATCTGTTGTTGGTATACACACACATATACACATATACACATATGTTGACGTTCTTGATAGCTTGTCACTGTTCTTGATTTTTGCTTTCTAGGTTCTAAACCAAGTACAAATATTTGGTATTCTGCCACTGTCTTTGGCTTTGTATATCTGTACATTTTTTTAAAAATGTTCTTAAATTCCTTCTGGCTTCTGAATCATGCTTTTTCCTGTTTTCTTGTTGTATTTTCCAGATTCTTGCCTTCAATTCTTGTTTCCATAGTCTTAGGTTTGGGACTTGTTCTAGAACTTACAAACTTTAGGAAAAATTGAAACAAATTCCCCTTAGATCCTCAAAAAACTCTTGCCCCAGCATACGTTTAGGTTTTGCCGAGGTCTTTTAAACCTTAACAAGCCACTTCCTTCTGAAATCCAACACTCTCCCCATTTAGCCGACGTCATGGGTATGTTCAAGTGGAGGGTAAACACCCCAACTAAGTTAGAATACTTTAGGCAACAATTTGACATTCCTGCCGACGTTCATCTTAGGTTGGCAAGGGAAGAGGACACCATCATGCCCAAAGACGACTCTATGCCCTTCCCAGTGGTAGCCTTCATAGAGTGTGGACTTAGGTTCCCTCTTGACATCCTTTTCTGATAAGTCCTTTACTACTATAAACTGAACCCAATGCAGCTTGCCATCAACTCTTACCAAGTTATCAATGGTATAATTGCCTTAACCAAAAAAGAGAATGCTAGGGTTACCCTTGCCGACATCCAATATTCTTACACCATCTGCGGCCTGAAGTCAGAAAAGGGCTATATCTATTACCTTAAGTCGAGATCCACTGAATAAAAACTTGTCGCCGACCTCCCAGACTCCAAAAAGGGTGCTGGAGACGATTACTTCATCGTCTCGGGCAATTAGGAATTCCCACCAGATGATGACCTTCACCTCTATCCCCTTAGCCGAACAATTTTCAAAGAGGGAGATGGTAAGAGCCAAGTGTCACCTTTACTTGCTTTCAAGTCTTTCTTGCTTTGACATTCTTGTATGCTTTAACCTCTGTTTGTTTTATTGTGCAGTGCTTCCTCAACCGCCCAAGGACTTCCGCAAATCCTTCTACCCCAGCAAGGATTTCAAGAGGCTGTTGGGTTTACCAGTTGACCAGCAGAAAGCCCCTCTGTTGCTCAACTACATCCCGACTTACAAATCTGTACTCCCTGACGTCCCAAGAAAAAGCAAGTCTCCTCCTTCAGCAATAACTCCTCAAGCTGAATCATCAAGGCCTGACCAAGGATCAACATCTGGTCCTGTGGAGCAACCATCAACCTCTGCTCTACAGCTGATCCCACCTTCTCAACGCCAACGCCAACGTCGAACTCCACTGTACACACCAGCAGGCAGAACTCGAAGTCGAAGACACCGAAGTGCTGAGGCGTCCTCATACGATCCAGCCAACCCCCCAACTGCTCTTCCAGCGATCTATTTTGGCACTAAGGTCACCGTTGTCGTTTCCGCCGACGAGATGGGTCACAAAAAGGCTGTAGCAGACGACTTTCTACCTGACATCCCCAACACCATCACCATACAATCTTCACCATCGCAATCTCAGCCAAAACCAAAACCAAAGAGGCTGAAGAAAGCCCAAGCAAAGGCAACGGTAACTCAGATTGATTCTGAGGATACCTTACCGATCTCAAAAATGGCCAAGGCGGAAAAAAGTACCTTTGTCGCCGAAAAGAGGCCTGCAAAGGCTGCTCTCTCTGAATCCACCCGGTCAAAGAAGCTGAGGTCAGAGTCTGCCACAACCTCGGGGTCCTTGAAATCCGATGCCCTTTGGGCCCCTCCAATCACCATTGAGGACAAGCCAGTCAGAGTCAGCGACAGCGTGACTGACCTTGAAGTCGACATTGCGCTCTCTACTGCTTTGCCCCTTCCAAAAGACCTCGAACGCAATGCCGAGGTCAGCGAATATGAAAACTTCGCTCTGATGTTGCAACACCCCGTACAAGTAAGCCCCTAACACTTGGTATATTTCATTCTTTGTTTTTCCATACTTAGAGTTTTATTAACTTTGGTTTTTCCTTTTCTTCTAGGCGATCCAGCACGCCCACTCCTTCGCGATGCAGGCCTTCGACATTAAGAAGGAGTTGACCCACAAAACGAAAGAGGCTGCTGGCTTGCTCAGGACCATCAATAAGGCCGAGGCCAAGATGAAGACTTTGATAGATCAGGCCAAGGAAGCAAAACAAGCCCAAGATGAGGTCGATGAGAGGGCAGACGTTGCCAAGGCCGTTGCTAAGGTCCTTAAAGCCGAGAAGAATGAGGCCAAAGCAAAGACTGCCGAAGCCCAAGCCGAGTTCATCGCTGCCTTGGCCACAAAGGACGCCGAGATCAAAGCGGCGGACGAGAAAGCCTACGTCGAGAGGGCAGTCGACGTCCGTGAGGACTACAAGAAACAAGTGAAACAGGCATGCAACAAGGGATTCACCCGTGGTTGGATGGCTGCCTTAAAGGAGTTGGCCCCAAGGACTCAACTCTCCGAGATAACAGTCTCCTCATCCTGCCATTCCCCCCCACTCCAAGCCAATCCGAGGACGAGGCTGAGTCCGAGGAAGATGTCGAGACGGACAAGTCTGAGAAAGCCGATGCTGCTAAGGCCAAGTCCCCGTCCCCAACTCTGAATGAGCAGTTTTTAGACTTGACTCAAGGTGAGGGGGGCGAGGTCTCAAAAGAAGATGCCTCTTACGGGAAGACAATATCCGAGGCGCCTATCGCCGAGAAGAGCCTTTACCAGACTCTTGAAGAGATTGATGCTGAGCTCGCGGCTGAGAAGGCTGCTGAGAAGAGTTCCCAGATGTCTTCTGATAACCAAACCCTTCCAGCTGATGACGCCGAATAGTCCTGCTATTAACTCTTTTTTTGTACTTAGTAATTTTGTGAACAATGTTTTTAGTTTTCATATTTGGCTGGCGTGTCACTTTTGTAATCAGAACAAGTAGTCTTTTTGTAGGCCGAAGTGTCTTTTTTTCTCTTTTAATGCAAGTACAACTTCTTCTTTTTTAACTAAGTGTTTGAATGTTTGTTTTCCCTTTACTGTTTTGTATGATTCCATGCTTAGAATTTTTTGCATGTCGTTCGAAGTACACCTTAACTGTGTAATCTCCTCGGGGTGAAATACCTCGGTTATACCCACTAATAGTTTATCTCGGTCTTGGCTTAACACTTGAAAATATTATAAAAAATATTTTCATAAGTGTTATTTATAACTTGTCACTTCACTCTCACTTATCAAGACTTCTATCTTCTATTACCTTCCAAGTCTTGGTAACATGGTAATCTCGGCAAGTACGTAGGTACTTCTTTCAACATAACCTTAGGCTTAACTTCAACTTGTAAATTTTTCTTAAAATTTCAACAAGTGTTAAACCAATTTTAACTTGTAAATTCCAATTTCCAAGCATTATTCTCCAACTCTCTGCCCCCTAATGTGAACTTAAGTTTCACTTATGTTCACATTAAGTATGTACCTATGTGTAGACACCCCATTTTTTACCGTCCTCAAGTCTTGGACGTCACCGCTTGAACACTCGGTGATCATCCATGTTTGTGTTCGTCTTGAGTTCCCAGAGGCCTCGGCTATGCACCTTGCCTCAGAATCTCTCGACTCGACCGTTTTGTGTCTGGTTTTGCACCAAACACTTGTGTTTTTGCTTTGGAGGGCAGGGAATGGCTTTTGGGACATCCCTACACTCCACCAACCGTGGCTTGAGGCCACCAGCTGTGTCTTGTTGCCATTGGCCAAATGTGATGGCCGGCCAACCAATTTGACTGCCGGTCGACCACTTTGATGGCCGGCCGGCCAAATGTGGTTTTCAACAGATATTTCTGTAGACAGTTGGCAACTGTCATTCCAGGCCATACCCTAGCCCATGCCTGGACGTGGGACTTTTGAGGGGGGCTGCAGATTGATATATCTATATCAATCAAGCTCTCTCAAAAGAGAGATACAAGAGAAAGAGGAGGAGAGATACAAAAAAGGAGCAAAAAAATCTCTCTCTCTCTCTCTCTACATTTTTCTGCCTCTCTCTCTAAGGTTTAGGGCTTGTTTGTGCTCAAACGTGCATTTTCTTTGCACTTTTGCATACAAACACCTAGTTCTCTACTCCCTCTATTGAGCTGAGGTCCTTGAAGGTGATTTTTGGGGTGATTTGAAGCCTTTTCTTGGTCCAAAAGTTGCTGATTTGCTGTTGTGCTACAAGGGTAAGACTTTTTACCCCTTTTTTGCAAAGCTTTTTAGTCTATCTTGCATCTATTTTTGAGCTTAGCATATAACATAGAAAAGTTTTTTTTTTAAGTGCTCTAAATAGTTTGTTAAGGGTGTTTTAAGCTTTGGGGTTGTATGACCCCTCTTAAGGCTTGTTTGGCCTTTGTTTTGTGCCATTTCGGTTGAGCTCCGGGACCATTGTGTTTGGGCCTCCTCACCACTGAAATCTTGAGGGATTTCAGAGGTGAGGATGGTGCCTTGAGGTCCTAGGAAGGAGAGGGCCACCCCCTCTCCTTGTTGTCCTTGAAAAGGGTCATTTTTGCCTCCTTAGTGAGCATCATGTTTAGGTTCATGTTGGCCATGCCTTAACTGTTATTTGGTAGTATTTTTCCATATATTACCTCTGTTTCATGTTGGTTTAGGTACACCATGCTTGCTTAGCATACATGCCTTGTAATGCCGTGAATAGCCTTAACATGCTTTGTGCTTTGAGCCTTGTTCTAGCATGATTTAGGCCTAGCTTTGTGAAGCTTTTGTGCTTGTTTTAGCATGCTTAAGTTCTGTTTTTGCTTGTTTTGGTTGACCATGACATGCTTAATATAGCCACCTTGCATTTTGGTTTGTAGGCCTTGGGTGTGTGAGTGCGGAGCATGCATTGCTTACATCTCTTCAGTGGTTTGAAACCATTTAGCATGTCATTTCAGTCCTCATGGCATACTTGTATGCTTGCATTTGATGTCCCTTTAATACTTTATAAGGTTGCCATCTTATGCTCCATGTTTGGCTTCTTGTATGCTTCCATGTGTAACTCATTTAGATGCCATCTAAGTGTTTCTTGGGGTTCATTTTGACATGCTAAAACCCTGATTTCAGTTGTTTAAATCCTACCATGTTTGGTTTTGCTAATTGTAGTTCAATACCTTTTTAGCTTGTTTTGAGTTTTGGCCATGCTTGCATGCTTTGCTTGTGTTGATTGGTCGGTTTGGCACCTCTTTTCCATGCAATTTCATAGCTTATAATGCATGCCATTGGTCCATATTTATTCTCTTTTAAGTGTGCTTAAAAGTTGTCTCTATGTGCCTAAATGTTGGACCTTGCATGCATGCCTATTTGTATGTGTTTTGGCTTCCATCCTTGAGCATGTTGGCCACTGTTTTAGGCTTGTTGAGGGCTGCCTAAATTAGCCTAAGTCCATTCTCGCATGTCGTGGCATGCTCACCTTGTGTGTTGATTGCATACTTGGCTTATCATGTGTTGTTACATGTTTAAGTGGCTTTGCATTTGGCATGCATTTATCTTGGTTAAGTTGCCTAACATGTTGTCACATGCCTTGCCTACTTGCATGCCCACATTACATTTTGTATGCTTGTCATTCCATACCTTGCATGATTGATTCCTTAGGTTGTGTGCCTAGCATCATTACTTTCTTGCATGTTCATGTTGCATACTTAGTCAACATGCCTAGGTTGCATTGCATTGGCATGCATGCCTCACCTCTTGATCAAGCCATGATAGAGGTTGAAGGCTCCCTTGTATGTTTATATGCATTGCATTACATTTGAAATTAAAATGCACACTTGATGCTTTGGGCCATCATGCATGGAAATGCGCGATTGGTGGTCCGAGAATCGAGAATCATACCCCTCTGAGTCATGAATATGATAAAGAGTGTGATTGGTGCATACATTGCTTGAAATACATTGCCATGCCAAGTTCTATCCTCTGCTGCTGTCAAAACAGATTCAGCAGGAATATTTGGCCGGCCGACAGTGTTAGCTGCCGACCGGCAAAACAGGTTTGGCCGATAGCATAATTTTGTGGCCTGTGACCATTCTTCATGGCCGGTGGAGTTCTCACTCAGCCGGTAGTGTCCCATAACACTCATAGAAGCAACCTTGGGAGTCATGAAATTTTCAGAGAAGCAGAACAGTCGAAGCAGAGGCAACTTGTGCATGGCAGTGACTTTCAGAGCGGAGCCGAGCGCACATTGCATTGGGCCCTCTTCCCGAGGCCGTTTACTGCTTTCATTAGATTAGTTAATTTGTTAATTAATTAATTGGTCTGTAATATTTAACTAGCTTGTAGGTTAATTAACTTGTATTATTCTTTCGGTCCCTCCGAGCGAGGCCAAATTTGTAATAAGTGTGGATGCGTGTGTACATGTCTTCCAACCCCCACTTCTTTCTCCCTTTTACTTACCTGTTTTTGATGGTTAGTATTAGGACATGTTTACTTTAGCATACCTTATGCTATGCATGCGTGCATTCATACATTTGTCTTGCATGCACCAAGCTCGGCACATCATGCTAACTGCATTATGTTTCAATTCCAAATTGAATACGTGTTAGTTGTAGCATTTCACATGTCATGTTTAGAATAGTCGAGCCCATTTCTAGTTGCATTTCGCATGTGTTGCATTAGCCATCTTAAACTAGGATCATGCATATGATTACTAACTAGTTTCTGTTTTGGCTTGGAGTACTCGGTAAGCATTTATGCTATTAGCCTACCGCATGCGTGTGAGTGTTGCCATAACAGCATGATTACCATGAGGCTAGCTGCTTATGTGATATAACTGCTTGAATGCCTGTGGATGGAGGTTAAATTACCTAAATTGGAATAATGCATTAAAACTGTGAGTTTTAAGCCCACTGGATAGTGGCAAAACCATCTTTTCCAAAAGCCCACTCAAGGGTGGCAAAACCTACATTTTAGCCTACTTACGAGTAGCAAACCATCTTCAAAACGAACATGCAATATTTTGTTCCAATTTAGGCGATTTGGTCTATACTTATTTGCTGCGCGCATAACATAGTAATTATAGGCTAATAAATGGAATAAGAACACATAACGTTTTCAAAAATGGATATCATGGTTAGTAGAGGCCGATCTTCGGATCGGGCGAGAGGGGGTGCTCATAGCTGACCTTCCCCAATCGTACCCAAGCTCCCGAGCCAAGGCAACTTTGGTGATGACGGACACGTGGCCTTTGGCACCGAGTCAGGGTTTCCTAAATTCCCCCATAAAAAATATTTAGGTGGCGACTCTGTATCTGGCAAAGCAGTCCATGTTTGGCACTTCTTTTCAAAAATCTGTTTCTCAAAATGATTTGCCGGATTTGGACTCTTTGGTTCAGATTAAGGACCGTGACACAAATTAAGTCCGAACTGTAGTGAGGCCCACAGGCGCGTCTACACTATGATCTTGTCGCCGAGATCAGATTCAAACAGAGACTGCTCGAGGTTATCAACCTCGATCTCTTTTAATCTAACTGATATGTATTTAGTGTCATTCAAAGTTTTCATTCTGTCGACACAGCAAATCTAGGTTAATTCAACTTAGTTCAACGTGATTATATACAAGTATAATTCAACTCAGCCACATAATAAGTCTAAGTTATTCTTCATGTTTCAATCAAAAATATCGCCAACTTAGTTCAGCTCTATTATATGCAAGTATAATTCAACTCTCTCATATAATAAGTCTAAGTTATTCATCATGTTTCAATCAGAAATATCGCCAACTTAGTTCAACTCTATTATATGCAAGTATGATTCAACTCTGCCATATAATAAGTCTAAGTTATTCGTCATGTTTCAATTAGAAACATCGCCAACTTAGTTCAACTCTATTATATGCAAGTATCATTCAACTCTGCCATATAATAAGTCTACGTTATTCGTCATGTTTCAATCAGAAACATCGCCAACTTAGTTCAACTATATTATATGCAAGTATAATTCAACTTTGTCATATAATAAGTCTACGTTATTCGTCATGTTTCAATTAGAAACATCGCCAACATAGTTAAACTATATTATATGCAAGTATAATTCAACTTTGTCATATAATAAGTCTAAATTATTCGTCATGTTTCAATCAGAAACATCACCAACTTAGTTCAACTCTATTATATGCAAGTATGATTCAACTCTGCTATATAATAAGTCTAAGTTATTCGTCATGTTTCAATCAGAAACATCACTAACTTAGTTCAACTCTATTATATGCAAGTATAATTCAACTCTGCCATATAATAAGTCTAAGTTATTCGTCATGTTTCAATCAGAAACATTGCTAAGTGATTGGTCAATCCTTTTACACAAGTTTGAAAAAACTCGAGCTAAAATTTTATTAATTATTCGACTAATAACAGAAAAACTTAAAAACAAAAGGAAATCTCAATGATAGAAAAACTTCAGGTTGCAAGTATTCTAAGGTCTTGGCAACTCTTTGCCTTCACTGTCTTCAAGCCGATATGCCCCATTGCCTAGGACCGAGATGATTCTATAAGGTCCTTCCCAATTTAGGCGAAGCTTGCCCTCTCTGGCATCCTTCTTGTTGCTGACGACCTTTCTCAGGACGAGGTCCGTAACTTGAAACTCTCATGGGTTGACCTTTTTGTTGTAAGCCTTGGCAAGCTGCTGCTGGTATGCCCCAGCTGAATTGCTGCATTCTCCCTTCTTTCTTCTAATAGATCTAGATCTCAGGCTAAAAATGCATCATTAGTCCCATTTTCCACTCCCTGGGTTCTGACCCCTAGAATGCCAACCTCCAATGGGATTACTGCCTTTGTTCCATAAGTCATGGCAAATGAGTATTCTCCAGTTGATCTTCTCAGCGTAGTTCGATATGGCCAGAGTACACTGGGCAACTCATCCACCCACTTTCCCTTTGCTGCTTCTAGCCTCTTCTAAATTCCATCCAATATAGTTTTGTTGGATGTTTCTGTCTGTCCATTGCTTTGAGGGAAGCTTGGAGTGGAATAGTAGTTCTTGATCTTGTACTTTGCACAGAAGCTTTTGATTAGCTTACTGTCAAACTGCGTACCATTGTCTGTTATTATTGCCCTTGAGATCCCAAACCTGGTGATGATGTTCTTCCATATGAAGCTTTTTACGTCAATGTCCCGAATCTTTGCGAGGAGTTCAGCTTCAACGCACTTAGTAAAGTAATTTGTTGCCACTAGCAGGAACTTCCTTTGTCCAGTTGCCTGAGGCAGCTGTCTAACAAGATCCATGCCCTATTGGGCAAATGGCCAGGGGCTAGATACTGGGTTTAAATCTGCTGCTGGTTGGTGTATCAAAGGTGCAAACCTCTGACACTTCTCACACTTTCTGACATAAGCTTCAGCAGCCTTCTGCATATAGGGCCACCAGTATCCTTGAGTAATGGCTCTATGAGAAAGTGACCTGCCCCCTGTGTGGCTTCCACATACTCCTTCATATATCTTATACAAAAAGTCTTCAACTTGTGAAGGATAAACACACCTCAAAAAGGGTTTAGTAAAAGATCTTCTGTAGAGATGCCCTTCTGCTGTCAGACTGAATCTTGCTGACACCAGTCTGATCTTGTGTGCTTCTTTATGATCATCTGGCAGTTTTCCCTTTTAAGGAATACTATTATTGCATCCATCCAGCTCGATCCCATCTCCACACACATTGCTTCATGCTTTGTGTTCAGTGGTTCTACACTTGGATCTGACAAGTAGTCAACCATTATTGTCCTTGACTCTCCTAGTTTCATTGCACTAGCCAGGTTGGCCAAGGTATCAGCATGGCTATTGTCAAATCGATAAGTTGGGAGTCACAAAAGACCATTACCTCGTCTGCTTCCATTACTGCTGCTAACTTTAATCCTGCGATCAGTGCTTCATACTCTACTTCGTTGTTTGAGGCCTTAAACCCTAAATGAATGGATTGTTCCAGCATCTGCCCATCCGGTGATACTAGTACTACTCCTGCCCCCGCTCCTTGTCGATTTGAACTTCCATCAACAAATAGGCGAAAGGAGTTGCCAACGTAAATACTGCATGGCCTGAGTTTTTCTTCTTTTCTCTGTTCTGCTATCCCCAGCTGGGCTTCTCTTTGTTCACCTGGACATCGTATACCTTGGCTCAACGGAGCCCAATGTATGATGGCGCCTAGTGTGAACTCGGCCACGAAGTTGGCCAAAACTTGGCCTTTGATTGCTATTCTGGGTTTGAATTCCAGGTCATATTGGCCCAACACCACTACCCATCTGACTATCCTGCCTATCAGATCTCCTTGTTGCAACAGAGACTTCAAAAGATGCTCAGTTAACACCATAATCTTATGGGCTTGAAAATAATGATTCAGTTTCTTGGAGGCCATTACCAAAGCTAGTGTTAGCTTTTCCAAAGGTAGATATCTGGTCTCTGCATCTGCTAGGGTTTTAATCACGTAGTAAACTGCCATTTGTTCTCATTTTTCTTATCTGACTACCATCGCACTTACTGCATGCTCTGAGACCGCCAAATATAAGAATAGCTCCTCTCCAAGTACTGGATTTGAGAGAATTGGAGTTGTGGTCAAGTATTTCTTCAAGTCGGCCAAGGCGATTTCGTACTCCTCTGTCCATACGAAGTCTGTGGCTTTCTTTACTAAACTGAAGAAAAGTTTGCATTTATCAGAACTTTTGCTTATGAATCTGTTTAAGGCTGCAGCCCTTCCAATCAGCATCTGCATTTGTTTTGCCGACGTTAGGCTCTCTAACTCCAGAATGGCCTTGATTTGATCAGGGCTTGCCTCAATGCCCTTTCTGGTGACCAAGTATCCTAGGAATTTCCTTGACCCAACTTCAAATGCACACTTCAATGCATTGAGTCGGAGCTGAAATGTCCTTAGGATGTCAAAGACTGTCTTCAGGTCAGCCAGATGATCTTCAGGTTCCTTGGTCTTCACGACCTTGTCATCGATGTATACCTCCATTGTTTTGCCTATTAGATGTCTGAACATCTTAGTCACCAACCTCTGGTAAGTTACTCCTGCATTTTTCAACCCAAAAGGCACCACTCTGTAGCAATACTGCCCTTTTGGGGGTGATAAATGCAGTCTTCTCCTCATCTGGGGGATACATGGCTATCTGATGGTACTCCCTGTAAGCGTCCAGGAAGCTCATCCTTCCATACCCTGAAGTGGCATCTACCAATTGGTCAATCTTGGGTAGTGGAAAACTGTCTTTGGGACAAGCCTTGTTTAGGCTGGTGAACTCCACGCAGACCCTC
Organism: Camellia sinensis; assembly: GCF_055761805.1. Classification (NCBI taxonomy): domain Eukaryota; kingdom Viridiplantae; phylum Streptophyta; class Magnoliopsida; order Ericales; family Theaceae; genus Camellia; species Camellia sinensis. The sequence continues at coordinate 16,398,468 of NC_138963.1, read as the reverse complement.
TACTTCCTATTCTTTTTCTTCACAACAACCGTGTTTGATAACCATGTCGGGTAGTTTACCTCTTGAATGACTCTGGCCTCCAGAAGTTTATCCACTTCCTCTTCTACTACCTCAACATGTTTCAACGTCGGCCTCCTTGCTTGCTAGATGACGGGTTTAGCCGACTTATCCACATTCAGTTTATGGCAAGTGACCTCGGGGTCAATGCCAGGCATCTCGTACGATGTCCAAGAAAACACCTCAAAGTTTGCTCTCAAGAATGCTTCTAATTCCTCTTCCTTGGCCAGTCCTGAGCCAAGAAGGAAGAAGCACTCTTCATCCCTTTATTGGACTAAGATCTTCGTTAGGGCTTCCTCACTTTTTTCAGCTGGTTCTTTGCCAACGTCTTCAAGGACTTCCATGTCCTCATCCTCAATCTTTGCTGCTTCTGCTTCTCGTATGTTGCAGATGGATTTCATTGCTGCCATGGAGTAATTTTTTGCCTGTACTTGATCCCCTCTGACCTCTTCAATTCCATGCTCTGTTGGAAACCGCAACAGCTGGTGCAATGTTGAGGGAACAACCGCCATTGCATGTAGCCATGGCCTTCCCAGAATAGCATTGTAAGGGGAAGGAGTGTCAATTATTGTGAACTCAGTTTTTACCTTCTTGGTACCAGCCTGCACCTCCAAGCTTACTGCCCTCAAGGGCCACGTCGGTGTTCCATTGAACCCGACCATTGGACCATTGGATTGTTCCAGATCATCTTGGTGAAGGTCAAGCTCCTTGTAACACCTAACATACATGATGTCACAAGAGCTACCCTGGTCGATCAGAATTCATTTTACCTGGCACTCTCCAATCTGAAGGGATATTACCAAGGCATCATTGTGTGAATGTTGCACCATCTCTAGGTCGTCTTCAATAAAGGACACCACCAGTCCCTGGCACTCGTCTGCCCTAGGTCTCTTCTGCCGGACCTGATACACATGTTGCAGGTGTTTTACTTTCTGAGTTTCCCCACGTATCTCATTCTCATTGACCTTTGAGTGGATCACATTGATCACTCGAGGTCCGCATGCTTGCAACTGTAGTGCTGGTTGAGGTGGTGCTGCTGGTGCCTGAGGTAGTCTTACTTGCTCTTCCCTTGTCCTGGTCTCATCTACCAGGTCCCTTAGATAACCTTGTCTTACCAGGTCTTCCAGATATGCCTTTAGGGCTCTTCACCCTTGAGTTAGGTGCCCATACTCAATGTGGTAGGCATAGTGTTTCCTCAGACTTCTTTCCATAAATTCACCAGGAAGCTTTTCTGGTGCTCTATAATAGGGCTGATTCCGGATTCTTTCCACGACTTTGTAAACCAGAATTCGGAATACGGTTGTTGCTGCTTGTGCAGCCCTCAATCCTGTCTCTTGCTTGTTGTATTCAGTGTTACCTCAGCCTCGTTTCGGCGAGCCGTTTTGCTTCTCTTGTTTTGACGCCTTTGTCTCTGGTGTATCCTCCTCGGCTCTGGCATATTTCTCTATTCTGACCATTAATTCCTCCATACTTTTTGGCAGTGTTTTTGCCAATGATTTTTTAAGCAAACAATCAACTTTCATGCCGCTCTTAAAAGACACGACCGCCACCTCTTGGTTGCATCCTGGTATTCGGTTAAACACCTCATAATACCTTTTGGCATAGGCCTTAAGGCTTTCATCCTCACTAATTCTTAGATCCATCAGGGAGACCACCCTCAATGACTGTAGTTTATTTGTCACAAATTTGGCCACGAACATCTCGGCCAGGCCTTCTCAGCTTTTCACAGTTCCTTTCGACAACTTATGAAACTAGTCTGATGCGATTTCCCCAAAGGATGAGGGAAACACTTTGCAAAGCAACAGCTCGTTCCCGGTGTACAGTGCCATTAAGTTCAGGTACAAGCCGACGTGAAAAGTTAGGGTCAGACTTCCTGTCGTATATCCGGAATCTCGACATGTGGAACCTCTTCGGGGACTCAAACTTGTCTAATTCTACCGATAATGGCATTCTCGGCTTGACCGGTGAGGTTACCTCGGCATCTTGTCGTTTCCTCTGGAGGTAATCCCTCAGATCCTTCTTGGTCCGTCCAGGAGCTCGGCTATCAACGGATTTCAGTCTCTTCGGTGCGCTACTTCCAGTGTCGTTATGAGTCCTTTTGGACCTCTCTCCATTAGTTGCGTCGAAACAAAGTTCATTCCCTTGAACATGCCGATGTTCTTTGGGGTCATCTTCCTTGGTACAATGCGTCCTCCGAGAATCTCCCTTCATTGACTCTCCTCGCCCGACCTCCCTTGAAGGCCGGTGAGAGTGTTCCTTGGTCCTGGTGTGCTGGGGGACTGTTTTCTACCCTCCTTTCTAGGCATTGTTCTTGACTGCTGGAATCGGCGTATCTTGTAATGGAAACGGTGGCTGCATGACGTTGTTCTGCATCATAAAATTGACGACTGATTGCAGGTCTGCCAATTTGTTCGTCATTCCCTTCATCTCGCCATCCCTCCGCAGACATCTATCTTTCCATACTTTGAGGTCGTCCTCGTTATAATACCCGCCTCAGTCTGACTTCTTTGGTATGTCGCCCTCTTGGCCAACGTCCTTCTCTCCGAGATTCTGATCCCGTGTTTCTTCGTTGCAGTTATTCTCCTCCGCATTGGGATCAAAGTGTTTACCACTTCTAGTAGGGATGTCGTTTCCAATCTTCTCTTTATGTCCGTCGTTGGCCATCTATACTCCTTTCTTTCCCACAGACGGCACCAAATTGTGTGTGCTGTTTTCTGATCACACTGCCAAACAAGTACTAAGCTGGAGAACATCAGCAGAATGGATTGTGCCTGAACGACCTATCACAGAAAGAAAAGACTTCGGCGGTGGTTCTTTCACCCGGAGGCACTCCGACGATCAAGTCAGTAATCAATATCTCTCAAATATAATCAATTGTGCTTAACTCACAAGCCATAATACAAAAAGCGTACCTTAGACCCACGAAGGTGCCTTACTTTTATAGTCTGGCTTGACCCATGTAAAAGCCTAGCTTCAATGAACTCTGACTCAATGCTTATCCTGAACTCTCAAATAGATAGAGATAAACTCCCTAAGAGTTTTATCTTTATCCGTTCATCTCGGATTCCGGTATCTCCACAGATAACCTCGGCCTAGCCGAGATCATCTCGTCATCATGACCAAGATACATGGCACCTCGGCTGGCACCTCGGCTGGCACTTCGATACCGCCTTGACCACGCGTTGTCATTCAAAAAATATATCCCCACACTATTATATTAAGCGAAACTTGGATTTGGTCTCCTAAAACTCCTGCCATGTAGAATTTAAGTGATTTAAAAAAAATAAAAATAAAAATACACCCACGTTTCCTCAACAATCAACTTGAAAAAAAAAAAAAAAAAAAAAAAAAAAAAAAAAACTGTCCATTTCCTCACCACGTTGTCTGCCCACCCAAGCAATAATCAACTAACCATCTCACAATCTCTCCATTAGTTTGATATAAAAATTAAAATTAAAATTAAAAAAAATTAACTTTTTGATTTCTTCCTCTTTATTTTTCAGTTTTTTCTATCTTTTATAATGGTTTTCTCTTTCAAAGAAAATACAAAACAAAATTGTTATATACAATTATGGCAAACAAACAAGATTACTATTCCTCTTTGAAGGTAAATGATCTAAAAATTATTAATTTTTATATTCTCAGTGATTGAAAATTTTGTTTAGTTATTTTTTTTTTTCATATAAATTCTATAAGTGTTTAAGAGTCTTCAATTTATTATTTTTGGCATTGAAACTTTTATAGAATGATAGGGTTTTGTTTATGTTTGAAATATTCTTCAATCTGAACTATAAATTATCCTTCTTATTAATCTTTTTAGGTATAAATTCTATTCTAAAAAAATAACTACAATTAATAGGTTTGTTTATGTTTTAAATATTCTCAATTTTTTTGGGTATAAATTATATTTTTCTTTTTGGTAATTTCTGAACAGTAATGTATGCAAGTTTATAAATTTTAATTAAACATATTTTGAAAATTAAAAAAGCAAACATCCTGAAAAATTCATATTTTGGTATATAAATTCTATAATTTTTGAAAAAATGAAAAATTCAAATTTTCAATTTGTTGATTATGTTGACTGAAAAACAATAAATTAAAAAATCATATAACATCTATATATTATGATGCGAATTTTAGGCTCATATTTTTATAAAAATTTGTTTCATTTTTTTTTTTATCATATAAAAGTTCAATCTAAACTATAAATTTTGTTTTAAAAAAATAACTAGAATTAATAGGTTTGTTTATGTTTTAAATATTCTCAATGATTGTTTATTATTTTTATTTTTTTGGTATAAATTCTGATTTTTTTTGTTTTTTTTTTGGGAATAAATTTTGTAATTGTTTAAGAGTTTTGAATTTGTTTTTTTTTAAATAATAAAATTTCTTTGGTATAAATTCTTTGGCTCTTTAAGAGTCTTGAATTTTGAATTTATTTTATTCTCGGTCATAGAAGTTTTTGTTTGTTTAGTTATTTATTTTTACTATAAATTTTGTAATTGTTAAGTAATATCACTCTTATTGGACAATCTTTTCAAAATTTAAACTTGAGAGCACATCTTAGTGATTGTTTATTTATTCATTATTTATTCATTTTTATAGTTTAATTCTGTTCATTATTATTCTAAACTATAAAATCTGTTTTAAAAAAATAACTAGAATTAATAGGTTTGTTTATGTTTTAAATATTCTCATTGATTGTTTATTATTTTTATTTTTATTTTTGGCTATAAATTCTGTTTTTTTTATAAATAAATTCTATAATTGTTTAAGAGGTTTGAATTTGTTTATTTTGTTTATTTTCTTTGGTATAAATTCTTTAGTTGTTTAAGAATCTTGAATTTATTGTATTCTCAATTATAGAAACTTTTGTTTATTTATTTATTTTTTTACTATAAATTCTATTAAGTAATATCACTCTTCTTGGCCAATCTTTCCAAAATTTGAACTTGAAAGCACATCTTAGTGATTGTTTATTTGTTTATATAAAACCACATCTCAGTATTTTTTATTTTTTATTTTTATAATTTAATTTTGTTCATTATTATTATATTAAAAAAAAATCAGGCTGCTTTGCCACATTTTGTCCATGATATATATATATATATATTGTGAAAATCAGTAAATATTGAATATTTTGAACGATTTATATATATATATATATATATATATTTATATATATATATATCATGATGTACATATTTTATTAATGAAATATATTAAAATCAAATGTTATATTACGATACATTATATTATATTTATGATAAGTATATATATTATTAAAAAAAATGTAACATAATATAACTTTTTGTAATTTGCACACGCATCACGTGTACCCTCGACCGCTAGTAAATAATTTAAAGGGTAAATTATACTAGCACCCCCTGAGGTTTATATTTACTACAATTCCCTCCTCACATTTGGAAAATTACGCTGACCCTCCTTGTCAGTGTAATTATTTGACGGTGTTAACTTTTAAGTTAAAATGACATATTTACCTTTAACATTTACATACACTTTAAAGAGTAAATCACATTGACACCCCTGAGGTTTCAATTTAATACGGATCCCCTCTGACATTTAAAAAAAAAAAACTAATTTAATAAAAATAAATATGAAGAAATATATTTAATTTGTGAAAAATTACTTCTAACCACTCGAAAGATAAAAATTATATAAAAATGATAATTATTTTTTATTTTTTATTTCTTAACCAAATTAATTTTTATTTTTTTTTTAAAAAAATTCTAAAAATCAAACCATACATAGCTTAAGAATCTTTTGATAAATCATTTCTTATGTTGGTAACTTATTTAATTATTTGTTAATTTTACGACATTTTTACCATCTGAGGCCTGTTTGGTAACCATTTCGTTTTTAATTTTCAATTTATATTTACAAAAAAATTTTAAAATGTCATAAAAACTTGTTTGATAATTTTTTTTATTTATAAATGGTTGTCTCAGTTTGTAAATTTGAGGAAAAAACCTAAATTCAAAAAATTAGTTTTCGTTGATTTTTAAACAGAAATTTAAAAATTTGACTAACAAAAAAAATTTTCAATTAAATTTTTTTTCAAATAATTTTTTTTTCAATGATTTTTTTTTCCGACTAATACTAACCGAGAGGGCAATTGGGGCAATTGGTAATGCTATGTTAAACCTTGGGGAGGGAATTGTAATTTCTAAAATGTGAGGAGTGTCAATGTAATTTATCCAGTGAGGGTAAAATTGGTATTTATAAAAATTAAATTGCTGACATAAGCAAATCTGTTAATTGACTTAACAGTCAACTAACTGAGGGAGCAATCTGTAATGAAACTTTAAACCTTAGGAAAGGAGATGTAATTTTCAAAAGATGAAGGAAAACTGTAATAAATATAAACCTCAAGGGGTGTCAATGTAATTTACTGTAACTTAAATTTTCAAAATCATACTCTTAGTGGGTTTCAGAAGCCCTTCAAATTTTTTTAAATTCATATTTGAAACCCAAATAGTGGGGACTCAAACATCACATTTCATAAAGGCCTCACCATTATCATGGCTGAAGAAAAAGATGTACAAAGACAAATGCCCATTAAATTGACTTTTAGGCCCGGTCTCTGTCTGCCCAGCCCAGCCCAGCCTAAAGGCTGTTCTTTAAATTTTGGGTTTATGTCTACGGAGAACCCAAGATTGAAGGCCCAAAACTTTGACCCTTTTTTTTTTCTTGCCTTTTAAAACTGACTTTGTACTAATCAAAAACTGCATAGAGCAACACTGAAATAGAAGAATAATTTACTTTGGGTTTGACAATCTCTTCATAATAAGGCCCTGTTTGGTAGGGCTTATTTCTAACTTATTTCAACTTTTAACTTAATTGAAATTATTTTGATGTATTTGGTTCAGTTTAATAATACAGCTTATAGCTTTTTGTAAGTCAAAAATCAACTAATTTTTTGAGTGGAAGAGGAGAAGCTTAATTTATAAGTCAAAAATCAGCTTATATTCACAGTTATAAGCTATAAGCTATTAGGGTATAAATTAAAATCACTTTCTCACAACTCTACCAAACGGGGCTTAAGTCTCGAATTGCAATCTGTTCAAAATTTAAATTTTACAATTTATAAATCATCACACGATTTTAAATTTTAATGTGTTAGTTGTTTTAGAGTTTAAAATCTAAATTTATAATTTCTGTAGAACACCACCTCATCATACCCTATAAGCATGGATTAACTTCTCACCTCTACAATTTGAGAGTGGTTTTGCTTTGTCATCAATATTTTCTTAGCACACAAACTTGACAACCACAAACCCAACAAAAGCAATGTATTAAAATGGTAAGTCTCAGGTATTGAAAAGGTGTGTTTGGTAGAGAGAAACTCATGACTTGGAAGTAGAATTCAATCTTTGTAGCTAGGGACACCAATTACTTGTGGAGAGAGAGTAATTTATGCACCAAAATCATTAGTTGTGATCTTCTCTAGGCATGTAAAAACCGATTGATGCCAACTATTAGGGTTAGGTTAATAGTTAGAACTTATGTGTCTTATTAAGAGATTACATGTTCAAATCTCCTTTTCTTTTCTTTTTTTTCCAATGTTTCCCCTCTTAAAAACAAAATAGAGTTTTTTTAGAGCAAAATTAGACTTATCCCAAGTCATCTCAGTCTCACCTCACTCATATACGATCTATTTTCCAAACTCTCGACTTAAGACAAAGGCTAACCAATAACCCTAGGTCGGTCAAAGTTATGCCTCAAGCTAACTTGGGCACAAGCCAAAGATTAGCTTTGCTAAGCTTCAAAGACTTTTGCTCATGCCTATTAGAGAGAGTTTTGCTTAATTTGACCATAGCCTAATTTGAGACTTTGGCCAAATTACATGCTGGTCTCCTCTGTACCCATCCACCCATTAGGCCATTATTAAGGTTTTATATAACATTTAAATGTCAGTCTTTTTTATACCTATCCACCCGTTAGGCCGTTAGTAGTGGTGTTCATATAATTTTCCTTTGATGGGGGGACCAAGAAGTAGAAGAGCAACATTGAACTTAATGGGGTAACATTTGTTATAAACAAGGTAGGTAGAGTAAGATGGGCTCATTCATGGATGGGTAGTACTAACGTAGGTTGGTGCCAAAATACAAATAAATTGGGACCCTCCTGTCTGAGGATGTGGTCCTATCTATACTTAGTTCCCCACCATTGTGATTGATTTTGATAAATTGATGATGATTTCATTCATTAGGAATAAAATATTAATTGGGGGTTTACTAAAAAAATCCCCAGAATTGAGGTTTAGTCAAAGTGATGGATGGAAATCTACTGTTGGAAACGTAAATGTGAAATGGTGGGGTGGGAGACAAACAGATGGTCAAAATCTTTCCCACACAATCTGCCGAAACTTGTCCACTTTTTCTAATTCTAAAACACTTGGCAATTACTAAAAATCTCAATTACAAGTAATTATCTAGATAATTTTAATAAAAATTTAAATAATTATATAATTTTAAAAATTAAGAAAATAACAAAAAAAAATGACAAAATACAATATGTCATCGAATTGTCAAACAATCATATATTTTTTTGACCCATACGATAATTTTCACTCAATAAGATATAATGTTCCAAAATTACTAAATAATTACTCCCAATTCCACTGTTGTAATACTGAATGAAAAGTGCAACTAATAACCTATCACCAAAAGAGTCGTAATCATTTCAATGCTGTTTTTGCATCTATGAATTAGATGTATGCTGTGTTCAAAAAAACAAAAAAAACAAAAAAATAATAGATGTATGCCATGAAAAAAGCAAACCCGTTTGATTTTGGTTTTTAAAAGAGGCAGTGGTTTTGATCCAGTTTAAGATCAGATTGAATCGTATTGTTGGATCTGTAAAGGCCCACCACGAGTCTTGTTTTGATAATTCGAACCGTTCAATGTGTAGAACTCGTCGAGTACTATATATCTGTAAAAAATCACGTTGATCAGATATCAATAGCTATGTGAACAAAACATTTTTTTATCAACCGTTAATTGTTTCACCATTCATTTTTTTATACAAAACTGATTTGATCACATAGCTATTGATATCCAATCAAAGTGATTTTTTAAAAGCATATAGTACTCGACGAGTTCTACACATTGAACGGTTCGGATTATCAAAAAAGGCCCAAAATGGGCCCCATGGGCCGAACTGGACGGGTCCAGCTTTAATCTCAACTTGAGACAAGCTGGACCCACTTTAAAAAATACTTTTTAAATTACTTATTTTATTTTTTTGTTTTCAATGAATTTTTTTAATATTTTAGGTAATTTTTTAATTTTTAAACACACCTGACATAAATATACTTAAAAAATATAATATTTGTGAAATTTTTTTTAAAAAATTCACTAAATACCAAAAATATAAAACTTCAGTACATTTTTTTGTATTTATTAATTTTTTAAAATATTTTTTCACAAATATTTTACTATTTAAAAAATCTAAGTAAAATACATCTAAAAAAGTAAAAAAATTACCTAAAATTTTAAAAATATTTACTAAAAACAAAAACAAAAACGAAAAACATAAAACTCAATTTCTAAAAAACTGAATTTAGAAAATTGAAGCCAAACACCCTCAAAGTTTTGTTAATTAAGACTGCCTTTGGATCTTTAAATTTAATATTTTTATTACTTTTGGTAATACTTACGTTTTCAGTTTTCTATTTATATTTACAAAAATTAAAAAAACTCAAATAAAAACTTGTTTGGTAAAATTTTTGATTTATAAATCAGTAATCTCAATTTATAAATTTGGCCAAAAAATGAAAATACAAAAAATGTGTTTCCGTTTTGAGTTTTGAGTTTTTTTTTTTTTACCACTCAGCAATAGCCACCACCCGCCACCATTTTCCACCACCATCTTCCGCCACCACCACCCACCACCCACCCCTCACAACCACCTGCCACCACCACTCACCACCCACCTGCCACCACCACCACTCACCATCCACCCACCACCCACTCGCCACCACCATCCACCCCTCGCCACCACCACTACCCACCACCTACCTGCCATCCAACCGCCACCACCCATCACCACTACCCGCCACCTACTTGCCACCACCACTCACCACCCACTTGCCACTACCATCTACCACCAGCCACCTGCCACCCATCCACCACCACCATCCACCACCCACCACCACCATCACCCACCACCCACTTGCCACCACTACCCACCACCACCACCCACTCCCCATCACCCACCACCACCAGCCATCTGCCACCCACCTGCCACCACCACCCGCCACTACCGCCACCACCACCCACTCGCTATCACCCACCACCAACCACCCGCCACCGTCACGCACTCACTCACCATCACCACCCACCGGCCACTACCCGCCACCCACCTAACACCACCACCCACCTAACACCACCACCCACCACCACCACCACCCATCACAACCCACTCGCTACCACCCACTACCCACCTCCCGCCACCGTCACCCACCCGCCCACCACCACCACCCGCCACCACCACCACCCACCCGCTACCACCCACCACCACCTACCGTCCGCCACCCACCTGCCACCACCACCCGCCACCACCACCACCACCACCACCCACTCGCTACCACCCACCACTCGCCATCGTCACCCACCCACCCACCAGCTACCCACCACCCGCCACCACCACCACCACCACCACCACCACCCACTCGCTACCACCTGCTACCGTCACCTACCCACCCACCACCACCAGCTACCCACCACCCACCGTTACCACTTTCCACCACTGTTTTTCGCTGTCACTTGCCATTTCTGACTCTTTTTTTATATTTTTAAACATTTAGTCAATTACCAAACGCGTTTGTAGTTTATGTTTTTTTAAAAATAAATAAAAATCAGTTTATAAAATTTTTGTAAATATAAATCGAAAACGTAAACGTTACCAAAATAAGTATGCTAATCAACATAATTCCAAAGGGTTGGTCTAATCAACATAATTCCAAAGGGTTGGTCTAAACACAGTATAAGTATGCTAATCAGCATAAACTGACCCAGATACCCGATCATAAAAAAAAATAAAAAATACACTAGTCAACATACTTAAAATAATTTTTTATGTTTTTGTAGAAAATTATTAGTTGAGATATATATAATTATGCAATGTTTTGTTAAATACACTTGCTAAGAAAAATCAATGAACAAAACTTAACAATAATTTTTATAAACAAGGCTTCTTTTGTTTATATAATTTTATATGATGAGCAAAAAAAAATGTATGAAGTAATTTATCAAAAATATTTGTAGTTCATTAAAAAGTGAAGAATATTAAAACTTGTCGCAACAAAAAGAAATGGTAGACAATACGACAAGTAGCACCTTCGTTGAGGAAACGACAACGTTCCACACACACACATACACACACAGCCCAACCGAACCCAGTTCCGCTAATCAAGGCGGACATGTTCCCTCGTTATTCTGGCACACCCTCCCCTTCGCTTTGTTTGTGCATCTCCTCCACCGCTTCTCTCTCTTTCTTTTCTTTTTTTACTGTTTCTTTTTTCCTTTTTTTATTTAAATTTATTATTATTAAAAAAGATTTACAATTTTATCATGTGGCATACTCAAAATTTATCATGTGTCTTTCTATTTATTTTGTTTTACTTTTATTTTCTTTTAAATTTGTTTAATAAATGTGTTGATTTATGATCTTTCTCTTTCATTTATATGTACTTATTCATTTGGTGGAATATAAATATATGAGAATGTATGTAGGAGATAAAAGAATTTCATTATTAAAATAATTATCACCTCCTCTTCTTATTATTTATAATTTTGATCTTTATAAATAAAATACACTAGTCATTTGGTCTTCTCTCCTTCTTCTTCTTTTTTTTCTTTTTCTTTTTCTATGCATATATATTATAGGTTCTTGATTATTATTGTTATTATTATTTCGTTGTTTTACTCATTTTTAATAAAATTTTCTATTATTCAAGACAATAAAGCTAAGGTCACTTCTATATCTATTTTGCAAGTTGTTAATGGTATTTTTCTTATATTTTATAGAGTACTCATTATATATATACAAAATCAAATTTTAATATTTTATAAAAATTTATAGTGCAACGGTAGCTTAAAATTTTTAAATAAGAGTTAAAAAAAGGGACATTAAAAAAAATGAATCCATTTAGTATCATTTCAAAAATTATTGTCTATTATTGAACTATTTTAGCAAAATATTATTTACTTTTCAAATAATTTTAAACTATGTTCAGAGTCCAAAAAAAAAAAAAGATTGAATTATAAAATGAAATTGGAACAAAACATTATTGGTTTCAATTTTTTAGAAATTGAGTTTTTTATTTTTGCGTTTTTAGTGAATATTTTTAAATTTTTAAGCATTTTTTTTTTTTACTTTTTTAGATGCATCTTACTTAGATGTATCTAAAAAGTAAATATTTGTAAAATAAATATTTTAAAAAATTAATAAATACACAAGAATACGAAAAATGCACTGAATTCTCATTTTTTTTCCATATTTTTAGTATTTAATAAATTTTCTAAAGATTTTTTTCATAAATATTATACTTTTATGTGTATTTATGTTAGGTGCATCTAAAAATTTTAAAAATTGCTTAGAATATTAAAAAAATTCAGTGAAAACAAAAAAAAAAAGATACAAAAAACAAAAAAAATTAATTTTTTGAAAATTGAATCTTAAAAATCCAAACAAATAAGCTGATTAGTGTTTTTAAGCTTTCACTCGTTTTTTGTATCAAGAATGAAAAAACCAATTATTGAAAATGAAAACAAAAAGAAATTTGAAAATACACTAAAATTGTGTAATAAGTTGTGTTTTTATCATTATAATTTTGTATCACTATTAAATTAAATTGTTGTTCTGATTTTTTACTTGTATGAAACCCTATGAATTGTAATAACAATTAACTTACATTTTCTATTTGCATGCAGTATGAAACTTAATTCCTTTATAAATTTGATGAACAGCTTCTTTAAGTTTATGTTGGTCTAAGTCTTTACATATGTAATATCAAGAGAGGGAGATTCTTTGGAACCTACTAATACAATATTTTGCAAACTCTTGATGTCTATTTAAAATCATTCGCAATTTTTTATTTTTTGGAATGTTAATAGGTACTGAATATTTTAAATTATTTGCCTATGTTTTGTAAAATTCTTCATCAATTTTTCTTTTTCTTTTTAACTAAGAATATAAATTGTAATTTAAACTATTTTTTATAGGTTTTATTTTTTTACAGTTTTGTAATTCCTTTTTTTTTCTTTGTTTCTTATTTTTTAAACTTGGAAGAACTTTTATAATTTTGTTGTATGATTATTTTACTATACTTTGACAATTTCTTAGTTTTTAATTGATATCATTTGTAATTATTTATATTACTCTTTTATCTAAAAAAATTATGACACAATCTATGCATAGTACAGATAAAAAAAAACTAGTTTGGATAAGTAAAGAGAAGACAAATAGAGTTAAATATTTTGAATATCTTCAAAAGTTGATAGATTAAAGAGAAAAGAAACCAACTAAATATTGTTATGTTATAATATGAAAACTATCTTTTTAGATATAGAAGAAACAAAAAAAATTAAAATTGATAAAAGGCTAATTTGGTAATTTAATGTGATATCAATTTTTTTTCCATCTTAGACCATCTTCAATGGTTACTCAAATCTATCATCAAATTTTAATTTGGTGAAAAATGACTTATTTTCTTGCTCCAACAAGTTCATCAAATAGGTATCAAATCCAAAATTTCATTTTTCTTTTATCAAACAGAAGACTAAGACCATCTCCAACGCTTTACCAAACCTTGCATCAGATTTGAAATTTGGTGAAAAAGTCACTTTTTGCAACTCTAATGGTTTCATCAAATTGGTATCAAAACGAGAATTCATCAAAAAATTTATCAAAATGAGAACAGGGGGAAGATTTCACCAATTTATTGTGCGTGACCGTTGGGGGAGACTAACCGGTCGACCAGTTCCTTTGCAAATAGGTTGGTTCAAACAGGTCAAAAGGCTCAAAGAGGTTAAAAAAAAAAATACACTAACCAGTCAACCGGTTCACCCCTGCTTTGATGACAACCATTGGAGCAATCTGTATCAGATTGAGCAAATTGTCTTTTTTTTACTCAGATTTAGTGAAAAATTTGATGAACCGTTGGAGATGCTCTAATGTGTCTTTCATCAAATTACTATTCATAGTCGTTTGATTTTCACCACCGGATATTCTCTCAAATGTCCCTCGGATGACCACCTCAACTCCAAACTACTTATCAAAATATTTAGCTCTAATGTGCCTTTCAAGGTAAAAATTTGTGAAAAAATTATACTGACCGGTCAACTCCATGGTCGTCCGCCCAATTGTTCGCTTGGTTGACCCCCTCGGTTGACCACCTCAAGGCAAAAATGGAAGAAAAATTTACACTGGCCGGTCGACCAGTCGGACATCCACCCAGTAGTCCGCTCAGCCAACCGGTGTTCTGATGATGCTTGACAATCTCCATTGAAACACTTGATATCAAATGAAACTTTTATTTAAATTTTTACTTAATTTTGGTGAAAAATTTGATGCAGATGCTCTTATATAACTTATCTAGACAAGATAAATTGTTAGGGAATGTTTGGTTTGTTTTTCAGAGAAAAAAAAATTAAAATCAAAATCAATTTTTTCTTTTTGAAAAATAAAAACTAATTTGATAAAAAAAAAATTTAATTTTAAAAATTATTTATGACCTTCCAAAGATAAAATTATATAAAAATGATAAGTATTTTTAAAATTTTTTATTTCTTTCACCAAATTAATTTTTAATTTTTTAGAAAAAAATTATGAAACAAGTTTTTAAAAACCATACCAAACATGGCCATTATCTTTTTATTTATGTCCTTTTAAATAAAAATGAAAAAAATCATAATATTCTCTTATTTTCTTTTGTCTCGTAACTTAAATAATTATTTGTTTTCTTTTCTCTCCCAATACTATTGTCAGTTATTTTAAATTGTATAGTTAATTTTTAAGGTCACCAGTTAAAGTATCTTTATGTTGTTACTGATTATAGAAATTTAATTATACTTTTTTCTTTTGCAAGGAACCTTTTTTTTTTTTTTTTTAAGAGTATTTTATGACAATCGAGTTGATAGATCTTCTATTAAAGCACCTATTTGAAGATGTACACAAAAAACCCAATGTGGCATGTTTATGTGTTACGTTTTGAACTAATGTTGTGGGATTGTTCAAGAATGTTTGAAACTCTTTGCTTCATCAGTGTTTTTTTTTTTTTTTTTAAATTAATTGTTCATATTTTATAGTTTTATTTATAAATTCAATACTGAATCCAAGCCAAAAAAAAATATTGAGGTAAACAAAATTTTAACCTTTAATAACAAAAAGTGTTGATGTGATACTTTCTTTGTATAACAAAAAAATTCGAAATATCTCAACTTTCTTAAACATGTTTGAGTCAAATAACAATAATTCGAAACACTTATTTTTACATTATTTTGAAATAAAAATTTCAAAAATTTCAAAAATTCTATCAAAATTCTACCACATGTTTCACATGGGTGTAGGACTCACAATTTCCAATCGTAGGACTAGCATTTTTTATAGAACTTTTGAGATCTCTAACATTACTCATTTTGAAAATCTTAATATATGTAAAATACAAAATTTCCAATCGTAGCAAAAAAAGAGATAGCTACTCTTCTTATTACAGAACGCTTATCTAACCAACACTTAGATCCAGCTCTACCTAAACTTTTCTAATTCACCCCACCACTCCCCACTTGTCCGACAGTTGCTAAACAATTTTTGGAATAATATTGTTCACTTTGATTAAATTAATATCTATGACTTGATCAGGGTTGGTCTTTCTCCCACTCTTGAGTTTGTGAACTAAATTTGATGCCTACTTTGATAAATCAATTTGTTAAATTTTTTACACAAATTTATAAAATGAACGAATTAAATAATCAAAGTGAAGATGATACGTAAACTGAACTGGTCCAAACCACTAATCACATGAATCATACACACTCTATCTCTATCTGTCTCACTTAAAACTCAAATCTTTTGGTATAAAATGGCATTAGTGTCTAATAATTGGAGATCAAGATGTAACACATAAATGGATGGAACACCCATGCGGCCTCTTCCAAAATGTAATGAATTGAAGACACCACCAAACCTAGAGAGAAAGAATACACATGACATGAGACAACGTGGGCTCTACTACTATGCACACCAAACATCTCCCAGATCCAACACCTACTCTTTCTTTAGAATGTATTTGAAAGAATGGCATGTGATTGAGTGTGTAACCATTACCTGTGTCAACACCTACTCTTTCTTTGGAATGTATTTGAAAGAATGGCATGTGATTGAGTGTGTAACCATTACCTGTGTCAATACTACTGTCCACATTCATTCAATTTCAACCACCACCACCACCACCACATCAATCTCTCTCTCTCTCTCTCTCTCTCTCTCTCTCTCTCTCTCTCTTTCTCTCTCCCTCTCCCCCTCTCTCTCCTATATGAAATAGTTGTTTGGATCTTCTAAAACATTTAAATCTTGTGAATGCATGCTTACGAAAACTAAGATATATGCATGAGATTGATGCTTGGGGCTTATAGTAAATTAGTAAAAAATTATTCACCACGAATTTAGGCAAAATATTCAAATCAAATGACATTTTTTGAATTAATTGACCATTTTTTTATTTGAAATAGTAAGAATTATGAAATCTACATAATAATAATAATAATAATTTGCCTAAAGGTCCTTTTGGTAGATGTGCAAAAACTATATTAATTTTTTTAGTTAATTACGCTTAATGTTTTCATATTTTTATTAAAACCATAATTTAGTTTTTTTTTTTTTTTTTTTTACTTTCAATTGTGACCAAAAAAAAAAAATTGGATTGAATTTTGTGACACTTAACCTTTTACACTTAAACAAATTACCATGTCACTCTTCTGTCCAACTATTAATTAATGCAGTTGCCAAAAATTAAAAGTAGAGGTACTAAAGTGAGATTTTAATGAAAATTTAAATTTTACTAAAAGTGTAAATGGGCTAATGAGACAATGAGAGGGCACATATCGCTCACATAACAAGTTCTAACAGCCTTATTAATGCTAAAGGAATAAAATGTGACATTACAGTTTAATTTAAAGTGTAAAAAGAGTTGATTTTTTACAATTGAAAGTTGACG
This sequence comes from Camellia sinensis, assembly GCF_055761805.1. Classification (NCBI taxonomy): domain Eukaryota; kingdom Viridiplantae; phylum Streptophyta; class Magnoliopsida; order Ericales; family Theaceae; genus Camellia; species Camellia sinensis. The sequence continues at coordinate 16,381,169 of NC_138963.1, read as the reverse complement.
AATTAAAGTGAGATTTTAGTAAAAATAAAATTAAAATTTATGAAAAAAAATGTACATAAACATATTAATGTTTTGAGATATATAAAAAATACTTTGAAATTTACACTTTTTTTAACATTTCCCTCGTATTGACAATCATTAAACTAGCATTAGTATAATCCTCTTTCTACTTGTATTTCATTACATATGTGAAACTAATGCGTGCAATGCAACCATGCAAACAATATCACTGATAAAGAGATTATGATCTTTTTAAACATTTCTTTATTTTGATCTTTATCTGTTATTTTATTTTTTAAAATATAATTAATTTTTGATACCTAGGTTTGACCTCATGGCACCCTTTATTTTTTGCCTCCCAATTAGCTTTTGTTTTTATGATTTCCTTTTGATTGTAACCAACAGTGCTCAATCTTCTCTCTCTCTCTTTTTTTCCCACTTTTTCATCCTTTCGTTTTTGTGACCACGTCGATCCACACACAATCTCACTTTTTCTTATCACTGCTTTTTGCACTGAGATTTGATCCAACGACTGCCATTAATCAGTTCTCATCTACCCAACCATTGATCATTTCCTCAAAAAAAAAAAAAAAAAAAAAAACATTGATCATTGCCCTACTCACCATGTTCCTCTAAGACTAGATGAGGAGCATCCAATTAGAATCCTATGTCATCAAGAGATGTTCTACCTAGGATCTTTGGAAAAGATTGTGGAATTTGTTGACCATAAATAATTTTGAAATTCAGTTATTTTAATTAGTTTTTAAACTTTTTTTTTTATTAAAAAGTGTATAAAAAATATAACAGTTTATAGTGACTTTTAATTTTTAGGCTAAAATAATGTATTCCAAATAAGACCTTAATTTTTTAGATAAGTTAGTGATCAGTAAATCGAGTTATTTCTCACTCTAGCAATATAATTCTTTTTGGATATACTACATTTCCAATCTTGGAATTTGACTTAAACTTTAATTTGGTCCCTAAACTTTTATTATGATTTTGATTTCATCATTTCATTTAAGTTAAAGATCAAAATTAACGAATTTGAATACTTGTTTAGCCTTCTAAAATGACACATAAAAAAATAATAAAAGAAATTTGGACAGAATAAACAAATTGAAATTTGACTTAAAGTCTAAGAATCAAGTTGTCCAAATTAAAATAATAGAAATTTAAGTGAAATTTAAGTCAAGCTATAAGGGTGAAAGTGTAATTTATCTTAATTTTTTTAGATGAGATGTGAGATTTTTATTGTCCAATCTCACTGTCTATTAGATAGAATATTTAAGAGAAATTACAAATAAGAGGGATAGTCATAAAAGAATTACATTACAGATAAAATAAATAAATAAATAAAAATTGGTGCAACTCTAACACACAAGAAAAATTTGTACTATACACACAAAAAACATGCATAATCATCAAAATGAAATTATTTCTTTTACTGAAAAGCAATTCGTCCAAATAATTACTCATAGTTCATCTGTTAATAGAAGAGAATGACACACTATACTTGAGAGGATATACAAATATAATGAAATTGTGATTAACGGTTTAAATTTTAAATGAGTTAATAACCAACAATTCAACAAATTTAATCAAAATCATCCGAAGATAAAGATGGTCAGTGGCGTTGTTGATTATGTGGGACATGGGAAGTGGTCACAAAAACAAATCTGTGATGTAAATTAGCATAAATATCGAATCAACTGGTCCTACAAGAAATCCCCTCTAAAAACAAACAAAGAAGAAGAAGAAAAAAAAGTAAGGAACACAATGTAGGGAATGGATTATGGAAGCTGACCTACTTTTTTCCATGGCCAGCAAAGAGTGAGCAAAAGAAAATTGAAAAAGGTGACAAAGGGGGCAAGAGAGTATAATGCTAGCAAGCTTAAGGCTCACTCAAAAACACACACTATGTAAATAATTAGGGTAACACATCTCCACATTCTCTTTTTCTTTTTCTTTTTCTTTCCCTCTCATTACTGTAAATATAATGTGATTGACATTTATCAAAGGCCTTGGTTTTTCTCCATTCTAATATTGTATGTTTGGGACAATTTGCATATATCTTAACTAATTTTAAAATTCTGAAAGTTAACAATTGATTTGTCTCCATTCTAGATCATAAAACTAGAGGGCGATATTGTGGGTCACACTTTTTTGATAATAAGATATTCGGATTAATTTATTCATACCTTAACTAAATTTCAAATTCTAAAATTAACAATCAGACAAATTTATAATGGCTCATTAGGATAACTCAAACTCAATATCATAAATCTTATTCTTAAATTGTTATCGCTCAACCAATTTCTAGTAATTTTGACATAATTAAACCAATATTTCAATCATATTATTATTATTTTTTTATTCTTTCTATATTCTAATTTTATACACCTAATATTATTGATTCTCATTAAGAACATGGACCAACATTTTGCATCTACCTGGATTCCACTCAATTTCCACCACTCACGGCTTCGATTATTAAACAGAAACATGTGTTTTTGCAAATTATAATTATGTTGTCATGTACTTGTTATTAAGGTTTATTTTAAAAAGTAAGTTAAAAGTTAATTTTTTTATTTATTTTATTTTATTTTTTGAAAAAAATGTAAAAAAAATAGAAAAAAAATATGACAAAAAAATTTTAAAAACTAAAAAATTAACTTTTAACGGGTTCCAAAACAGGCCTAAGTGCATTAATGTTTCGTTTTTATGGAATGTGCTGTTGTGTCATGTAGATAAGCTGATATCATGGGACACTACCAAACAACAAAAGAGAGAATAAGGTTGAGTGCCTCCTTATCATCTATCAACCGCAGTTAATGTATAATCATAGTGGGCCTTTTTTCATTCTTTTATTAGGATGCTCAACGGTCCACACTCCACAGTAAAATCCATATAACTAATTATTAGTAATAATATTATATACGTTGATCAAATTTGAATTTATTGTACATAATTAAATTATGAAAAAATATAAATGATGTGCATGTAAGCCCAATGTAATTCATCTCCGAACAAATCAACCTAAGTGAGGCTCAACAATATTCCCACTAAGTCTTTTATTTCATAGAGATGGACCCATTACATTGTTATGTATATTTTTAATTTTTTTTGTGGTTACTTATCCAATTTGAAAATCAATTTTTGAAAGGTTCTACCAATGACGATATCAATAAAAAATACAAAATGTCAAAATATTTATAATTTTAATATATTTTTCACATACTTCAAAATATATTTACACATTTTAATACACTTTTTACATATCTTTTCAGCGCAACAACTCTTAAGTCTGTTTTTAACAATTTCATTTTTGAATGTGATTTGATTTTTCAATATAGTTTATCTATATTTTACACTTCATTAGATATTAAGGATTCAAATTTTACCACATACAATATATCACCCACTCTTGGACTATGGACTCAAATATTTTTAAAACATGTATTATCTTAATTAATAATGCTAAATTATTAATTTTTTATATTATATTTTCTTTATTATCTGATGTGATACATTCACAAGGTCTCACACAAATTTCATTAATATTCATCTATTGTAAATTAAATAATAAACTAAATACGATGATATAAAATAAAATAAAAAAAAGAAAAGGGTAAGGGTGACATATTATTGCAATTTAATAGGTCCACACAACATAGCAAATAGATATATATATATATAGGTGAGGGTGCAAATTTGTGATGAAGTTTTTCTCTTTATGCACAAACCAAATTAAAGACAAAATCTTACAACTTACAAGCAGTCCATGAGGCATTTCATTATATGTAATGGCTTGTAATGGAATTGTTCCCTTGTTTTGTGTCATCTCTTGGCAACAACTCTTGATCATATTCTTTGTAAAACAACATTAGAATTGCTAAATTCTTAGTCCTATTACTTCTCATGCTTGAAAAAAGCAAAAACTATATATTGATTTGATCATTGCTTCTAAGCACAAAATATGTTATAAAATGGAAGGCAAATAAATCCATTAATGGGGTTGGCAATATGGACAGGCTCTTTAATATTCCACCTCATGTGGTTGGGTTAGATCCCAACATTCTCTCCCCTTTCTCTTAGATTAGGTTGGAGTATGAATTTTCAATGTATAAATAATAATAATATATTTAATACTACATAATCAATCACAAAACCAACACTAAAAATACACAACTAGCATAATATGAGTAAAACATAGTTTCGACGTAATTTTCTATCATTATTTATTAGTATTTTAAATATTAAAAAAATGATAAGCTTAAAATTAAATAAACTAAAATGAAAGTTTGATGGAATTAAAAAAAATCATCCGTATTATTTTTGTTGCTCGAATTACTAAAATGTGCTCATGATTGTTGCTTTTTTCAAATAGGTCCCAAGGATTACATTGAAGAAGTATAATTAAAAGTAGATTAATGATTTATTCACATAATTTTCTCCTCTAAATCCCTCCAAGGTCTTTTTGACCGGTAAGTTTTTGACTCTAACTGGTCAAAGTCTATTTTCTTACCCGTGAAAGTTATATTTGAGAGAAATTCGGAGGAAATAATTGTGTATTATTGTTAAAAATATGAGATTTAAATTGATAAAATTAAAATGATTAATAATAAAGTGAGATCTAATTAAATCTTAGGAAAATGACATTTGAGTATTGCATCTAAGTTCTCTTTCGGAAGAGGGAAAAAAAAAAAAAACAACCCATTTTACGGAAGAAGGAAGCAGACGAGGCCTTGATGCTTTTTACACAAGGGAACAGAGAAAAGTATTCTCACTACACCTACTTTTCTTTTCTTTTATTTTTTTAATTTTAATTTTTAATTTTTAATTTTTGAGGTTTGCTTTTATCTATTTTGTGAGTTGAACGGAAACATAGGATTTGTTTGGGAAGAAATTTTTTTTTTAATTTGATTTTTTAGTTTTTTGGAATTTTTTTTTGTTTTTTTAAAAAGAAAAAGTAAAATAATTATAATTTAAATTTAATATTTTATTTTATTTTATTAATTTATTTTATCATTTTGTATTTTTTAAGTCCTTAATTCAAAAACAACTCACTTCTTTTTTTTCTTTTTTTTAACCAAAGAAAGGATGTTTTGAAGAGTGATCATAGTATCTGTAGGCACAGACTCTGAGATAATCGATTATCAACATGATTTAATCCAACTTATAAAAAAAGAGATCTACCATCGAGACACCAACGAAACTCAACTAGACGCCACATACGAATTCAAATTTTGAACGGAGTACAGAACAAAATCACCGAAATACGCTACTGAAAAGACCAGCGCTTCACTCCCCGCAAAATTTGAACTTGGGTCACACCTATTATAAAAAAAAAAAAAAATGTCTTCACTCTGGTGGTCAATGACAACTCACTTGCCATGGAAAAAGTTCACACCAACGATGCATGACAAGTCCACTTTCATACTCACTGGCAACATCTCTGTTGTGAAGACCGGGCCACTATTAATATCAAATATTTTTATTTTTATGGGATTGATTTCACACATAGAAAAATGTAAGATAAGAGAAGTCATTTATATATATTACAAAAGTTCAGAATTTTAAATTATTTAAGTACTAAAAGGAATTATACACTAAAGCTTATAATATCAAAGTATTAATAGAATATCTTAGGAGAGAAGCATTAGATTTTTTTAGGATAAATTATAAATACACCTCTAAGATTTGATTAAAATACGAATCGTCTGCTGTGATTTTAAAAATTACATTCCATCGTTAAGGTTTTTAATTTCATAACAAATCGTCTCTTTTATTAATAAATCATCAAGTCAATTAACAATTTTTAATGATTTAAAAATGTCTCAATTAATAATTTATGTAATTTTATTATCATATACGAGAGTAATTATGAATTTCATTTTTTTAGTTAATTCTGTTAAATAAAAAATTCTAATAAGAGGGTATTCGTAATTTTTCAAATTATATAAGACAATCTGTATTTAAGCAAATCGCAAGGGGTGCATTTGTAATTTACCAAACTGAGTGCAAATCGCAAGGGGTGCATTTGTAAAAAAAGAAGTTAGACCATCTCCAACGGTGAACCAAACCCAGCATCAGATTTAAATTTTGATGAAAAACTCACTTTTTCACGCTCCAACGGTTTCACCAAATCGATATCAAATCCAGAATTCAGCAAAAATGGTACCAAACTGAGTGCAGGCGAAACATTTCAGCAAATCACTGTTCCTAACCGTTGGGATGAGACGAACAGGTCGACCATCCGGTTGACCAACCGGTTAACCAACCGGTCGCCCCGGAGAAAGTTCAGACCGTTCACAAAAAGGTTCAAACCAGTCCAAAAAAAAAATAATAAATAATTTTGCCTAGGTGGTCGACCACCCGGTCGACCGGCCGGTTGACCACCCGGTCGACCACCAAAAGTTCAAAAAGTTCCAAAAAAAAGGTTCAAACGGGTAAAAAAAAAAAAAAAAAAAAAATTTTTGCCATTACCGGTTGACCGGCCGGTCGACCGGCCGGTCAACCAACCGGTTGCCCAGCGCAAATTTGATGAAACGGATTTGATGTTGAACCGTTGGAGCGCGAAGTATCAAATTAAGGAAATGACCCATTTTTTACACAGATTTGGTGAAATATTTGGTACACCGTTGGAGATGCTCTTATGGCCTTTTTTTTTTTTTTTTTTTTTTGGTATTAGAGTTATTGTCGCCTTTAGAGCTCGTTTTAAAAATGGATTGACTTTTTGGCTTTTTTAACTATTTTAGCCTGGGGCTAAAAAGTCTGGTTTGGAAAAAGTTTTTGACTTTTTTAGGGCTTGTTTGGTTTGTATTTGTATGGTAGTTTTTGAGATAAAAAGTACGAAAACTTGTTTTTTTTTTTTTCAAAAATGGTTTTGAAAAATTATTTTGGGGAGAGAGTTTTAAAGAAAGTGATTGATTTGATGTGTATGAGAGAGAGTGATTTTGGAAAGAAGAAAACTAAACAAAATTTTAAGAATTTTTTAAAAAAAAATTGTTTGGTTTAATTACTCTTGAAAATTTATTTGTAGATAATTTTTCCTAAAAATTTTTCTCAAAAACAAATCAAACAAGCCCTATTTTTGACTTTTTTATAAGAGAAAGAATGTAATGATTATGAGTTAAATGTGATGTTTTGTCTTATTAGACTAAAAAATTTATTTTATTTTTTATGATTATTTTAACCAAAAAAACCTCCAAAGTAACTTGCCAAACGGAGGCTTAATCATCCTCTTTTAAGTCTATTCTTGTTGAACAAACTGTCTAAATTGCTCATTCATTTACTTTGCATGTGAATTTTGAATTTTAAAGTATTTTTTAAAGAAAATAAGATGTAAGAGGTGAAAGTATTTTTTATAATTCTGTTGTAAAAAGTCTATTGTAAAAAGAGTAAAATAGTATTCCTTAATGGGTGAGATGATTTTAGTGTAATCAGCCATACTTTTTAGGTAAATTACAATCACCTCCGTTAAGTTTTTGATAAAAATATAATAAATTCTAATAATTTGATATATGGCTATGTTTGGAATAATCCTTTTTAGTTATTTTAGTTACAAAAAGATAAAATAGATTAAAAAATTACTAAGATAAAATATCATATCTAAATCATAATTATTATATTTTTTTCTCTTACAAAAGTCATAAAAGTCAAAAAATCTATCCATAAGAAGACTTTTTAGCCTCAGCCTAAAATGATCAAAAAGTCAACTATCTGTCCAACTTTACCCCCGGATACATTAGTTTGGCATTTCACGTGAAGTGGTGAATTTTCAGTGCGATCGGCGTATCATTTGTGTGTGGATATGGGCTGCTCGGATGGCCTTGGTGTCACCTCCGATGATGGTCTGTCAAAGAAGCAGTTTTGGACTGCTCTATGGCAACTGCAGATTCCGACTAAAATCAAGATATTTGGCTGGAAAATGTGTCTTGGGTTGTTACCGGTGCGAGCAAATTTGCGAAAAAGACATATCGTGACTGTGGATTTATGTGAGTTGTGTGGTGATGAAGTGTAAAGCGTGAGCCATTACTTTCATAATTGTTGGTTTGCACGGCAAGTTTGGATGTCCAGCTCGATTTCGGTGGTTCTCAATGTTATGCCTGTTAATAATTGTTTTCAGTGGGTTTGCAATCTTATGACAAAGTATGATATGAAGTTGATGGCTTTATTTTTTACTATTTGTCGGGGTTTATGGAATCAACGGAACTCCATTCTCTTTGAACATAAGGTAAGAACCATAGATGATGTTGTGGCTTTTGCTGAGAAGTATGTAACAGAGTATGCTCAAGTTCACCAATGCAGCCAAATTCCAGTGCATCGTCTGCTGGTTCGAAGGTGGGTTGCACCACAAGAAGGGGTGTTTAAATTGAATTTTGATGGCTCGATTCGGAAGACCCAAGCACTTGCTAGTATTGGGATTATTGTTCGTGACAGTAATGGGTTGGTTATTGCTGCTATGGTTGAGCAAATTCATTATCTGGAAGATGTGGATTGTGTGGAAGCTTTGGGTGCCGTTAAAGCGCTTCAATTTGGATATGACTTGGGGTTGGATAATATTCAGCTTGAAGGAGATTCTTTCAACGTGGTGTCTGCAATTCAAGGAAAGACAGAAAATTTATCGTGTTATGGTCATTTCGTAGATGTGGCTCAAGCACTCCTCTTGCAGTTTCATTCCTCATCCGTCTCGCATGTTTATAGAGATGGCAATTCTGTGACTCATTGTTTAAATAGGTTAACTTTTGATTTTGATTCACCTCGCATTTGGATGGAGGAAGTTTCTCCCTCCTTAATGGCGTTGGTGGCTTCGAAAGCTCCCTTTTCCTTGTAATTGCTTTTCCTGTCTATAAAAAAAAAAAAAAAAATTGATCTAAATTTTTAATGCATAACATAAATTGAAGGAAAATTTACCCATAAGTCATAGTTTTTGAAACGTTGAACCATTTAGTCCTAAAAGTTTTCTTATGCTCCATTTAGTCCCATTTTTACATCAACATGATGTGAATGATGTAAATGATCTGATGTTTCATTCTATAATTTCAAAATTTATTGAAATCTGATGAATATTAGATGTTTTTCATCCTATATTTTCAAACATTATTGAAATTTGATGAACATTAGATGTTTGAAATCTAATGTTTGTAACATGACTCTGATGTTATTAACATTGTATTTGATGTTATTAACATTGTAATGGGACCTTTCAGTCTATAAGAAAACTTTTAAGACTAAACAGTGCATAAGTTATTAATTTAGGATTTATTGGTGCATCCTCCTAAATTGAAAGCCGTATACAAATTTTAATTCCTTATAAAAAAAATTATAAGGAAATATTTATAATTTTGACGATCCATATTTTAAGTTATATTTATTTGCAATTTATCGTTTTAAAATTAAATGGAATTAGGAGGGATTTGGAGTCCGCGAGGAGAGAAGGGGAGGGAAAAAAGCAAAGAGGCGGGAAGAGCAGGTCCAACGGCGGCAGAAAATGACAGGGGCCGTAAATGAGGACGTGGAAGAGACGACCGTTAAAATAGACGGTGGGGAATGTCTGACTCGGGAACAAAACAGACCGAACCTGCCGAACCTGAAGCAACACACTCCTGCCACGTCACTCGTGACCCATCAACAAGATACTTTCTTCACTTCTACAAGCAATGTAATGTACTGAGTGAAGGACAATCCCAACACTGACTACATTAATGAACCGTTTGCAAAGAAGGTTTTTAAATTTTTTTTTATTATTTTAGTGAAAAAAAAAATAAAATATGTTATTTCAGTCCTAATAAATAAAATATCACATTTAATTTATAATCATTATATTCTTTTTTTATAAAAAAAGTTAAAAAAGTCAAAAAATTAAAAATCTTTTTCAAATCAAATTTTTTAACCCAAATTAAAATAATCAAAAAAGTCAAAAAATTAAAAAATCAGCCCACTTTTCAAACGGAGGCTACTGGAGATTCGCTACTCTCCAGTTTCTTATTTCAATTGGACGGTCCAATTCCACTTCTTTTAGTTATATTAAGGCCTCGTTTTGGGAACATGTTAATTTAGTAATTTTTTGCCTATTTAGTTAAAATATGAACTAAAAAAATTAGTATGTTTAGGACGACTTTTTGACTTTTTATGAAAAGATGTGTAAAAAGTAGAGAGAAAATAAAGGGTTCGTTTGGTTTGTATTTCTGAAAAAAATTTGAGAAATTTTCTCTACAAATAAGTTTTTAAAAGTAATCAAATCAAACAAATTTTCTCAAAAAAAATTTTCAAAACTTGTAAACCAAACAAGTTTTCCAAACAAATCTCTCTCTCACACACATCAAATCAATCATTTTTTTCAAAACTCTCTCTCAAAATAATTTTTCAAAACATCTTTTGAAAAAAACCAAACCAAACAACTTTTCGTACTTTTTATCTCTAAAACACATCTCTCAAACACAAACCAAACATACCCAAAATCTTTGACTTTTTGATATGGGTTATTGACTTTTTGACTTTTTGACTTTTTTAATAAATTTTTGACTAAACCGACCGCTTCCCAAGCGAGGCTTAAGCCTCGGTTTGGCATTCATTTTGAGATTAAATAATTATAAAAATATAAAATTAAATATAAAAGTTAATAAGGTAAAATATTTTTTTTTATTTATAATTATTACATTTTTTCTCAAAAAAATAAAAAAGGTCTCAAAACAAAAATCAAACAAGACTAAAAAAATCAGACTAAAAAAGTTTCAATACAAAAAAGTTGATTTGGTTTTACTTTTTTGAATTTAGTTTTTTATTATTTATATATTTTTATTTTTAGTGAATATAATTAAAATTTTATGTTTTTTTATAACTTTTTTAAATGTACTTTACTTAGATATATCTAAAAAATAAAATATTTGTAAAAAAATATTTTAAAAAATTAATAAATACACAACAATATGAAAAATATACTGAATTTACATATTTTTATTTTTATATTTTTGGTATTTAGTGAATTTTTTAAAGATTTTTTTCAGAAAAATTATTTTTTAAGTGTATTTGTGTTAAGTGTGTCTAAAAATTAAAAATATTACGTAAAATATTTTAAAAAAAATTCAGTAAAACAAAAAAAATAACGAAAAATAATAAAGTAGAATTTTCTGAAAAGTACTTTAAAAAAAACTGAAAACAAACATGGTGATTAATTTTTTATTTTATTTTTATATATTTTTTTGTAAATAATTAAAAAGTATATTTATTTAGATTATTTCAAATAATTTCTTATTTTAGATTCATTTTAATAATTAAAATTATCAATATGTATATCTTCTTGAGTACTTTTTTATAGTTATCGAATATCAATAGTCACTTGATCATATTATATTTGTGTCAGTAATTTATTTTTAAAGTATACTTACCGTTAATATAAATTTAATCTAATTAAATAACTATCAATATCTGATCAATATAAATTTTTATAAAAATAAAATACTTGATAAATTTTACATATTAAACTATTTAAATTATGGTCACCTCAACGCCACTTTTAAAAAGAAGCAACCCCATATTACTACTAGAAAAATAGGTGGTAGCTCGAAAGTCTGTGGCCTGATTTTGGGTCGAATTTTTTTTTTCTGGCATTTGAATACAGAGAGAGAGAGAAGGAGAAAAGAGGAACAGGGAAGAGAGAAGAGGAAGAAAAGAAGAGGAAGAGAGAAGGAGGACGACGGCGGAGGACGAGGACGATGGCGGAGGACGACGGCGGGCTGGTGCTGGTTCTGGTTCTGCCAACGACAGGCTCGTGCTGGTTTGTGCTGGTTCTGCCGACGACGGCGGGTGCTGGTTCTGCCGACGACGGCGGGTGCTGGTTCTGTCGACGATAGGCTCGTACTGGTTCATGCTCGTGCAGCAGCTCAGCCTCCGCAGCTCCTCCGCCCCTGGTTGATGCTCCCTCCTGTCCAGTTCTCCCTTCCCTTCTTCTTCTTCTTCTTCTCTCTTCTCTTCTTCTTCTTCTTCTTCTTCTCTCCTCTTCTTCTTCGTTTCTGATTAAACACAGGAAAAAAAAAAAAAAATAGACACCAAAACGACGTCGTTTTGGTGTCGAGCCAAATTCGACCCACGAATTTCGAGCTACCAACCGGGATTGTTACTACTATCATCCTGGCTCTACTTTGACCCTTCTTAATTTTTGGAAAATGCTCTCAAATGATTTATCAATTTTTTTATAAAATTTCACACATAAATGTAAAATCCACACCAACTCACAAATATGTAAGTCTCATACGATTTTGTAACAATTTTAATAAAGGAAAATGTTTGAGGGCCACAATTTTTGTGGCTCAAATGACTCAAAATTGCCAAAATGACGTCGTTTTGACAATTTTGAAGTTGTTTTGTACTCAAAACGACGTCGTTTTAGCAATTTTGAGCCATTTGAGCCACAAAAATTGTGGCCCTCAATCATTGCTGTTTAATAAATTATTTAGAATCTCTAGGCTAACCCTTTATTTTTTATTTTTTATTTTTTTCCTGACAAACACAACACCTAATACAGTAGTACAAAAGAGTTGGTGTTGAATTTTTCATATAATGATGTTTGGTTATCTGTTTGAGTTATTTATTTATTTTTTAAAAATATTTTATATAATTTTTTTTAATTACACCTAATTTATATATAATTAAAAATATAATATTTATGATTTTTTTTAAAAAAATTATCAAATATAAAAAATATATTTTATTTAATTACGTATATATAATTGTTGAATTATTTTGACATATTAAACATTTTAAAAGAATTATTTCATGCAAGAAAGTAAATAAAACAAACAAAGTATTTTATTTAAGTTTTGAATTATTAATTAGATCTTAATATAAATTTATTAGACCACTAATTTTTTTTAGAGGGTGTATTAGACCACTATTTTAAGCTGATATAAAGTAAACATATGATTTTATTTTTAAAATTAAGAAAGCGAAAATGTGTCTCTTGTACTAAAAAAAAATTAACTTGATAAAATTTATCATATTAATTAGAATGTGAAAGAATTGAAAGTCAAATTTTTGGACCCTATGTTGCTCCATCCTTGAAATTTTTTTTATACTTGCACATTTTGACAATTTGCACTTTTGGCAACTTAGTAAAAAATTACGTTTCTAACATGTTTGCTAAAAAAGTTAGGTTAGTTTTTTCAGTAAAGGAGTCATTTAGCAAATAAAAAAAAGTCACATATAAAATTATAATTATATCCTTTATGTTTTTTTATGTTTACATGAGTGAAAATATAAATTTTCTACTTTGAGTGAGAGTAGTTTAGTCATTTTATTGTCACGTGACATCATAAATAAATATTAATCAAAAAAGCCAAAAGCATATCCAAATCACTTTTCTAAAAAAGCCAAAAGCATATCCAAATCACTTTTCTAAAAAAGCCAAAAGCATATCCAAATCACTTTTCTAAAAAAGCCAAAAGCTTGGTTAAAGTCAAAAGTCAATTTTTAACCATCTTCTCAAAACACCAATAATATATATGCTAGTTGAGATGTGGATTTTTATTTATTTATAATTAAATGGGCTAAATAAACCAATAAATTGTTTTTTAAAATAATCAAATGAAGCGTTTATTTTTTGCACAGATATTCCAATAATTAAGGGATGAATTTTGAGATACAATTCAAATTCAAATGACTTGCGAAATATTTTTTGCTGTCACTTTAAAAATAACAAATTTTTTGATTGATCAATGATTGTAAAATACTCTGTTTCTTTTGTGCAAAACATTGGTGACTATTCTCATAATAGAATTAATTTCTAGCCCATTTCTCACATTCAATTTATGAATAATGCTTGGGATCATTAAAGTAGCAGCTCTAAGAGCATCCCCAGCAATCCCTCCAAACTCACTCCTTACCTATTTTAAAGAGTTGAAATCGTTTTATACACCTCCAGCAGAACTCCTAAACAATTCCCTAAACTGATATTTGCTACAATGACTCCCTATTTGTGGGGAGTTACTGTAACTTTCTTATATCTGCAAAACTTGTTTCGTCGGTCATCCATCCGGATGTCCGGCCGGCGGTTGACCGGCCGGTCGACCTCCCCGTCGTTGGCTGTCTGCTCTTTATTATGATCATCATCATCTTCTTCATTTGGGTCATTGTTCCAAAACCGTTTGTTCCAGAACAGTTTGGGTCTTCATTTGGGTCACTGCCCTGAACATCATCTTCTTCAACCCCTGGAGGTTGAGGTCCAATTGTTTCATGGGATATGGGGTTTAAAAGGAAAAGTGAAACAAGAAGATGCAAAGTGAAAGAATAGGAATAAAATATTTTAATAATATTTTAGGAAAAGAATAGGGAGTTTGATAGGAAAAATATATAAAAAAGTGATTTTTAAAATAGTGAATAAATTTTTTAATAATACTTTAAGATAAAATTTTGATAAACCGATGGGAATGCTCTAAAGCTACACAAATGAAATAGTAGCAATGTTGTAGATTCTATCTTGATGGAATATTTTGACTTAACTTTTGTTTCGTTTTTTTTTTAAAGTGTCAGTTCAGTAAAACTCTCTCCTTTAGAGCTATTGATCATCACTGTTCAACTTATTTATCTTAGGCAGTGTTTTGGAAATACGGTAAAAAAAAATTTTGACTTATTTGACTTTTTTTTTACCTGTAGGTGATGAATCAAAAAATTTAAAAGAAAAACTAAAAAGTCAATCATTTTGCAAAAAAAATTCAAAAAAATAATAATTTAATCAAATATCATGATCAGTTATCTTTAAAAATTGTTTTTCTTTAAACAAAAATATTTAATTATATGATTAATAATATATAATTAATATATATTTTACATAAATTATTATTTAACTATTGCATATATAGGCTTTGTTTGGAAATTTAATTATTTTAACTAGTTATTTAATTTTTTATGAGATGAAAAAATTGTATTTGAAATGATTTGTAAATTTTTTTATAATTAAATAGATAATTGTAAAAATAATAATTAATTAATATATAAAATAAAATATAATATAATATAAGAATAATGCTTGGGACCCCCTTTTGGGGGGTCACCCCCTCACCCTCTTTGCCACGTGGGAGGTGGTGATTGGAGGAGCAGAAAAAAAAAGAAAAAGAAAAAGAAAAGGTAACCAATGAGAGAGAGGGGGTCAAAGGGGGTGGGAGAAAAAGGGGGATGAATCATTGTTGATAATATAATATAATATTTTATTAATTATTTAAATTTTAATTTTAATTTATTAACTATTTTAGTCAAAATTTAAGGAGTGTTTTGAAAAGATGGTAAAAAGTGACTTTTTGACTTTTAATCAAACTTTTCGCTCTTTTGGACAAGTGATTTGAAAAGTTGGTGAAAAATTATTTTTGGTTTTTTTATTAATATTTGTTTATGATGTCATATCATAATAAAATGATCAAACTAACCTTATTCAATTTAAAATATTTATAATTTCACCCATGTAGTATATTTTGACCAATGAGGAGTAAAATTGTAATTTCACTAGTAACTAAAAACCAATTTTCTAAATATCTTTAAATATAAAAAAATTAATTTTCAACTTTTATTACAAATGCACAAACGTGACTGATTAGGTTTGGCATCTCTTAAAAAAATCAAAAAGTCACTATTATATCATCTTATTTAAATTACATCACCTCTCAACTATATCACTTCAAATTCAACTCATATTTCATAAAAAATAAAAAATACACTTATCTAAAATATCTCCAACAATCCAAAAAGTGAAAATGGAGCAAACATTGGTCTTACCGAAGGACTGTTGGGACAGCAGTGAGTCCAAATTCAACTTAAAACTGTTTCGAAATTTGGGGTCCGACAAATCTTCTGCAAGCAAAGATTTTATCACAGCCTTGTCTTTATTTTTGTGGGCTGGCTAGAGAATACTATTAGCTATTGAGAGTGTATCACGTATTTTGTTTTAATAATTTCAATTGTTTAATATTTAAAACTTGTTAAATATTATATATTTATTAAAAGTTACATTAATCAAATATCGATAATTATTTTATCGATTTAAATTTTTATTAATCATTAATTTTTTCATTATTTATTTTTTTATATAAAATTGATTTAATTACGTAATTATTGATATCCGATCAATATAATTTTTTACAAATATATAGGCTAGGTTTTGTTTATTGTTCAGAAAAAATTTTGAAAAAAATTATCTACAAATAAATTTTCAAGAATAATCAAACCAAACAAATTTTTTCAAAAAAAATTTCAAAATTTTGTTTAGTTACCTAATTTTCAAAATCACTCACTCACTCTCTCTCATACACATCAAATCAATCATTTTTTTTAAAAGCTCTCTCTCCAAAATAATTTTTTAAAATTATTTCTAAAAAAAAACAAACCAAATAAGTTTTTGTACTTTTATCTCAAGAATTACTCTACAAATACAAATCAAACACACTTATAATATTTAATAAATTTTACGCATTAAATAATTTAAATTATTAAAATAAAATATGTAATGTGCCTTTACGAGCTTAATAGTACCCTTTAATATGATAATGGATGAACGGAAGCCAGCCCCTAGTTGGGGAGCGCGGATTCTCGGCCGCATTACCCAGCAGCCGTTTCCAACAGCCCCCAAAACGACGTCGTTTTGGGGGCAAATTTTCAAAAAAAAAAAAAAAACGCAGAGGAAGGAAGGAGAGGAAGAGGGAGGAGGGAGGAGGGAGGAGGGAGAGGAGGAAGGGAAGGGAAAGGGAAGGGAAGGGCAGGGCCGGACTGGAGGGGGCCATAACCAGTGGGGGAGGAGGAGGAGGAGGAGGAGGCGGCGCCGGAGGCGGAGGAGACGGCGGCTGCTGCGACGAGGTGGGTTGGGCGACGATCGGACGGCTGCCACGGCCGGCGGCGAGGCGACGGTCGCAGCCTCCTCCCTCCTCCTTCCTCCCTCTTCTCCCTCTCCGTTCCCCTCCCTTTGGTTTCTCTGCGAAGAGAGAGAAAGCAACAACGAAGAAGAAGAAAAGAAAAAAAAAAAAAACCCCAAAACGACGTCGTTTTGGGGGCTGCCGGGTAGGGCGGCCGAAGAACCGAATTCCTAGTTGGGACCAGAAAGAGAATTGATTTGTACAACTCAATCCCTCCCTACTCTGCTCCACCTATATAACTGTTTTTCTCTGCATCTTATTAAAAATTATTGGTTGGTACTTATTACGTGCTCATGTCTTTAAGTTAATTATAGCTTTTCTTGCCTTTTCGGGTTCGTTTGTAAACCAGTTATTTTAATATTTTTTTAATTTATAAAAAAATATATAAAAATAAAAAAAATGATATGATAATTTATTATTACTTTTTTATTTTTTAAATAAAACATATTGTTAATACAGTTTGTCTCAGTGAATGGATCGGACTGGTCCAAGCTCCTCAAACCCAGGTCCAAATGATCAAGCTCACCGGATAACCTGCAAACAAGTTCAATGGGGAACGGGGTAGTCTCCTAGTGAACCCTCCGACGAGCAAGTTGGGAAGAGAAGTAAAGCATGTAGGGAGAGATTAGAGATAAAAAACTTAACCTTCTTCTAGTCTTCAACGTTTGCTTATATCCTTTGATAATCATTTCGCTGTCCCTTTCGACCTACCCTCATCGCCGAAAGTCTATGCTGTACCTTACCTTGTTCAGGGTAAGGGGGTCCTGTTCCGACGGGGAGGTGTTGTCGTAATAAATGCTGTGATGGGCTGCATTAATGGTGATGTGCAGTGGCAATAACTTTGCAGGTCTTTGTCTGCTGATGTGGCTTGTCCTTTGCCTGCCATATGTCTGAATGTCATTGGCTCTTTGTGCCATGTTGGATTCCAGTTGTTCTGGACTCCACCAACTGGGTTATGTACTAGGCTCCAAGTGATGGGGTTAGGTTGTTTATAGTGGGCTATGGCCTCTATGGGCTTAGCCACGTCACATATAATTACCAAATAAGGCCTTTATATTCTCTTAGGGTTCGTTTGAGAAGTGAGTTGGTTCTTTGATTTTTTTACTATTTTAGCTTGGGCTAAAAAGTATCGTTTGGAATGGGTTTTTTTGACTTTTTTGAGAAAAAAAATGTAATAATTATGAATTAAATGAGATATTTTATTTTATTGGGCTAAAATAATTTGTTTTGTATTATAAGACTATTTTAGCCCAAATCTCCCTTTCCAAACATAGGCTTAGGGGTTATTTGGGATGACCTAAATAAGTGCACTTTTTGTCTTTTTACGAAAAGATGTGCAGAAAAGTAGAGAGGTGATGCGATGAAAAAAAGATAAAAAGATAAAAAAAATGAATTATTTAGGACATCCCAAACTTGGCCTTAATATAAAATGATAAACCTTATTCTTTCTACTGATCACAATATATATGCGGAAGTGATTGAGGGCCCTAAATTTCGGGGCTCGAATGCCCCGAAATTCCACTTTAAGTAAAAAAAAAAAAAAAAAAAAAAGGAAAAAAGAAAGAAAAAAAGAAACAGTTTCCAAAAATGGAAATTAGGGGCATTAGGGGCAAATTTTTTAGGGCCACCAATCATTTTCCATATATATGAGTGTCATGTGTTGTTGTCTATGTACGAATCAATAATTTTTCTTACGGGCCAAAATGTTAGGATATGGTCTTATTTGAAAAATTGGCTATTTTAATTAATTATTTTAATTTAAGTAAAAAAATTATATTAGGGAAGATGTTATTTTTTTTAATTGAATTAATGATTATCAAAAAAATAAAATAAAATAATTAATAAATTATATATAATATTTTATTTTATTAATTATTTTAATTAATAAGTTATTTTAACTCATCTTTATTTTGTAAAGCACCCCTCTATTCGTCTTGTCATTTCCATCACTTCGGGTTAACTTTGCCAACACACAAAAACCAAAAGCAAATCGGTCAAATAGATTTACATGCAATAGGTTCTTTTAGTAATTTATTAATTTTTTTAATTATATTATTTCTCTATTTTTGTATAGTATTTTTTTAAAAAAATATAAAAAATTAAGAAATCAATTTTTGACTTACTTCTCATAATAATGTTTTAGGGATAATTACAAAAAAAAAAAAATCCTAGGGTTTGATGTATTTTTCATATTAAATCCTAATATTTTAATTTTAACAATTTAAATTCTGAATTTTTAACTGTATCTCAATATTGACCCCTATTTCTTTTATTTCTATTAACTTTTTACATTTATTTGATATACGCAATTACGGCATCTTTTGAGTAGGGGGTTAAAAATCATTTTTTAACTTTTAATTTATTTTGAGTCATATTATCTTTTTATTTTTTTACATATTTCTTTTAAAGAAACTAAAACATTAATTTTTAACTAACTTTTCAAAATAACCTTATTTCACTTTTTTTTTAAAATTTTTTTACACATTTTTTAGTAAAATATTAAAAGATCAATTAAAATAGTCACTTTCTAAACACGCTGATAGTAAGGGGGTGTTTAAGATTATTTAAATAAGCAATTTTTTAAAATTTTTACAAAAAAAAAAAATGTAAAAACTAGAAAAATAATATGGTAAAAAAGATAAAAAGATAAATAAATATATTTTTAGAATGTATACAAACGCTTATTAGGGTGTGTTTAGTTTGTATTTTGAAATAAATTTTCAAAAAAAAATTTTTGGGAGAGAGTTTACAACTTTTTTTTTGTTTGATTGTATATTTTAAAATAATTTTCGAATTTAAGGCCTTGTTTGGTTTGTTTTTCAGAAAAAATTTTGAAAAAAATTCTCTACAAATAAATTTTCAAGAGTAATTAAACCAAACAAATTTTTTCAAAAAAAATCTCAAAATTTTGTTTGGTTACCTACTTTCCAAAAGCACTCTCTCTCTCATGCATATCAAATCAATCACTTTTTTTAAAACTCTCTCTCCCAAAATAATTTTTCAAAATCATTTCTGAAAAAAGACAAACCAAACAAATTTTCGTACTTTTTATCTCAAAAACTACTCTACAAACACAAACCAAACACACCCTAAGAATCTGGGATGATTTGATATTTATTATAATTGAGTAGATGTGTGTAAAAAAAATTATTGATTGATGTGTAATAGAAAAAAATAATTTTAAATTTTTTTTGAAAAAATTTGTAACCAAATATATTTTAAAAATATTTTTATTAAAAACATGTTTCAAAACAACTATCAAATACACCCTTAAAATGTGGGGCCAGGGAAAGAGTGGGACCCATCTAGAACTTACGTGCAAAGCGTGATGACAGGTGGAGGAGTGGATGGGAACAAATGTCTGCTAGGTTTCACTTCCCCATCTCCACAACACAACCACGTCGTGTGTAAAAGAGGCGCCAACACGCTGTTGCATTCTTCCAAAGGGATTGACTGCTCTCTCCTAAATACCCTCTATGTCCCGTTTGGTTTTTTGAATTAAACATCTTAAGTGAGAATTATTGAATTAATGATATTAATTTATAAATATAAATTAAATTACATTTGTTTGTGTAATAGAATATATAGGATTAGTTGTGGAATGAATTTGTTCATACATATTTAGAGTGTGTAAACAATATATAAATTTTGACTGATGCAAAACAATCACCTTATTTGATTTATGTTTTTAAAAAATGAGTATTTTATTTTTCATATTTTTTTATTTTTAATGAATTTTTAAAAAGATTTTAAGTAAACTTTTTACTTTTTAAATGTACTTATTCTAAATATACCTAAAAAGTAAAAATATTTGTAAAAAAATATTTTAAAAAATCAATAAATATATAAGAATACAAAAATGTACCCCTTTTTTTTTGTATTTTTGATATTTAGTGATTTTTTTAATAAAAAAATTACAAATATTATATTTTTTTAAGTATATTTATATTGAATGTATCTAAAAACTAAAAAAAATTTACTTAAAATATTAAAAAATCCATGAAAGCAAAAAAAATTGAAAAATAAAAAATATAATTTTCTAAAAAAAGATTCAAACCAAACAAGACGATTAAGTTCCATATTTAAAAAGTGCAATTACCCTACCTAAATGTGGAGAATCTACAATTTTTTACGACTACTATTTTTTAACCGATTACAAATTGCGTATTGTTAGCACACTTTTTGAGTGTGCGAGATGAAGCTCTATTAATTAGTTGAGATTATTCTATAAAAATTTTCAATAAGTTTATTCTATTAATTAGTTGAAGCTCTATTAATTAGTTGAGATTATTCTATAAAAGTGGAAGTATATTGATATTTTTTCTTCCAATTTCATAAGTTTCGATTGTGAAAATTGCTAATATCCATAATGAGGATTAGTCCAATGAGGTTTTGATTGGGAATTTAGATTTTTAGTTAAAAACTAAAAAAAAAAATTATTATAAATTGCCAAATCTTTTTCTATTGTTTTTACATTTTTTTTTATCAAAAAATAAAAAAATAACAAAAAAGTAATTCTAAAAAACCTTTGATATTATTTTAAAGAATAAATCTGAAAATTTATCTATTCAGATTTTTTTGAGTGGACGGTAATTGTGTGGTAAAAATTAAGGCTCCGTTTGGTAAGCCTCTCAAAATATAATTTTACGAATTGATTTGAGTGTGTTATTTGTTTGGAGCTTTTAAATCATAATTCTACACCCATTTCTTAAAACTCAATTCAAAACATAATTTATTAATTTTCAAAACTCATAACCAAACACATAATTCAAAACTCTTTTCAAAACTCAATTCAAATCAATATTTTAATTTTGTTAAGATTTTAAATATTTTAATATTTAAATATGTTACGATTTTTTTAATTTTTTAATTTTTTGAATATTCTTAAATATTTTAATTTCAAAATATTAGGATTTTAATTTTTTAAAATTTTAAATATTTTATAAAAATAAATTCAAACTCTATTTTATAAAAATATTTTTAAATATTTTAATTTTTTTTTGTTATGTATTAGCCTCCATTTGGGAAGTGGATTGACTTTTTGGCTTTTTGACTTTTTTGGCTATTTTAGCCTGGGCTAAAAAGTTTGGTTTGGGAAGGGCTTTTTGGCTTTTTGACTTTTTTTTTTTTTTGTGAGAGAAGAATGTAATGATTATGGGTTGGATGTGATATTTTGTTTTTTGTGGCTAAAATAGCCTATTTTGTCTTTTGTGGCTAAAATAACCAAAAAACTCCCGTTTACCTCTTGCCAAACGGAGCCTTAGTTACGATTTGAGTGTAAAATTGTGAAAGTAGTATGAAGTTTCAAGTTATGTGTTTGGTTATGAGTTTTAAAAATAATTTTTTAATTGAGTTTTGTTTTATGTGTTTGGTTATGATTTGAGTGTGGAGTTATTTTTAAATTTAAAATATTACTATTTTAAATTATTTAAAATTTTTGAATATTTCAATTATTTAAATTTTTACGATTTATATTTTTTGAATATTTATTTTATTTTTTTACTTATTAAATTTTTTAGATTATTTAAATATTTATGATTTAAATTTTTTGAATATTTATTTTGAAAAAAATTATTTCTTCTGTAGTATTTTCAATTAAAAATTTGATTAATGTTGTTTTCTGTTAATAATAATTTTTTTAATTGAATTTTAAAAAGAGTTTGGTTATGAGTGTTGATCAGAATTTTTAATAGTGTGAAAGTAGTGTGTTTTGTTATGAGTTATAGTAATTTGAATTAAGTTTTGAAAACTCTTTCTAAAACTCATAACCAAACAAATTTTCTTAATTTACGTGTCAAATCAAACTTTCAAAACTCAATTGCATACTCAATTCAACACTCTATTAAAAAATCATAACCAAACAAATTTTCTATAATCAAATCGTAATTTCACAACTCACGAACTCAAAATATAACTCATACTCTCAAATCATATTTACAAAACTATACCAAACGCAACCTAAATTTTTATGACATGAAATTTATATGTAGAATAAATTTAAATTATAAAATAATAATTTTAAATAATTTTTAAATAATTAAATTTAAATTCATAATATTATATATTTTAAAATAAACATAATTTATAAAAGACCCTATTGAAGCACTGTTTGGAAAGAAGAATATGGAGTTTTTTTTAGTTATTTTAGTCACAAAAGATAAAATAGACTATTTTAGCTACAAAAAATCAATGGCCTCGTTTGGGAAGTGGCTATTTTAGTAGGTTATTTGGCTTTTTGGCTATTTTAGTGGCTATTTTAGTTTTTGTGTTTGGGAAGATGAGATGATTTTTTAGTTGAGTTATTGTATTGAAAAGTGTGTTGAAATGATGTTTAAATTTAAAATGACAGATTTATCCCTAACTTTTTATTTTTTAAAATTGATATAAAGGGGCAAAATGGTAATTTCGCCCTTGGGGCAACACTGTCCGGCTTGTGCCTACACTGTCCGGCAGTAGCCTATTTTCCTTTTTTTTTTTTTTTTTTTTTTTTGAAAATCCATGCACAGTGTTGCTTTTGGGCTAAAAAATCAATGAGGCTATAATAGCCTAATTCTCGGAATTCCAAACAGCGCCAATATCACATCTAATTCATAATCATTACACTTTTTTCTCACAAAAAAAGTCAAAAAAATCAAAAAACTAAAAAATCCTTTCCAAATCAAAATTTTTAACCCAAACTAAAATAATTAAAAAAATTAAAAATACTAAAAAAATCAACCTACTTCCCAAATTAACCCGAATTCATAATCCAATGCCACTACTTTTTGATTAAAATTAGGTTTTTTTCCCCCCAAATCATTTTTGGAGAAATATCTGAAAGGCCCCATACCCAACCCACTTCCACCATTCCACCACCCTCACATGCAATTGCCACCCCTCACAAGTGTATGCGCCCCTATTATCATCTGGACCCCACACTCTCACCGCCCCCCAAAAAAGTAGTAGTACAGTAGCTATATATATGTATGTATGTATAGGTCTTACCTGGCTACAACTCTGCATATAACCTTTTTTGCATTTTTCATCAGTGTCACACCACTGGCGCGTCTATCTCACTTCTCTTTTAAACGCGTGAATCACATCCCCCCACCCTAGGGCTCCTCTTCCTCCCTCCAAATCTACACTATAAACCTCGCTTCCACCTCTTCTCTCTCTTCACTCTCTTGTCATTTTACAAAGACTCATTCCACCATCTCTATGCTGCATCATTCTCTCTCTCTCTCTCTCTCTCTCTCCCCCTTGCTTTCTCTCCCCTTGATTTGGGGGGTTTAGGGGCTTTGGGGGCCCTGAAAAGCCAGCAAGCACTACTGGGAGGCTATAATTGAATCTTAAAGAAGCAGCAACCTATAAGGGTCTACTTCAAAACCCCCCATCTTTTTGGCTCTCCGTGAGTTTGAGTTTAGTTTTGAGTGAGTGATTGATTTGGGTTTACATGGCGGAGGACTTAGACGATGGTGAGTTTTGGCTTCCTCCACAGTTTCTCACCGACGACATGCTCATGGATTTCAAAGCGAACACCATGAAAACCAAACACAGAGAGGTCGATTCTGGGTTTTGTTTTCCCAACGAGTTTCCGTATGGGTTTGGCTCGGATTTGAGTTCTCCGGTGGAGTCCGTGGTGAGCTCTACCGAGACTGAAAGCGACGAGGAAGACTACATAGCTGGGTTGACTCGGAAAATGGCTCGCTCAACTCTCCACGACGATTTGTGGAAAACAGACTCTGTGTTCTCCTATGAGACCCACAAGGTATGTTTATGTTCAGCTTATTTTGTGATTTCTGATTCGATTTAAATCCTCTGTTTCGTTCTTTGTTCTGTTCTGATTTGTGTTTTGTTCTGTTCCTGTAGTCTTGGGCTATGGCTGGCTCGCCTCAATCGACTCTCTGCATGGGTGGTGGTGGTGGTGCTAGCGAACAGGGTTCGAGCCGGGGAAGCCCGAACGGTCCTTCGCAGGTTTCATCGCCGCCGGCTGCGGCTGCGGCGTTACACCGCAACGACGCTGCTTTGGATCTGCTTTACGCGGCCGCAGGGGAGGTCGCGAGGATGAGGATTATTGAAGAGGGTTCTAGGTATAACCAGAAGACCAGTGGACTATTGGGTCCACCTCGAAACCCAAGTCCCGTCTCTTTACCTCTCAAAAACCCTAACCCAAATCTTCGGTTTCACTCCAATCAGTCTCTTTCATATCAGCAATTGCAAGTTGCCCAAGTAGGAACCATTTTTGTGTTCTCTATAATTTATATATGTATTCTTTCATATATGCTGATTGATTTGATTTGCTTGATTTGGTGTAGTTTCAGCAGCTGAAACAGCAACAGATGATGAAGCAACAGAACTCGGCGATTTGGGGACAACAAAACCAGACGACCCACCAAGTGGTTCAGAATAGAGCAAGAAATGGTGGTCGTCCTCTCAACCTCTCACAATCTGCTTGGCCAACTCTTCAACAATCTCAGCAGTCTCAACAGCCGAATTCAGGCATGAGAGCAGTGTTTCTTGGTAATAATAATACTGCGTCCAAACGTGAATGTGCTGGAACAGGGGTGTTCTTGCCTCGTCGAATTGGTAGCCCGACCGAATCCCGCAAAAAGACGGGTTTGTGTTATGTTGATTTTGCGATTTCAGTATGATCTGTTCTTTTTTGCGGTGTTTGATTCGATATTTTCTGATTCACAGGTTGTTCGACTGTTTTGATGCCAGACAGAGTCGTGCAGGCTCTGAACTTGAACTTGGAAGCCATGGAAGCTCAACCCCAGCTCCAATCACGTTATGATGGGGCTTTTACTCCTGAATATGGTAAGAATTACACCATTATTCATTCTCCTTTTTTTTACATCTTTTATACTAAAATCGATCGATTGAAGCTTACGGGGTTTTGTGTTTGTTTGATATGTTCAGATGCAGCTTTGAAGTATCGGAACAATGTCCTCATGGCCCAACAACAGAAGCGCAATGTCCGAGCGCAGACGGGGATGAATCAGGAGCTCCGGTTACCTTCAGAATGGACCTATTGACTCAACCCACCCTGAATCGTCAACATTGGTGTTTTTTTTGAAGCTTTATCAAAATCTGGGGAAGAATTTATGGATAGAAGAAAAAGCTTGATTAGTAGGTTTTTTAGTTTGGAATAGGAAATTAGGAGGAATAATAAATAATAGAACAGGAATAGTTTCAAGATGAATGATGAAGAAAGAAACATTTTAGAAAAAATGGTTTTTTTGGGTAGTGGTAGAAGGGGGTTAATAAGATGTGGTTTTTGAAGGGGCAGGATTGTAACAGTGTTTTTTGGTGTTTTTTTTGGCACAACACAAAGTAGTGTTTGGCTCCCTTTTGGAATGAAAAATAATAATTCGTCAATGTGAGAAGTGGGTTTGAGTCATGTTTTGTTGGAATGTACAAACCTTTCTTCTCTTTGCTCTATACACCATATGGTGCCATGGTTAAATTTGTATTGATGGCTTGTTTTGTTGCAATAAATCAATATTAATGCTAATAATGAATAATTTATTAAATTTTGTTATTCATCTTTTGTGTGTTTTTTGATTGTCTTGATTAATATCTTAAATGTAGTTTTCTCATGGTAATTTTCTTACTTTTGAAGTGGTGACACAGTAATTTAAATTTGAATTGTTGTTTCTCTTTACCCACTGTTGGGCCTGAGGGAGTTTAGCATGGGTTTTATTTTTAATAATTTAAATTTTGATAATTTAATGTGTAGAATTTATTGAATATTATATATTTGTAAAATGTTTTGATGATTTTTTCAATAATGATTCATCTCATTAAAAATACTACCACTAATAGTATTAATGTATTAAAATAACAAAAAAAATAAAAAAAAATATAATTTCAAGATTAAAACATCACATCATTAATGGCGGGACCTACTGTTACCTAATTAGTGAGAGCGCTAATTAGTGCTCTCAAGTATTTTTCTGATTTTTTATCACATAATTATTGATATTTGAGTAATGTGATTTTTTATAAATAATATAATATTTGTTGAGTTTTATGTCTTAAATAATTTAGATTATCAAAATAAAACATGCGGGGAGGTTTCGTGGACTGAAGTTAGCCTCTTAAATAATCGTATTGAAACGAAACAAGCGCTCACGACCGAACCGGCCTCGTAAATTATCGTGTATTCTTTGATGTTGAAGTTGATTTTGCACATTTTTTCTGCTACTTTGAGATACTTGTGTTGTTTGGCAAGTTGATTTGTGACTAAAATAAATTATTTTAGTCGTAATAAATAAAATATTTTTTTTTTTTACAAAAAAAATTAAAAAAGTTAAATTTTTTTTCTAAATTAAGTTTTTTAATTCAAAGTTATAATAATCAGAAAGTTATAAAACTAACTCACTTTTCAAACGGAGACTAATAGTAATTTAGACAGACTAAAGGCTAATTAATTAACCATGAAATGAGTATTGGTAAATTAGTATGGGTTTTTGGTAGTACAAAAAATGAGTTTTTTATTTTTATTTTCTGATTATTAGATGTGTTGTAATCGTAGACTAGTAAATTTTTTAGAATTCGGTTTCTTTGCTGTATGATTCTTTCTTGTCCGAGATCAAACTGGAGTGTTATTAGGATGCGAGGTTTTTTGTTATTAGGATGTGAGGTTTTTTATTGGTCTTGTTTCAACAATTTGCATTGTTGAATATATAGAATTTATTAAGTATTTTATTTTTATAAAAAATTACATTGATCGGATATTGATACTTATTTGATAGGATTAGATTTCTGTTAACAGTAAATATAATTTTTAAAATAAATTATTGATAAAAATTTTATTTGATTATATAATTATCGATATTCGATTAATGTAATTTTTTAAAGGAATAAAATATTCAACAAGTTGTGCACATTGAACGATTTGAAAGTTTTACATATTGAACAATTCAAAATATCAAAACAGAACATGGTTGGGTTTCAAGAATCCAAAACCTAATCCAGTTTTTTATTTGAATGTTGGAACGAACAGGTCTCGTGTTTTGTTGAATTGTGCAGTTTTATGCTCGATTGATGTGTTCTTAGATTTAAAAAAAAAAAAGAAATTATATATGAGCTATATTTTAAAATTTATATAATAATTTAAATTCTAATCAATGTATAACATAATAATTTATCTAAAGGAGCGGTATAAGGGGCACATAAGCCTAAAAGTGCACCGATTTCTTAAACCTTGTTTCACATGCTTTGGTGCTGGCGTTTGACCATCTCATTTGTTGTGGGCCACCACTCTCAATTTTTATTTTTTTTTTTAAATTTTAAATATGATATTTGGATCAATTTATGCATGTTTTGATTAATATTAGATTGTGAAATTAAGGATTAAAACTCTATTAATATTGAAATTTTAAATTTGACAACTGAATTTTTTTTTTTAAATGACTTAAATTCAAAATTTTAAATCTTATTTTTAAGTTTTATTGTATGGGCTTTTGGCCTGTTACTTTACCACTGATCTCCATTAATGGAGCTGGTTCTTTTTTATAATCTTTGGTACTTCTGCCAAGCTTTGTTCTGATCTAGCAAGATCTGTATTAGTTGAGTTAGTTTAACATTAATTAATAACAATTAAGTAGATATAATAAACATAAATTAATAAAGAATTAAGGAAGCAATTAACTAATAGTTAGTGCAGTAGAGAAGTGACTTTTTTTCTGGAATAGAAGATGCTCCAAATGCTTTTCTCCTTTTCCTTTCCCCAATGTCAGGCCCTGTGTTGTCTCTATATGCACCCTTCTATCATCTTTTATTATTAATTATAAAATGGTCCAGATTAATCCTACATGTTACATACATATATAATATAGGGGTATTAGATAGATAGATATGTACATAAGCATAATAATTAGTGGTGACAAAGTTATATCCTACCAAAACAAAAGGCAGTTGTTGCTTAGGAGAGAAGAATTGTGGAGGAGGGGTGCTGTGAGCTGTCAATGTGTACTCATAATGGAAAAGGACTTGTCATTTTCCCTCTTTTTATTTTATTATTTTATTTTTTTCCATGCCATATATTGCAAATGTTTGTATTTATATCTTTGAAATTTGAATGTGAGAGACACATGTTAACTATGATTTGATGATGTATTATAAAGTTGGATTGTGAAATAGGTCAAGAGTAATTTATCCCATGATATATGATATGATATATTATGAGGTAAGTGAAGATTCAATAATATAGAAAAAAAAAAAATACAATTTAGTGTAGATTTAGAAAAAAAAATGTACACATAAGTAATAAATTTTATAAATATTAATATTTAAAATTATATATTTTTTATTATATATATTTGTAAACATTTTTTTTAAAAATTCACTCAACTGATTCTCCCAATAATATCTAATCATCTTAACATTGAATAGGTGAGACTAATTTATCCAACAATGGCCCTGTTTGGTAGAACTGTGGAAAAGTACTTATAACTTATACCTAAACAACTTATACCTTATA
Source organism: Camellia sinensis (assembly GCF_055761805.1). NCBI lineage: Eukaryota > Viridiplantae > Streptophyta > Magnoliopsida > Ericales > Theaceae > Camellia > Camellia sinensis. Next base: position 16,351,808 of record NC_138963.1, on the reverse strand, counting down.
ACTATGAACATAAGTTAATTTCTGACTTATAAATTAAGCATCTCTTGCCCCACTCAAAGAATAAGCTGATTTCTGACTTCCAAAAAGCTATAAGCTAAACTAAATACATCAAAATAACTTAAATTAAGCTGAAAGCTGAAATAAGCAGCTTTTAAGCTGCACCAAATAGGCACAATATATTATTTGAAGTGTGGGTATACATTATATATGTGTCAAACAATTAATAAAGATGGTTGGCAACTGATTTTTTTAGTTAATTTTCTAGTTTTTTAGTTTTTTGACTATTTTAGTTTAGCACTAAAATTTTGTTTGATTTGATTTTTTTGACTTTTGTAAAAAAAAAAAGTGAAATGATTATAATTTGAATGTAACATTTTGTTTTATTGACTTATTTAGTCTGTTTTATTTTTTTTAACCAAAAAACTCTAACCAAACAAATTCTAATAAGTTTGAAAAGATTTTTTTGTAATTGTTTGGTGCATGTTATTAAGCTGCTTAAAGTTTTTTATTTTAAAAAATTTTGCAAAGTATTTGGTAGAATTTATACGTATAATTTGTGAGACAAATAATTTAAATAGATTATTCACATAATTACTTTGGACTGTCGACTACCTATAGTTTTAAAATTTAAAAAAATATTCTGGACGCCCCTATTATAGCAAAAATAACCATCACCCTTTTAGACCCTAACCTTACTCTCATCCCACCGACCACCACTAGTTTTACACTTTCACTGGTTCATGTGGGTTGTGAGGGCGGTGGGGGGTGGGAGAGATGAGATGAGGGATAGAGGTTGAGCAATGACTATGAAAGGTTGGGGGTGACAGCAGGAGCTAATAATTGTGACTAGTGATAGAGAGGGTAAAAGAGAATAGAATTGAAATTTTATGATAAATTAAGATTATTATAATAAAATTATCTTCGAATAGGTGGGTAACAAAGAAAAGTAAAAGAAAAAAAAAGTGATATTATTAGCAACTAACAATAACATATTTCATTATTCCAAGTAGATTGAACAAAGATATTAGAATGATGATATGTCGTTTTTGTCAGGCATGGTGGTGGGTGAGGCATGCTGCTAAATAGGCACGTAGAGCTGGACCCAAGGAGTGATAGCGGAGCATGTTGATGGGGTCTCGAGCCCCCCCAACCCTATTCGTATTGCTAAATATTATGTATTTTAAATAATTTATTAGTTTTTTATATAAATATGAAATTTATATAAATTTATATATATATATATATATTGATCTTATACACACATAAAAAATTTATTAACTTATTTAAAATCCATATAGCTCATTCGTATATGCTTGATTCACTCACAGAGAGATTTTCTCACTTCACAAACAAAGGAAGGCAGGAAGTTCGGCCACTGATGAATGAGGCTTACGATTTTGGGGATTTGTTTTTTGTTTTTTTGGCAGGACTTAGATTAGACTGCTTTTTTTTTTTTTTTTTGTTAGTTAGTAAAATTTTTGGAGTCACGGACGGTAGAAATAAACTTATTTTGAAATATTTAGGATTGGTTTGGGGTGTCTTAAAAAAGTGTACTTTTTGTCTTTTTACGAAAAGATATGCAGAAAAGTAGAGAGGTGATGTTATGGAAAAAAAATAAAAAGATAAAAAGATGAATTATATAGTAGATGCCAAACCAAGCCTTATTTAGGTTGTAGGAATCTAATTTGGTATATGTAAATTGGTTCAGAATATCTCACTTATATAAAAAAATTAAGATAAATTATAAATACATTTTTTAAAATTTGTTTAAAATACAGATTGATCCTTATAATTTAAAAAATTACAAATATCTCATTGTTAGAATTTTTTATTTAGCAAAATTAACTGAAAAAATAAAATTCATAATTACTCTCTTATATAATAATAAAATTACTTAAATTATTAATTGAAATATATTTTTAACATCATTAAAAACTGTTAATTGACTTGATAATTTATTAATAAATGGGTAATTTGTTATAAAATTAAAAATTTTAGGGGATGAAATATAATTTTTAAAATCACAGGAGGCGATTTGTATTTTAATAAAATCTCAGGGGTGAATTTGTAATTTACTCAAAAATTACTATTTTCATTCTATTTTACTTTAAATACATTCTATTATTTATTCTTACGACCCCGCTACGTAGTCTTTTTTTTCCTGTGTTTTTGTTGCAAAAGGAAGAAGAAGAAGAAGAAGAAGAAGGAGGGTGGAGAAGAAGAGAAGGAGAAGAGAAGGAAGAATGAGGAAGAAGAAGAAGAAGAAGGGTGGAGAAGAAGAGAAGGAGAAGAGGAGGAAGGAGGAGGCCTGGAGGGGGCACAATCATAGGGGGAGGAGGCGGAGGCGGGACCGGAGGCGACGACGGTGGTGCTGCGACGATCGGCCGCTACGAGGCGACGGCGGTGGTGCTGCGACGATCTCCTCTCCTCCTCTCTCTTTCTCCCTCTCTCCTCCTCTTTCTCTTCTCCTCTCTTTTCTCCCTCTTTCTCCTCTGTCTCTGTTTTTGAATTCGAAATCGAGCCAAAATCGGGCCACTTTTTTTGAGCTACCAGTCATTTTCGTTATTCTTATTATACATAATTATTATTATCATTTCATTTTTATTCTAAATGTACTCTCCTTTATATATAATAAAGATTAAAAAAAAAAATTTAAAAAATGAAGTGATAATAGACACTCCAAAAAAATCATGCATTATGCGGTTTGCGGCGGCGGCACACGCGGAAGAGACTCGGTTGGAGTTGGGAGGCAGTTTTATTGTACGGTGCGTGTGAGGATAGTGGTGGTGGAAGTGTTGTGTTGCTTTTGCATGTTCTAGGGCTAGTGTGGGTGGACTTGGTCTCCTCTCCCTCCTCCTAATTGTGATTTGGATTTTTTTTTTTTTTTTTAATTGAGTAAGGTTAGAGGTATCAATTTTTTTAATAAATAAATAATTAAATATTTCATATGGATGTAAAATTCATAATTTTATGAACTCTATATTTATATAAGACACTTAATCATTTATTTAATAGAAAATTTAATACATATACCATTTTCCTTCTCATTTCCCATTTCCTCTTTTTTTCTTTCATTCTTGCCGGACGCCTAACTAGTTTTTTTTTCTTTTTTTGATTTATATATTTATTTATTTTTATTTTTGTCTACTTGTGTAATTTGTAAAAAAATTCAAAATCTTACACTAGAAAAGTGATTACACAATTATTAAATCAAATGTCCGAATTATATTTCTTACTACTAAAAAAGCTAAAGAAAGAAAGAAAGAAAGAACAAGATAATAATATTTTAGGATTTTTTTTTTTTGGTTGTTTGTTAATGTCTACTGTGTGAATGATTTTCCAATCACACTGCCCAACTCAATATTCAGCTGGAGAACATTGGCAGAATAGATGACACCTGGTTAACCTGTAACAAAAAGAGAAGATTCCGGCGGTAGTTCGTCCACCCGGGGGCACTCCGTCGATCAAGTCAGTATATCTCTCAAAGATAATCAAAAAATGTTTAACTCACAAGACAGAATATAAAGTGCGTACCTTAGATCCATGGGGTGCCTCTCTTTTATAGTTACCTAAATCTTAATCCCAATAGAAGCCTTACTTCTATGGATTCCTGTTCAGTACTTACTTTGGACTCCTCAAGAAATAAAGATAAACTCCCTAAGAGTTTTATCCTTATCTTAGCTAAGTCTCCTCTTTATTCTAGGACTCTTGTCCCTTGTCCCTTATCCACTTATCTCGGATTTCGACATCTTCGGAGATAACCTCGGCTTAACCGAGATTACCTCGGCGTTATGACCTGGACACGTGGCACCTCGGCTGAAACGTCGGCATCACCTTGCCACGTGTTGGGACTCAGAAAATATATCCCCACAACTGCCCCCTAGGTCCCATTACCTCGGCATTCTGAGGTGATGAAACCTATATCTGTGCTTCCTTTCAGTACGTCGGCTTAACGACTTCTAGCCGAGATCATCATTTAAAGGCCGACATGCCTTTTTTTTTAAAAATCAAGACTTCTAAGTGCCCTTCCATGTTTGTGAGCTGTCGTGCACAAACAACTCAATTGTTTCAGCCACTCGTCTTCCTCTTACTGGATCGTACTCCAGACGTACCTGTAGATCGTTTTTGCGCCTGTATGCGCCGCCTGACGGATTCCGTTTTTCTAGAATCATTATTTTCCCTTTTGCCGTCGTTTCAAGTTTTAATCAAAACTTTTTCTTTCCCCCGTCTTTTCACTTTACTCTTTCATGTCTGAAGCTTTTCTCTCTCTTTTTTGTTTTACCCTTCGAAATCCTCCATTGCTCAAGCTTTCAAAATTCTGCAACCACCGGCGTGCGCTTTCTTCGACTAGGTTCGTGCTGATTCTCCGGTCCGCCACCGTCGTCTCACTTTGGCAACATTTAACACCGGCTTCGTTCTTCCTTTGGTAATACACTATTCCTTCTTATTTCAGTTTCTAAAATTTTTTTTCTTGAACTTGCTGCCATTACTACTTTGCTTGAACATTCGATCTTGTAAATCATACATCTGAATGTGTTTTTTCCACGATTTTGCGCTTGCCTATATTTTGAACACACGCATTGCTTCACCACTTCCCTATACTTTTGCCATTGTTCTTGGCCCTATACTTCTTGTATTCTTTATGCTCTTGATAGACCATCTCTGTTCTTGATTCTGAAACTCCGTTTCTTGTTTTCTATTTTTTTGTGCCTTTTCCAGATTCGTACCTTCAACTTTGTTTCCATAGACTTAGGTTTGGGATTTGTCTGTAGAACCTAGATTTTAGGGCAAAACTGAAACATCCTTTACAAATTTCTGCACCAGCTCAAACCTAGGTTTTTGCTGAGGTCCCAATAACCCTTTTTTAAACATCTTCTTTCCAAAATCCTATACCTTTAGTTATCCCGATATCATGGGTATGTGGAAACATCAGGTAGACACCCCTTCCAAGCTAGAATTTTTTAGGCAAGAGTTTGAAATCCCAGCCGACGTCAATCTGAGGTTGGCTGGAGATGATGACTCCATCATGCCTACAGATAATTCCATGCCCTTCTCTGTGATTGCCTTTATTGAGTGTGGACTTCGGTTTTCAATTGACCCTTTTTTCGTTAAATCTTTCACTTTTATAAGTTGAACCCAATGCAACTCGCCATCAATTCTTACCGAGTTATTACTGGTACCATAGTTTTAGTCAAACAAGAGAATGCCAGGATTACGCTTGCCGATTTCCAGTACTGTTATACCATGTGTCGCCTTAGAAAAGACACGGACTATGTCTATTACCTCAAGCCGAGATTCACTGATTATGAAATCGTAGCCGACCTCCCTGACTCCAACAAGGGCGCTGGAGACGATTACTTCATCGTCTCGGGCAATTGGGAGTTTCAGCCAAACGATGTCCTCCATCTTTATCCCTTAAGCCGAACAGTTCTTGGGGAATGAGCTGGTAAGGGCCACCCTTCATTAGTCTTCTTATCTTCTTGTATAAAGTTTTCAATATTCTGTTCTAATGTCTGTGCTGTTCTATCTTTGCAGTTCTTCCACAGCCTCCAAAGAACTTTCGCCAATCCTTCTTCCCTAGCAAGGATTTGAAGAAGCTACTGAACCTACCAGTCCATAAACGGAAGGCGCCTTTGCTTCTCAACCTTATCCCAACTTATAAGTCAGCTCTGCCCGACGTCCCTAAGAGGAAGAAGAAAAGCCTTTTTCCACCTTCTGCCACAACTCCATAGACTGCGTCCACATCTCAGATAGATCAAGGGTCAACTTCTGATCCAGCTGACCAGCCATCAACCTCGGCTCCATACTTGATTCCAATATCACAACGCTGCCGTCGACGCCGAACAGTTCCGACTGCCAAGATTGGTCGCCCAAAACCAATTGCAAAAGGTCTCTTGGCCAGCATCCCTTCTGATGTTGATGCACAACCAACAAAAACCCTGCCTCCTCCAAAGCCAAAACGAATCAAGAAGGCTCAACCAAAGGCTAAAGTAACTCAGACTGAGTCTGTGGATACTTTGCCGATTTCCAAGTTGGCTGAAAGTGACAAATCTCAACCCTCTGTTGGGAAGAGGCGCTTTGAAACCCAGCCATCAGAATCCCCAAAATCCAAAAAGTCGAGGTCATCTTCTGCGACCACCTCGGGGTCTAAAAAGAATGATGCCCCTTGGGCTCCAAAAATTACTCTGGAAGATAAGCCAGTCATGGCTAACGACAGTGCTGATGACATCAACATCGGCGTAGCCCTCAGTACTGCTCTGCTCCTCCCCGGCGATCTTAATCGAAATGCCGAGCTGAGCGAGTACGAAAACTACGCTTTGATGCTTCAACGCTCTGTTCAAGCAAGTGTCTTTCATCTGGTACTTTTTTCCTTTTTTCTCATACTTAGAAATTTTCTAATAACTTTTGTTTTGTTCAATTTCAGGCCATCCAGCATGCCCATTCTTTCTCTGTTCAATTTTTTGAAAATCGAGAGAAGTTGACCGAGATGAAGAAGGAGCTCTTTGCTCTTCAAAAAGCCAACAAGAGTTTACAATCAAAGATGAAAAAGTTGGAGGACGAAGCTGAGGCTGCAATCAAAGCCCAAACTGACGCTGAAGAGAAGGCTGAATCTGCCGAAGCCATCAGAAAGGTTTCTGAGTCCCAAAGAAAAGAGGCCGAGGAGAAGATGGCCCAAGCCGAAAAAGAGCTTCAAGAAGCCTTGGCCACCAAAGAGGTTGAAATCAAAGACGCCGACGAAAAGGCATATGCTCAGGGTATGGCCGACGTTACGGAAGCTTATGAAATTCAAGTGAAGCAGGCATGTAACAAGGGTTTCACCCTTGGTTGGATGTCTCTTCTAAAGAAGCTTAAGGTCCCTGAGGACTCGCCACTTCAGAAAGCCGACGCTATTCCTTTTCCGTTCCCTCCAACTCCTCCACCAGCTCAATTCGATGATAAATCTGAATCTGAAGACGAGACCCTGGTGAGAAGACCCAAGGAAGCAATTGGGGCCAAGTCTCCTCCTCAAAATGAGCAAGTCTTGGACTTGACTCAAGATGAGGAGGGTGAGGAGGTTCTTGAAGATGTTGCTCCTGAGAGGGTTTCAGCCGACGTCCTCTTAGCCGACAAGAGTATTGATGAAACTTTGCAAGAGATTGATGCTGAGCTTGTGGCGGAGAAGGCGGCTGATGTGGCTTCTCAATAGTCGCCCGAGGTCCCAACCCAGCTTACTGTCGATGCTGAGGAACCTTAGTTTTCATGTCTTTTCTTTTGTACTTTGTTTTTCTTTGTTTTTGAAACAATGTAAGCCCTCCGTATGGCCGATGTGCCCTCTCTTTGTTGAATGCTAATAGAACTTTCCTTTACTGAGTGCTTATACCTTTGTCTTTTCTTGACTGCTTTTGTGTGATTCTATACTTAGAATATTCTGTATGTCTTTTACATACTCTTCCTTCTTTGTGCAATCTTCTCAGGGTGACACAACTTGGATAGACAAACTTCTTGGTTGAACTTGACTTGTAAACTTTTAACAAGTGTTGAACATCATACTGGTTTAACTCAACGTGTAAATTGATACAAATTTCAACAAGTGTTTAAATAATAATCTGGGTTTAACTTTAATTTGTAAATTGTCCACAAATTTCAACAAGTATTAAATAATGATTTCGGTTTAACTTAACTTGTAAATTGTCCACGAATTTCAACAAGTGTTAAACAATGATTTCGGTTTAATTTAACTTGTAAATTGTCCACAAATTTCAACAGGTGTTAAGCAATGATTTAGGTTTAACTTCAACTTGTAAATTGTCCACAAATTTTAACAAGTGTTAACCAATGATTTCGGCTTGACTTTAACTTGTAAATTGTCCACAAATTTCAACAAGTGTTAAGCAATGATTTCGGTTTAACTTAACTTGTAAATTGTCCACAAATTTTAACAAGTGTTAACCAATGATTTCGGCTTGACTTTAACTTGTAAATTGTCCACAAATTTCAACAAGTGTTAAGCAATGATTTCGGTTTAACTTAACTTGTAAATTGTCCACAAATTTCAACAAGTGTTAAGCAATGATTTTGGCTTAACTTCAACTTGTAAATTGTCCACAAATTTCAACAAGTGTTTAAGCAATGATTTCGGTTTAACTTAACTTGTAAATTGTTCACATATTTCAACAAGTGTTAAATAATGATTTCGGCTTAACTTCAACTTGTAAATTGTCCACAAATTTCAACAAGTGTTAAGCAATGATTTCGGCTTAACTTAACTTGTAAATTATCCACAAATTTCAACAAGTGTTTAAGCAATGATTTCGGGTTAACTCAACTTGTAAATGGTCCACAAATTTCAACAAGTGTTAAGCAATGATTTCAGCTTAACTTCAACTTGTAAATTGTCCACAAATTTCAACAAATGTTAAGCAATGATTTCGGCTTAACTTCAACTTGTAAATTGTCCACAAATTTTAACAAGTGTTAACCAATGATTTTGGCTTGACTTTAACTTGTAAATTGTCCACAAATTTCAACAAGTGTTAAGCAATGATTTCGGTTTAACTTAACTTGTAAATTATCCACAAATTTCAACAAGTGTTAAGCAATGATTTCGGCTTAACTTCAACTTGTAAATTGTCCACAAATTTCAACAAGCGTTTAAGTAATGATTTCGGTTTAACTTAACTTGTAAATTGTCCACAAATTTCAACAAGTGTTAAGCAATGATTTCGGCTTAACTTAACTTGTAAATTATCCACAAATTTCAACAAGTGTTAAACAATGATTTCGGCTTAACTTCAACTTGTAAATTGTCCACAAATTTCAACAAGTGTTTAAGCAATGATTTCGGTTTAACTTAACTTGTAAATTGTCCACAAATTTCAACAAGTGTTAAACATATTCTTCTTTTCTCTGCCCCCTAATGTGAACCTGAGTTCTACTTGGATTCTCATTATGCATGTATTCTAGAGACAATGTCAAGTATCTTGAAAAAAGAACTGAATCTTTATTTATTTACTTCGGCAAATGGAAAAGGAACAAAGAAATTTTAATGATAGAAAAATTTCAAATTACAAGTGTTCCAAGGTCTTGGCAACTCTTTGCCCTCATTATCTTCAAGCCGATATGCCCCATTACCCAGTACCGAGATGATTCTGTAGGGTCCTTCCCAATTTGGTCCAAGTTTGCCCTCTCAGGGATCCTTTTTGTTGCCGACGACTTTTCTTAAGACGAGGTCACCAATATGAAATTCCCTTGGGTTAACCTTCTTGTTATAAGCTCTGGCAAGCTGTTGCTGGTATGCTGCGAGCTGAATTGCAGCTTTCTCCCTTCGTTCTTCTAGAAGATCTAGATCTCGGGCTAAGAGTACATCATTAGTCCCGTTCTCTACCCCCTGGGTTCTGATCCCAGGGATGCTGACCTCCGATGGAATGACTGTTTCTGTGCCATAAGCCATGGCAAAGGGGGATTCCCCTGTTGATCTTCTCGGCGTAGTCCGATATGCCTAGAGCACATTGGGTAATTCGTCTACCCACTTGCCTTTTGCTGCTTGCAGCCTCTTCTTTATCCCATGCAAAATTACTTTGTTGGATGCTTCTGCTTGTCCATTGCTTTGTGGAAAGCTTGGGGTCGAAAAGTAGTTCTTGATCTTGAACTTTGCACAGAAGTTCTTGATTAGTTTACTGTCAAATTGAGTTCCATTGTTTGCAACAATTGCTCTTGGAATCCCAAATCTGGTAATAATGTTTTTCCAAATGAAGTTCTTCACGTCCACATCTCGGATCTTGGCAAGAGGTTTAGCTTCTATCCATTTAGTGAAGTAGTCCGTTACTACCAACAAGTACTTCCTTTGTCCAGTTGCTTGGGGTAATTGCCCAACGAGATCCATGCCCTATTGGGCAAATGGCCAAGGACTGGATACATGGTTCAGGTCAGCAGCTGGCTGGTGTATCAAAGGTGCAAACCTTTGGCATTGTTCACACTTCTTTAAGTAGGCTTCTGCATCTTTTTGCATGTAAGGCCACCAATACCCCAGGTAATGGCCCTATGAACTAGTGATCTGCCCCCAGCGTGGCTTCCACAAATTCTTTCATGGATTTCATATAAAAAATCTTCAACCTGCAAAGGGTGTACGCACCTTAAAAGGGGTCCAGTGAAGGACCTTCTGTAGAGATATCCTTCTACTATCAGACTGAATCTTGCAGACTTCAATCTGATCTTGTGTGCCTCATTGCGGTCATCTGGCAGCTTTCTTTCTTTTAGAAACGCAACAATTGCGTCCATCCAGCTTGGTCCTATGTCTACGCACATTGCTTCATGCTTCGTGGTTACTGGTTCAATGCTCGGGCCCGACAGGTAATCAATCATTATTGTCCTTGCTTTTCCGGGTTGTACTGCACTAGCTAGGTTAGCCAACGCATCGGCGTGGCTGTTATCATCTCGGCTTACCTGAAGTAGTCGGTAGTTCTGAAACAAGGTTGACAGCCTGATGACTTCCTTTGCGTAGGCCGACATTCGTTCATCTCGGGCTGCAAACTCGCCTGTTGTCTGGTTAACTATTAGTTGTAAATCACAAAAAACTATTACCTCATCTGCTTGCACTGCTGCTGCCAACTTCAGTCCTGTAATGAGTGCTTCATACTCTGCTTCATTATTTGAGGCCTTGAACCCCAAACGAATTGACTGTTCTAGTACCTGCCCATCTGGGGATATCAATACTACTTCTGCCCCCGCTCCTTGTCGGTTTGAACTCCCATCAACAAACAGTCGAAAGGAGTCGCCGATGTAAATGCTGCAGGGTCTTTCCTTTGTTCTCTTTCCTTTGTTCTTTTGCCTTTGACTGTGCTTCTCCTTACTTGGTTAGACATCGCTCATCCTGGCTCAACAGAGCCCGATGTTCGATGGATTTTGGTGTGAACTCGGCCACGAAGTTGGCTAGAACCTAGCCTTTGATTGCTGTCCTTGGCCTGTACTCCAGGTCATACTGGCCTAGGGTGACTGCCCACCTGGCTATTCTTTCTGTTAGGTCTCCTTGTTGCAGTAAGGACTTTAAGGGGTGCTCTATTAGCACCACAATTTTATGGGCCTGGAAGTAATGGTTCAACTTCTTTGAAGCCATTACTAAAGCTAGTGCCAGTTTCTCTAAGGGCAGATACCTCGTTTCTGCATCGGCTAGGGTTTTGCTTACATAGTAAACAGTCCTTTGTTCCCCTTTCTCTTCTCGGATTAGTACTGCCCTTATCGCATGTTCTGAAACGGCTAAGTACAGGAACGGCTCCTCCCTAGGTTTTGGATTTGAAAGAACTAGAGCTGTGGTCGAGTACTTCTTCAGGTCGGCCAAAGCGGCTTCGCATTCTTCTGTCCACAGGAAGCCTGTGGCTTTCTTCACCAAGTTGAAGAAAGGTCTGCACTTATCTGAGCTTCTACTGATGAATCTGTTTAGGACTACGGCCCTTCCAGTTAGCATCTGCACCTATTTTGCCGACGTCGAGCTCTTCAACTCTAGGATGGCCTTGATTTGATCTGGGCTGGCCTTGATGCCCCTTCTAGTCACCAGGTATCCTAAAAACTTACCAGATCCAACTCCAAATGCACACTTCGATGCATTGAGTCGGAGCCGATATGTTTTAAGGATTTCAAAGACTGCTTTTAGATCGGCGAGATGACCTTCAGGCTCCTTGATCTTAACGACCATGTCATCAATGTAGACTTCTACTGTTCGGCCAATCAGGTGTTTGAACATTTTGGTTACCAGCCTTTGGTAAGTTGCTCCTGAGTTTTTCAACCCGAAAGGCATTACTCTGTAACAGTACAGGCCTTTTAGGGTGATGAACGTGGTCTTCTCTTCATCTGGGGGGTACATGGCTATCTGGTGGTACCCCTTGTAGGCGTCTAGGAAGCTCATTCTTCCATGCCCTGAAGTGGCTCTACTAGCTGGTCAATCTTGGGTAGAGGAAAGTTGTCTTTGGGACAGGCTTTGTTGAGGCTGGTGAAGTCTACGCAGACCCTCCATTTACCGTTCTTCTTTTTTACCACCACTGTATTTGATAGCCATGTCGGGTAGTGTACTTCTCTAATGGCCCTGGCCTCCAGAAGTCTGTCTACTTCTTCCTCTACTGCTTCGACGTGCATCAACGTCGGTCTTCTAGCTCGCTGAATTATAGGCTTGGCCGACCTGTCAACATTCAGTCTGTGGCACGTGACCTCGGGGTCAATGCCAGTCATTTCGTAAGGTGTCCAAGCAAACACGTCAATATTTGCTTTCAAAAAAGTTTCCAACTCTTTTTTCTCTTTTTCGGCTAAGCTCGAGCCGAGAAGAAAGAAGCGTTCTTCATCCCCATCCTGCACGAGAATTTTCTTTAGTGCCTCCTCGCTCTTCTCGGCTGGCTCCTTGCCGACGTGTTTTAGGACTTCCACGTCCTCATCTTCAATTTTTGCCTTTTCTGGCTCTCATATGCTGCAGGTAGATTTTATTGCTGCCATAGAGCAAGTCTTCGTCTGCAGCTGATCGCCTTTGACTTCCTCTATCCCATGCTCTGCTGGGAATCGCAATAGTTAATGCAATGTTGAGAGAACTGCCCCCATTGCATGCAACCATGGTCTTCCCAAGATGATGTTGTAAGGGGAGGGTGTGTCGATGATGGTGAATTCTGTCTTGATCTTCCTGGTGCCTACCTGCACCTCCAAGTTTACTATTCCCAGTAGCCATGTCGGAGTTCCATTGAACCCAACCATTGGGCCATTGGATTGTTCCATATTATCTGGGTGAAGGCCAAGCTCTTTGTAACATCGGACGTATATGATGTCACAAGAGCTGCCTTGGTCAATCAAGATGCGTTTCACTTGGCACTCCCCAACTTGGAGGGATACTACCAAGGCATCATTGTGCGGATGCTGGACCATCTCTAGGTCGGCTTCAGTAAAGGTTATCATTGGTCCCTGGCACTCTTCTGCCCGATGCCTTTTCTCCCCAACTTGGTAGACATGTTGTAGGTGTTTTACCTTCTAGGTCTCTCCTCGAATTTCGTTTTCGTTGACCTTCGAGTGGATTACGTTGATTACCCGAGGTTCTCCTGCCTACGGTTGCTGTGCTGGGGGAGGTGGGACTGCTGGTGCCTGAGGCAACCTTGCCCGTTCTTCCCTTATCCTGGTCTCATCGACAAGGTCTCTCAGATGTCCTTGTCTCACCAGGTCTTCCAAATATGTTTTCAGGGCTCTACAACCCTGAGTTGTATGCCCATCTTCATTGTGGTAGGCACAATGTCTGCCAATGTTTCTTCCCATGAACTCTCCTGGAGTCCTCGCTGGCGTTCTGAAATAGAGATGGTTCTGAATTTGATCCAGGACTTTGGGGATTGGGATTCGGAACACAGTTGTTACTGCTTGTGTGGCCCTCAGTTCTGCCTCTTGCCTGCTCGTTCCATTGTTACCTCGGCCTCGCTTCGGGGAGTCGTTTGTTTTTTCTTGTTTTATCTCCCTGGTTCCCAACGTGTCTTCTTCGGCTCTGGCGTACTTCTCGATTCTCGCCATGAGCTCTTCCATACTTTTTGGCAATGTCTTTGCCAAAGACTTTCGTAGTGGACAGTTGTCTTTTAAGCTGTTCTTGAAAGATACGACTGCCACCTCTTGATTATATTCGGGTATTCGATTGATCACCTCATGGTATCTTTTTGCATAGGCCCTAAAACCTTCATCCTTGCTGATCTTCAGAGCCATCAGTGCGTCCACCCTCAATGGCTACAGCTTGTTTGTCACAAACCTGGCCACAAACATCTCGGCCAGGCCTTCCCAAGTCTTTACACTTCCCTTCGGTAGTTTGTAGAACCAATTTGATGTAATTTCCCCGAAGGACGAGGGGAACACTTTGCAGAGCAACGACTCGTTCCCACTATATAATGCCATTGAGTTCAAATACAGTCCAACGTGGAAATTGGAGTCTGACTTACCATCGTATATTTGAAACCTCGGCATACTGAATCTCTTTGGCGCCTCAAATCTGTCTAATTCCACCGAGAATGGTGTCCTCGGCTTATCTGGAGAGGTTACCTCGGCGTCGGCATTCTGTTGCTTCCTCTTGAGGTAATCTCTTAAGTTTTCTTTGCTCCGCCCAGAAGCTTGGCTATCTTTTGACTTTAGTCTTTTCGGTATATTACTCTCGGTCTCGTGGTGAGCCCTTTTCGACCCTTCTCCATGAGTTGTGTCGAAGCACAATACCTGCCCCTGAACATGCCGATGTCCTTTGGGGTCTGCCTCTCTTGTGCGATGCGTCCTCCGTGATTCTTCTCTTCTTGATTCTCTTCGTCCGACCTCCCTAGAAGGTCAGTGAGAGTGTCTTTCACTTCCGTTGTGCTGAAGGGCTATGGGGATTGTTTTCTGTCCTTCCTTCTGTGTATTGGCCGCTGGAACCGACGTGTCCTACAGGGAAATGGTGGCTGCATGACGTTATTTTGCATCATGAAATTGACGACCGACTGTAGGTCCGCCAATTTGTTTGCCATATCTCTTACCTCTTCGTCCCTCCGCAGGCACCTATCATTCCATACCTGGAGGTCGTCCTCGTTGTAGTACCCACTTTGATCTGGTTTCTTTGGTGCACCGCCAGTCTGACCAACGTCTTTTACTCCGTGATTCTGGTCACGAGTTTCTGCGTTGCATTCGTCTCCTGTGATGTCAAGGTCAATTGGTCTCCCACTCCCAGCAGGAGTGTCGTCCCCAACCTTTTCTTTCTGTCCGTTACTGGCCATCTATTCTACTTTCTTTCCCATAGACGACGCCAAATTGTGTGAGTGATTTTCCGATCACACTGCCCAACTCAGTATTCAGTTGGAGAACACTGACAGAATAGATGACACCTGGCTAACCTGTAACAAAAAGAGAAGATTCTGGCGGTGGTTCGTCCACCCGGGGGCACTCCGACGATCAAGTCAGTATATCTCTGAAAGATAATCAAAAGGTGCTTAACTCACTAGACAGAATATAAAGTGCGTATCTCTTTTATAGTTACCTCAATCCTAATCCCAATAGAAGCCTTACTTTTATGAATTCCTGTTCGGTACTTACTTTGGACTCCTCAAGAGATAAAGATAAACTCCCTAAGAGTTTTATCCTTATCTTAGCTAAGTCTCCTCTTTATTCTAGGACTCTTGTCCCTTATCCCTTATCCACTTATCTGGGATTTCGACATCTTCGGAGATAACCTCGGCCTAACCGAGATTACCTCGGCGTTATGACCTGGACACGTGGCACCTCGGCTGAAACGTCGACATCACCTTGCCACGTGTTAGTACTCATAAAATATATGTCTACATCTACAGTCTTCAAAGACTAGCCTAATTATATGATTAGCTAAGATCATCTCTAATTTTTTTTTATCTTTTATATATATATATATATATATTTGTTAATGTCTATAGTCTTCAAAGACTAGCCTAATTATATGATTAGCTAAGATCATCTCTATTTTTTTTTTATCTTTTATACTTTATCAAATTTAAATTTGATGAATAATCGTACAAAACTAGTGCTCCAACAGTTCATCTTTTGTTTCATCAAATTGAGAATATCTCAAAATTTTCATCAAATTGAGGATATTTGAACCTTTCACCAAATTATTGTTGAGTGACGTTAGCTCTTGAGCAGTGGACAACCGGTCGGATGTCCCCCGATTGTCCCCCAGTCAACCATCTCCTTGCAAATTTAAAAAAAAAAATTACATTGGCCTGTCGATTGGCCGGTTGTTTCCCCGATCGTCCTCCCGGTCAACTGGTGGTTTGATGAAATCTCAAATCACTCCGTTAGAACGTGCGATATCAAATCAAACTTTTCATTTTTATCAAATTTAAAGTGAAATTGGATGAAAATTTTGAGTACAACGTTGGAAATGTTCTAAGCAGTCTTAACTATTTGGTGACTTTGTTGAAATTGTAGAAATGAAAGTAATTGGGGATTTCAATTTCAGTGTAACGCATAATGAGTTAGAGAAACGATTTTAATTTATAGGTCTCATTCAGAGATCCTATATATCATTATTTATTCTCTTGAATTTGATTAATTTATAATATCACTTTTGTTAATATGAACAACCCATCAATAAGATGTAAATGGAAAAAAAAAAAAAAAGAGAAATAGGAGGGAACATGCCTTTGATCTCAATCCTCTTATTCAAACACACTGTTGTTATTTTACAGCAAAATTACCTACAAAGTAAGTTGGAGTTTAATATTCCTAGTTGATAAATTACGAAGATATTTTTGGCTCGATTAACTTGTGAAATTGTTAAATTCACAATTTAGCATTATTTTTAGAGCATCAAGAGATCATAACTTGAGACAAAAAAATCTTTTGCAAGTGACAAGATTCAAAGCCCATACTTAAATTTCCTTAGGTTGTATTTGGTTGGGAGATTTGGGGAGGAATTTGGAAAATGAAAGGGAAAAGGTGTGTGAAAGTAGGTGAAATTTAGGCTTGTTTTATTCACATTTCACCTACCTTTTCCATTTTCCTTTACAAATCCCTCATCAAATCTTCCAACCAAACACAGCATTAAGAAATGCAAGAATTTAACTTCAGAGTGGTATTATGGGATGCTTTTGCTTAAATTTTTGTCTTGAGGTTTTGTGTGATTGTGAGTTGGACAAGTGGACAACAACAAGAAGAGCAGTCCAAAAACAAGGTTGGAAATGCGTGTGTGTTTTGAAGTCAACTCGTGTTTCAAAGTTTGAATTTTGAATATTAGTACTAAGTAAATCACTTAAACCCATTATCTAATCTAATAGGACATCATTAAACTTTGTTTTAAATGGCAACTTGGTTTTGAAAATTCTACGAGTAAAATTCAAAAGTGATTTTGTTTTTATGCTTTTGTTATCTCCTGACATTCTTTAATTCTAATTTACTTATCCACACACCATCATTTCCACTGCCGTCTATCTATGTGATTGGTATGCCTGAAAATTATTAGGCCTATAAGAATGAGTCCAGTTAAGCACTAATGAATTTAAATTGAAATTTTAAGGAGTTAAAAATATGTTTTAATTTGCATATGTAACGAATCGATATCAAATTAGTTTTTAATAAGTTAAATATGAATCGAGTTTGAGTAATTTAATTTGTTTTGAGACTCTAATTATTAAATATTTTCAGAATATCATATAATATTATTTACGTAATATTCTTAATCAATAAGAAACCATGACACAAATTAAATAGGTCACATACTCTATCTCGTAACTACCTAATAAAGATAAATCAGAATGTTCCACTTATAAATTTTTTTGATATGGTTTAAAATATTACTAATTAATGTCATATCAGTATTCCGAAATTACTTACTCAAGATTATCTTTACATTTCTAGATGCCCTTGTTATTTTGTTTGTTGTATTGAAATTGAATACAATAATGAAATTGCTAAAGTTGCTTTTAGGGAGAGAAATGAAGAATCAATTAAACAGTATGCCAATTGACAAGTTTGTGTGGCACCATAGCAAGTTATATAATTTTTTTACCAAAAAAAAAAAAAGAAAGGAAATTTATTAGAATTTTTTTTTTCAAGTGTTTGTAAGATATTTTTGTATTTCAAAGTCCTATTATTTGGACATTTGATCTACTAAACCCTAATTGTCATATTTAAGGTATTTTATAGACATTTATACCTTTACAAATATTTTTTAAACGGTTTGCAATTTGGTAATGTGAACATTCATATTTTACAATGTGAATGTTCACATTGACGTGTTAACATTCACATTGATGGTGTGAACATTCACATTGATGGTGTGAACATTCACATCACGAAACATTCACACTGTAAATGTGAATATTATTAGGGGTATTTTGGTAATTATGTTACCCATAAGACTTATTAGAATATAAGAAAATAATGTGGACTAAATGAAACATAAGTAGGTAAAAAGGGATTTATGAAAAAAGTGTCCCAATATATATATATATATATAAATTCTATGATGCCTATCTCATTTAAAATTCATGCAATAATAATATTACAATGATTAAATTTAAATATTATCAAACATGTCTCATTTTTCATGTTTCACACTTCATTAGTGTGGGCATCAGATTGTATTATCCCAAGTTTGATCACCACAACATTTTAAAAAAAATTGTATTGATTTTTAATTTTTTTTTTTTTTTTTTGCAGTTGCCTATATATGTACTTGTGTGTTCACAAAAAAAAAGAAAAAAAAAAAAAGAAGAGGTTTTACATATTAAAATTTAGGGATAGAATTATTTTTTAAGCATCAAATATTTTTGATGCGAAAAGTGTAGTTCTTATATTTTTAGCAATGAAATTGGACATTAGTGATGAATTATTATTATTTTGGGATCAAATTTTTTGTCTCAAAAAATAAATCATTTTGAGGCTAAATTATTTTATCCCTAAAAGTCTACTTATTAGTGATATTTTCAAAATTTTGTCACTAAAAATTTTGTTTTTTATTTTTCAGGATGATCTTTTAGCGACTATGCTCACGAAGGTAGAGATTAGTTTCTAAATGTCTTTTGTAACAAAATTTTTATTTTAAATATTTAATTTCTAAAACTCTTATATATTATAATAATTTGTTAAAAAAAATTTAATATTATAAAAATTAATCACATAATCAAACATAACTCTCACACATTTATTTTCCTATAATTAATTTTTACCCAGATAGAAAAACTGGTCTGACTGTCTATGCCATTTGGTTTCCTGAGAACAGCCCCATTGTTGTTTTCATGTTCACAAAGTTCCAAAACCAATCTCTCTCTCTCTCTCTCTCTCTCTCTCTCTCTCTCGTAACAAATTCAACGGTTGCTCAACCAACTAACAAGCACAGACCTGTTGATGATGATGTTACATTACAAACGATTAAAAAGACAAAAAATAATAATAATAATAATAATAAAAAGAAAAAGAGATTAGGTGAATTAAGATTGACTGTAAAAATAATAAAGGATTATACTTACAATAATGATATAGCGATGATTTGATTGGGCGGATCAACCAAGGATTGATATTAAAAAATACTATTATGAATTTTTTTTTTAAAAAAGCACGAAGTCGTGACTGCAGGCAGAGAATATGACTTTGGTTATTTTGGGAAAAAATGCTTGGGAACACTAATTAGTGCTCTCACTAATTAGGTGGCAGTGGGTCCTGTCATTAATGATGTGATATTTTGGTCTTGGAGTTCTATTATTTTTTTTTTAACTTTTTTAATGCATTAGTGCTATTAGTGGTGATGTTTTTAGTGGGATGAATCATTGTTGTATTTTGGGAGGATGATTGGAACTCATTTTTTAAACAATAATGATAGAGATTATTAATTTTAAAACTTTAAAAATATCACTAATGACATGACACTCAATAAAAAAAGAAAAAAAATACAACACCAAGATCAAAACATCAAATCATTCTGGTGGGGCCTACTACCACATCATTAGTGATAGCACTAATTCGTGCTCACTCATTTTCCTTTTTTTAAATTTTAATTTATTTTGAATCATATTATTTTTTATATTTTTTACATATTCTTTTAACAAAAGTAAAAAAAAAAAAAAAACTTTTGATTATCTTCCCAAAATAATCGTTAGAGTTATTTTGGGAAGATGGTTAAAAATTGATTTTTTGATTTTTTTTTTGTAAAAAATGTGTACAAATATAAGAGATGATGTGATCCAGAATAAATAAAAAATTGAAAGATAACTTTTAACCATCTTTTCAAAATAAATAATGTTATATACTAACTATTTAGTATTTGTAACGTTATTAATAAGTGAGATCAATAATAATATCATAATTAATGTTAATATAATAGTTAGTACAATAATTAATACATAAAACACTACTCTTCCAAAATAGTCTTATATCTTACATGTAAACTCCATAAACATAACCCAACACAACACGAACAGTTGCCAGCTAATGTGCTCAACCAAAGATGCTTTAATTAATGTGGTTATTAGATTTAAGACAACGGAAGCTCTTGCGTTCTTACTTATTAATGTACTTCATGTTAGGAGATTAGTATTATATTTTACTTTAACAACCATTCGAGCTGCAGGATATTTGAAAAGAAAATACTAGCCTATGTTTGGCAAGAAGGTTTGGGTGAGTTTGGGGCTAAAATAGCCACAAAAAACAAAATAGGCTATTTTAGCCACAAAAAACAAAACATCAAATCCAACCCCTAATCATTACAATCCTCTCTCACAAAAAAAGTCAAAAAAGCCAAAAAGTCAAAAAGTCCTTCCCAAACCAGGCTAAAATAGCCCAGGCTAAAATAGTCAAAAAGCCAAAAAGCCAAAAAGCCAACCCACTTCCCAAACGGAAATAATCTTAGAAAACCTTTAGTAAATGAATAAAAATATATGACATATGTATTGAAATTCTAATTTTATTTGGAATGGTGGGTAGTAGAACACATTTTATTATTATATAAGTTCACTTTTTAGATCTATTTTTTAAACTTAATGATATATAAATAAGATGATTAGTCGATGATTAGAGAAAATATGAAAAGAGATTTGACTTAAATATTTAAATACATTACCATATTGTTAGATTTGAAAAAAAAAATCTAAATTTTAAACTTGAATAATAGTACTCTTAGGGCATGTTTGATTGGGTGGATTAGAGCATGAGATTGAGATTATTAATCCGTGAACCCAATTATCCTATGTTTGTTTTAACATTTTGGTTTAGGATTATTAATTCAATGGATAATTAATCCAACAAATTTATAGAATTATTAGTAATGGGGTATGGGTGGGATTATTAATCCAATTGGATAGTGAAAACCACACTAATTTAATAGGATTATTAATACTTCACTATTAATCTTGTGAATCAAACATGACCTTAGGGTGTGTTTGTTTTGAAGGATTAGAGGGTGGGATTGGACTATTAGTCCCACCGGACTAATAGTCCATTGTTTGTTTCATTTTTTTTGTTCCGGACTAATAGTCCGGCACAAATATGGGACTATCCCGTCCCATGGGGGAGGGTGGGATAGAAACCATGGGATTAGTATCCCATGGGATTATTTTGTGAAATGTCCATTTTACCCTCCATGCTATTACTTAGCAAACAATTAAAAAAGGATAAAATAGTCTTTTGAACATTTATAAATTATTTTTTTAGTGTTGTTAATTTAAAATTATATATTAAATAAAAAAATTTAATTATAAACTATAAATTATAAATTTAATTTAATTAAAAATAATAAATTATAAATTATGGCCCTATAAATTAAATTTTTTTAGTGTTGTTAAAAAATTAAATTTACATATTAAATTAAATTATTTTTTTAGTGTTGTTAATTTAAAATTATATATTAAATAAAAAATATAAATTATAAATTAAATTTATTTAAAAATAATAAATTATAAATTATGGCCTTATAAATTAAATTTTTTTAGTGTTGTTGAAAATTTAATTTATATATTAAATAAAATTATTTTTTATTGCCATTAATTTAAAATTATATATTAAATAAAAAATATAAATTATAAATTTAATTTAATTGAAAATAATAAATTAAAATAATTAAAATATTATGCAAAAAATAAAATAAAACAAATTTTTATTTAATCTAGTTAAAAATATATTAAAGCTATGTTTAATATTGCTATTACTTAGTAAATAATTGAAAAGGATAAAATAGTCATTTGAGCATTTATCATTCTCCATAATATCCCAAACAAACATTGGATAACTAAAAATAATGCAATCCAGACATCTAATTCCATGACTAAACAAACCTAGGATACAAATTTAGTCTAACTAAATAGTCCCAGGATAATGTATCCCAAGACTAATAGTCTGATGGATTACAATATCTTCTTATCTAGTCCGTCCAAACAAACACACCCTTGTTATTATCATAATACACTGGCATTTCATATTGAACAAATGGCTGATTGTTCAGTTCTTTCCATTCGTCACAAATGGCATAACTCTTGAGTATATAATCAATGATTATCAAAGAATCATGTCAATATATCTTTATTTAATTTTTAAAAAATAAGAAAGAATTTAAAATTCCAAATTACCTAACTATGGTAAATTATTGATTTTGGATTTTAATGACATAATTGTTGACACCCTATTTTGAGCCGTCCTAAGACTTGTGTTCTTTTTTTTGATTACTTGATGATAACAATAAGAATGTGATTTCCATAAAATCTTTAGTAAAAAGATGAAATTTGAGCTTTGTTCCTAACTTTAAGCTTGTTTTGGCCAAGTGTTTAAACTCCGTCAGACAACCGAAGAGAAACTGGACTGAATCGAAGCAAAATGGAAAACTTCCTCTCTCTGACTAGTTGATCACCCAGTCGTTTGCTCTAAAGATAATGTAGTCCAAAATTTTGTTGGTTCGGGTTAGGGACTTCACAACCCCATTTTTTGACCCATTTTTACACCAAATATATGTATACTCAGTCTCTATTGCTTAGTGCTTGCTTCATTGAAGATAATGCTTCATTTTAGTACTCTATTGGCTCCATTATCTTCATTAATGCTCTATTAATCTTCCACTTTGTCTTCCATCATTTCTCTACTTGTATTTGCCTATATGAACATATTAGATTGTGGAGGACTAAGAGATGGACTAGAGACTAGAGAGAGGAGATGAATTTGATAGAAGAAGTGTAGAAAGAATGATGAGTTTGAATTAAAGAAAAGAAAACTTTGAAAACAAGAGAGTTGTTTTGCTAAAATAGAGAAGTTACCTAGCTTCTACACATCTCATCTTTCCTTGCAAAAATCACTCAAGAACCAAGTTTTAAAACTTTAATCAAAGAGGGAGTAATCATTGCCAAAGCTGAAGAATATTAAAGAGTGATCATACACTTGTTCGAAGACACCAATCTAGCTCAAATTCCAAGCTTTTTGAATTGAGAATTGATAACACAATTCACAACCTTGAGGGTGATCAAACAAAAATTTGGAAATCAAGTTCATTATTTCTTTGGAAGATGAATTTTCAATTTCTTTCATTTTCTATCTTATATTTGTTTTCTTTCTTTACTTTCATATTAGTTTGTTATAATCTAACTGGAAATGGTTAATTCAGTCACTTACATATTTCTTATTTATTATTTTTCGGTGTTGCAACAAGACAGGTTTTGCTAGACCTAGTTGGCCGGCTAGCCAATTTGGCTGGCCAGTTAGCTTCTTTTAGACGAAACAGAGTAATTTTTCAATGTTCGGCATGACGATTTCTGGTGGTCTCCAAGGCGCATAAAACTATTATTTTCTTTTCATTTGAGAGTTTTGTGGGGATTTTTTTTTTAATTTTTTTATTTTGTTGTAATAATTTCCTTCTCCATCTCTAATTTGGTTTATAATTATTTATTCAAAGTGTTATAATAATTCCTTGTATTGTTTCTTTTTATCCTGTTCTTTTACTTGCTTTCCTTATTTGTACATAAGCATCATATTTTGGTTTTTATTATATCTATGCTTTGCATCTATGTTTTCATGTATCATGATTCGAGTAAGTTTGCATCTATGGATTAAATCAATTCTCATTTGATTATGTGCGTTACCTCATATTCTTGAGATGATTCACATGTCATATATTAGAAACTGAGTCTTTAGTTGTATCTCATGAGTGAATTGCATTAGGATTTTGTATATAAGGTCATGCATATTTTGCTAATTTTGTTTTGTAACTGTCCACAGGACATCGGTAAATATGTAAGTTTTTATGTTTTGACATCCCGTTTGTGTGTGTGTTTTCTTACTATGTTTAGCATCCTATTATGAGGCTACTTGTTTACTTGATATAACTATATGAATACTAGTGGATGAAGGTTATGTCGCTTAAAATGATATTGATTTTTATGTTTGTAAACTCAATTTCTTTGGGTTGTACATCTTCAAAACATTTCCAAAATACATGAAATCAAATTGTTCCAAAATGAATGGTAGAGTCTATACTTGTTTGCTTTACATAGTAAATTTTAAGATTTATTACTAATCGGAATATGATATATAAAGTAAATAAAATTTATATCATGATTTAGTAGAGGCTGATCTTTGATCGGGTGAGTGGGGGATCCTCAATTAATGACATTTTCCTCTCATACCTAAGATTTCGAGCCAAGCATCTTTGGTTGTGACGAACAGTGGCCTTGGCACAAGTCACGAGTTTTCTAATTTTTTCAGAATATTAAGTGGCGACTTTAAAATTTGGTGATGTAGTCCATTTTGGTAAAGACTTTGTAAAAAAACCATTTTTCTATAAAAGTTATCAAAATCTGAACTCTCATTTATATTTCATTTTGCATTCATGAGAGTAGATCAAAGAAATCGAGGGTCTGAACTATTCAACTTGCACAGGTATCCCTCGAGCATGTTACAATATTGCAACCTTATAAATTGTAATAAAAAGTGTTTATATTTGAATATCGGATGCAAGTGATGGAAATGTACAAGAAAGCTAAATTTTCTATACAATTCGTGTCATGAGGTAACTTGCCTTAATATTTTTTTTTTTTGGGTCAAAAAACAAAATATTTTTGTAAAAGTGGCCAATTATTATCTTAATTTTCAATTTATATTTGAATATCCGATTTGAGTGATGAAGATACACAAGAAAGTTAAATTTTCTATACAATTCGTGTCACGAGGTAACTTGCCTTAATTTTATTTTTATTTTTGTTAAAAAAAGTGTTTTGTAAAAGTAGCCAATTATTATCTTATTTTTCAATTTTTTTTTTTAAAATCTCATAAAAATTACATACTAACCAAATGAAGAAAATATAATTACCATTATTTTATTTTATTTTCCAATGTGTTTTTTTTATTCTAATCAAAATGGACCCTTAGATAGCTGGGGATGGATTTGAGCTTTCTTCATTTTTTTGAGCACGAAAGCTTCCAGTCTTTGGGCTTAGTTGGGTCCATCAAGGGAATGGTTTTTCATTTGGGCTTTCTTCGAGATACTATGGTGAGTCCAATAAAAGCATGAGAGTATGACATCATTTGGGCCCAAAATTAACAACAATATTACAAACCTATCTTTATCAATCTAAAATTTATCCAAAAAAAGAAATTAATGATTTAAATTCATTTTATTCATGAACTTAGATTTCATTAATTTAATCTACACGGCGCAAACCCATTCAGGATAAATGGTAAGTTCTTAGGAGTGCATAGCATTTTTTTAAAATTAAAAAGGCAAATTTTAATTTTTACTTTTATAAAAAGTTATAAATATTCTTTCAATTTGATAGAAAACAATGTATCCAAAAAAATTATAAAAATACCAAATTTTAAGAATTGCTTTTAAAATGTTTTTTTCGTTCCTTCCAAGTTATGATTTGTTCGCATGCAAATGAAAAACAAGGGTCTTTTTAAAAGTTTTATTATTTTTATTTCTAAAATGAAAAGTGAAACACAATACAAGAGATCCACAATAATGGACTGTTTGTCAAATACTTATTTTTTTTTAATAAATTAAATATTTGTATTCACAAAAGAAAAAAAGAAGTTTTAATTAAAACACTCTAAGATTATCTTTAATCCAGATTCAACATTTTCTTATCAAATTTAAATTTGATGAAAATTTGACAAAAACGATGTTCCAAACCGTTGTACCCAATTGGTATAAAATGAAGGAAGCCTAACTTTTTTCATAAATTAATGGAGCGTTTAATCTTTTATCAAATCTTACAGGTAATAGTTGGTGGACTACTGGATGGATGACCGGTCGGTCAATCGAATAGACGATCGACTTGGAAAAAAATTTGCAAAAATATTTATACTAAGCTGATCGACCTCTCGAACATCCTCCTAATTGACTAGTTGTTGGATGAAAATTAAAAATTTAGTGTTGGAACACTTGATATCAGATAAAAATTTTAACCCAAATTTTCAATCAAATTTGATAAAAAAAGAGTAAGCGTTGTAGATGCTCTAACATATAAAAATAATTATTTCGAATATTATTTTTAGTAAATATTGAAATATATATTTTGACTAAAAAATAAAAATAAATAAAAATGAGTTCGTCTCTTTTTTTACAACATTAATTATTTTTATTTTTATTAAAAAAAAAAAAAACAAATTTCTTCAAAACAAAAGTCAACACTCCAACTGAACTAGAAAGAAGATCAACGACTCTCGCTTCGGTGCTTCCAATCGTCTTCATCTTCAACCTTCCCCAACCTAATAGAAACATATACATGCATATATAGGGAGAGAAAACAAGAAATATGAGTATATCCAGAGAGAGAAGACTATTCTAATTCATCAGTTTTTCATTATCACATCTCTCAATTAAGCACCTAGGGTTCTCCGCCACTTCATCTACTCTGTGCACAGTCGAATTCTACACTGTTCTTCAATGGCTGTAGACGAAGATGCCGAACAAGAATACGTGTCTCAGAAGAAGAAAACCGCTTCTGATGACGATAAAAGGTCTTTCTTTGTCTTCTTTCCTTTCGAATTTCAATTTGTGCTTCGTATTTGAAGACTTACATATATGTGTGTGTGTATTTGTGTGTTTTGATGTATTGGATAAGCAGGAAGAAGAAGCTTGTGCCTGGAGCTTTGATGAAAGCTGTGGTTAGGCCTGGTGGTGGCGATTCGACACCCGCCGATGGTGATCAGGTGGTTGTTATTACAATTGAAGCTGTTTCATTGTGAATGATTGAATTCATTTTGATAATTGTTTTCAGCTGATTGCTTTTTGATTTAAATTTCTTGTGGTTGAATTTTTGTTCTGTACTGTTATTATCTATATTGTGGCACTTTTGTTTTTGCAGGTCGTGTTTCATTGCACGGTTCGGACTCTGGATGGAGTTGTTGTTCAGTCTACAAGATCAGAATTTGGAGGTGAGTTCATTCTAGGCTTCAAGTATTTGTGCAATTAAGCTAGTTTGTTCTTCACAGTGGAAGATATCTGACATATATCTTGTTTAAGCTAAAAAGCATGGACACGGACATGACATGCCAATTTTCAAAAAATACATGACACAACACGTGGACACACATGAAATGTATAATTTTATATATTTATCATGTCATATATATATATGAATTTATCATTCAAAAATAATAAAAAAACGCAATATGACACTTATTTTTATAAATTTATATGAATTTTCTTTAATTATTGTATTTTTTGTTCAAACTTATAATTAGTTTCACTAGTATCCAATTGATAGACACGTGTTTAAGCAATGGACACTGTGTCTTCCACGTGTCCGAAGAGTATCCCGGTCTTTAAAAAAATATTAAAAATAGGATATATTTTGACGAGTGTTGGACACGTGTGCAAAGAGTGTCAATCTCCGACAAAGAAACGACACGGATACGTCATATTCT
Organism: Camellia sinensis; assembly: GCF_055761805.1. Classification (NCBI taxonomy): domain Eukaryota; kingdom Viridiplantae; phylum Streptophyta; class Magnoliopsida; order Ericales; family Theaceae; genus Camellia; species Camellia sinensis. The sequence continues at coordinate 16,324,496 of NC_138963.1, read as the reverse complement.
TGGAAGTGTCCGTGCTTCTTAGTATTTATTGAAACCATGATGTTCATGTGAAAATGCTTTTGATTTTTCTAGTTGTAATGTTGTTACTTCATCCTTGTAAACAGGCAATGGTACCCCAATAAGGCTTGTTTTGGGGAAAAGCAAAATGATACTGGGACTGCTAGAAGGGATTCCCACAATGCAGAAGGGTGAAATTGCAATGGTAACTATTTGGGAACTGTTTGCATAGACATTAAAGTTTTGGAGAAAAATATAACTGCATTCTTTGTCCATTTTATTTCTTACAAGGTTACTAGAAAATATATAAATTACTGTTTCACTTGGTCGAACATTGTTTACCCCCAGGAAGATGACAAGGAGGTGGGGGGGGGGGGGGGGGGGGGGTGTGGCAGGGAATGGTAGGAAAGGTTGCCATGGTGCAGCTCTTTTTGTCCCACCACTGTAAATAATTGCTGCACTGTTGATTAAATGTTATACATTTTTCATTGACATCCTTAAAAAGTAGAGAGAGAGAGAGAGAGAGAGTAATTGTTAATTGTTTACAGTTCATATTTTGGTTTTATTCAGTTAGATTATTGTGAATATTATCTATAGTAGATGTTTGTTGATGGCTCTATTTAAAATAACATTCCTATTTACTTGAACCTCTTCTATTAATTGAAGAATTGTAATATACTGTAATATGCTTGAGATATCCTTTTCTACTAAGAATTAGTGAATACCTTGGTTTGTTGTCCATTTGCACTTTTCCATAAGGTAGGATTTACCAATGCTTACTCTCCCACTGAACGACGAAACAGCACAGGCTAATATTAGTTCTTGTTAGCATGGAACAGAAAACCAAAGGAACACCATTCTTATCTAATCAAATAACTCTTTTTCTTTTTCTTTTTCTTTTTTTGAATTTTCTTTTTCTTTATTATTGTTGATCAATAACAAGGAAATTTATTAAGTTCCCCGAAGTAAATTTTTATCTCTGGTGGGCATGCCACACATTTTCTCTATGTGCTTTTCGATCGCACTTATTCTGATGATTTATAAGTTATGCTGTTTATTATTTTATTTACTCCTTTTTTTGAGGTTTTTAACATATTTTGATGTACATCTTATTTCAGCTCAAGATGAAACCTGAACTGCACTATGGTGAGGAAGATTGCCCTGTTCCAGTTTCTGATAGCTTTCCAAAGGATGCTGAACTTCATTTTGAGATTGAGCTGATAGATTTTTCTAAAGTCAAGGCAAGAATATTACCTACTTAACTCTTAAATTTGGAGGTTACCTCCATCTTTCCATGAGCACCCCCACTTCTGCTTATTGGTAATTTTGTCTTTTTTTTTGGTGTAATTCAGGGCTGACATTTCTTCTTCTTCTTTTAATTTTTTTTTTTAATACATGAGAATATTTTCTCGCTTAATCATTTTCGTGCTTAATATGATATGGTGTTCTGAGATCTGTTGTTTTGGCCCTACTACACTATGTCAAAACTGCCTTGTCGTTCTCTGATTGGTTCCATTTGTTGGGTCCAATTTTTTTTTTATTATATTTATTTACAAATTTAGAGTCTAATTTTCTTGTTGGGTTCCATCTTTGTCATTTTGCTTGTTGTTAAGGGGACTACAGAATTAGATTGGCCTGCGGGATGAACTCATAAAATAGTTAATAGTTCGTTGTTTTCTTTCTTAACTTTTATTCCAAAATACTGATCCCTTTGCTAGTCTTCCTAACTAGAGTCTGATTGTAAAATATGTTCCATAAATTTATGAATTTTCTTTATTCAGGTTATAGCTGTGTCTTTAAAAGATTTGCAACACAACTGTCTTCACCCATTGCTTCCTTTCCACTTGGGGAGTTTTCCATAAGGGTGTAATAGTTTTAGCTTTAACCTTCAATTCTGTGTCCTATTTTTCAGGTCATCAGTGAAGATTTGGGAGTTGTGAAGAAGGTAATATGCTGCATTATTCATTTTACTTCTCATATGGTGGAAGGGGTTGTTATATGGATGTGAATTGCATGTATTTGAAATACCAATTTATTAGGAGGATTCTGGATGATTCAGTATGGGAGAGCTCCAATAATAATATTGTCTCGATAATGAGTTTATAATCAACTCAATTGTTTGTCCTTTGGACGCTGAATGCTAAATTACCTTCATATAATAATCTCTTTAGGTGCATTTGAAACCAATGTCAGGAACCTATAAAACTTGTTTCAGAAAAGAAATTGAAAAAATATAAACTTGAAACTAAAGGCAATTTTACAAGGTGTGCATGAGAGCTTATGTATCATTAAGCGCAAACTAATGAAACGGATTTTCGTTACAATGGTATATGGCTTATGTTAAGAATATTATCCATTCTTTGTTTCAGTTCCAGAATATATGATGAACATAACTCCATTCATTTGGATAGGTAATAAAAGAAGGGAAGGGTTGGGAGTCACCGAGGGAACCTTATGAAGTAAAAGCTTGGTAGAAACTCTTCTTCTTTCTTGTAATTCTTTTCCTTTTTTTAGTGTTTGACTGCATGTTTAATGATCCAGGATCTTGGGCACAAAATATTATTGAGCTTTTCATTACTTATGTTTGTTTCCAGGATTTCTGCAAAGACGGGGGATGGAAAATTGATTCTATCACTTACTCAAGAAGAACCGTTTTTCTTTACTTTTGGAAAGTCTGAGGTTGGTAATTCATTCCTGCACATTTTTTTTTCTCTTTTATTTTCTTCTCTCCTTCCCCCCCCCCTTCTCCCTCAGTGTATTACTGGTACTCTTTATCTTTCTCTTCAAATACTGCTCTCATATTAATTTCTTGGATAAACTGCAAGTCAGGAGTTGTTTCTTTCCTGGATCCCTGCTGATTTGTGAGGTTGATATAGTTGAGCAGGTTTCTTTTGGTGGATGTGGAAATTACGCATGTTTACCTTTGGTAGACTGTTGTGTTAATTTTTTGTTCGTATGTATATTAGGTACCTAAAGGTCTTGAGATGGGAATAGGAACAATGTCACGGGGAGAGAAGGCATTAATTTACGTTGCCAACAAATACTTCACTGAGTCTCCTTTCATGCCTACAGTAGAAGGTATTGAAGAGGTTCATTTTGAAGTGGAGCTGGTTCACTTTATTCAGGTTTGCTTGGTTTCTTGGGCAATATGAATTTTGGTTCTGGTTCATTTTATTTCAAATCTAGTGCAGTTAACGAGGTGAAATACTTGAATGGTGAGCTTTTTTACGACACAAGGGATATTTTTAGATGATAAGTACATTTTTTTTTTAGATAGAAGATGTTAAGTATTTATTTAATTAGGAACCATATATGTGTAAAAGAACATGTTGTTAAATTTATGCTAAAGTAAAATAAATAGTGTAGTAACAGAAAGAGTTGAAGTTCAGGTTTCTTTTCTGTAGTCAAGTTGTTCAGGATTGTTCTAATTTACCTGGTTACTCATTTACAGGTGCGGGACATGCTTGGAGATGGGCGTCTAATAAAACGTCGTATTCGTGATGGAAGAGGTTTTGATTAAACTTTAAATTTGACCTTTAATATTCTGTGTGGACTCAAGTATGGTGCTTTTCTTAGTTTTATTCTATGCTTGTAATTGGGTTTTAACTAGACATGGTTTTGGTAGTATTTTATGAGAATGGTGATTTTAACATCATGTTTATCCTTTTGGATTCCCTTTTCAAAGGGTGTATGTTCTCTGGGAATTTCATTTAAATTATTGGTGAAGGATGATCTATAGTTACACAAGACAAGATTTGAATTTCTGTTTGGTAATGATACTATTGCGCTATTTTAGGCACCTCACATTAATGTCAATAGTATTGCACGTTAATATTCTGCCATATCATTGATGCTTGCATTGAAACATGACTTTTTAAATGTTTTTATACATTTTACCTGCTTTTAAACTACAATAATTGCAATAATACTAGCAAGTGCATATTTTCTAGATTCATATAGAATAAAGGAAAACTAGATTTCAAAAGATAAAAGGTTTGCTTGCGATGTGCAGGTGTGAACTTGTTGAAAACTGCATTGTCATGATCCTGTTTGTGGATGTTTCAAATGGATTTGATATGTGACCAGATGACAGGGTAGAATTAAGTTAAACCGTTATTCTTACGGGGGATGGGAATTGAGAGTAGGCCAGTCAAAAGGGTACACATCACTCCATGATGTCTCTGTTTAGATTCTCTTTATCTACTGTAATATTTTTGCGCTTTAAAGAGTTTGATTTCAGTAGGAAGGCAAAAACAAGTTCACTCAAAAAAAGGAGCAGCAGACCTTGGATTTTTCTTTTCTTTTCTGTTTTTAATTTTTAAATACTAATGTATGAAAATAATGTACCAAGATCACATCTAGGTATGGATTTCCTGCTGTTTGTTTTTATCTTCCTTTCTGTTTAGTGGTGAAAGAAAGCAGTTCTGGACCAAGTCTGTAGAGACGTTAGTCATGTCACAATATGTCTGTGATTACTTCTAGAGTAGACTTTGTTTGTAACAGCCTATGCCATGGTCATGAGCTATATAATATGTGACAAAATATCTTTTAATTGTTGCCACTTTTTCATGGGATCTATGAATGAGCATTTTATCAAAGCTATTTACTGGTGTGCCTGTTATTCTTTTAGAAGTTTCAGTTGTGTTGAAAATTGTGTGACAGGATTCAAATTGATTTCTCAACAATGTTTTTTTAAGAAGCTATTTTTGGTATGCTGGGCTGTTTTTCTTCGTACTCATTACATGAATCTAATATTTGCATTTTTAATAGTTAAAGTATTTGATGTTTCATTGTTTTCCTATTCATTGAAATAATTAGGTGAATTTCCTATGGATTGCCCCCTTCATGACAGTCTACTACGTGTCCATTACAAAGGCATGCTTCTTAATGAGGAAAAGACGGTCTTCTATGATACAAAATTTGATAATGGTGGTCAGCCTTTGGAATTCAGCTCTGGAGAAGGACTCGTGAGTTGTTTATTTTTTTGTATAGGAAGAAGAATTAATATTGTGCTTTTGATTTTGTGGTTATGGTCAAAAGTAGAACTGATTAATTTATCAAGTTAAAAGTGGCCAAGCAGCCAGCAGAATATGGAAGTTATATGTTAATTGTAGGGGACCAAGTTTTTATGTTAAATCTTGATTGGAAAATGGTCTAGGTTTTCTTTTTTTTTGGGATCCAAATGATTGCTTTTTAGATGGAGATAGTGATTGCAGACCTTTTATGCCTTTTTATTTTATTTATATGACTAATATTAAACGGACTTCTCTTTTGTATGATAGGTGCCTGAAGGACTTGAGATGTGTGTTCGTTTGATGTTGCCTGGAGAAATAGCTCTTGTAACATGCCCCCCTGATTATGCATATGACAAATTTCCAAGGTTATCCTTTCAAATATAGTTTTCCTTTTATTCTATATCTGCATGTGATATGCATAAAGTGTGGGTTCATAAATTAACTACTTCATGATGATGAGGATGATCACCACCACCACCACCACCACCACCACCACCATCATCATGATCTTTTTCTTCATTGGTTCTTAACTAATTTCAAGATTTGTTCTCACTTCTTTCCATATGATAGGCCTGCTAATGTTTCTGAAGGTGCTCATGTTCAATGGGAGATTGAACTTCTTGAGTTTGAGACGCCGAAGGTAGCCTCATTGATACAATTGGCATACAGAAAGTATAAAAGAGAATTTATTTATTTTTGAAGCATCCAAGTTTAAGAATTATTAATATGTGGCTGTTATGTTGCATTCTTTGGGTATTTGAGTTTATTGGAGTTTGAAAATAAATTTTCAATTTATTTATGGTTATTTTTCTGCAGTAGAATGAAAGTTGAAGATGGGTTAACTATGGGTGTAACTTAGGTGTGTTGAGCCTAATGCAACTGACCAGGATGCTGAGACATCCTAGACATAGGCTTTGGTTTAATTCCGTACATAACATACATGGCATTCAGAAGTTTTCCGTTGCACAATATTTGCATGGTCGCCACTTCACTATCCAGTCTTCATGTCAGAGCATGATATGCTTGCCTGTGACCAACATATAGGAGCTGGATATTTTGGTGTACCTAGCTATTAGATTTCATCTGTTAACTAAAACATAATATAAGGCTTAGGCCACGTTTGTTTAGTGGATTAGGTTGGATGAGATTGTTAGTGAGATGATGGTTAGTGAAGAGATTGTTAATGTGGGGATTGTTAGTTAGAGAATTAAGTAAAAATGTGTTTGTTTTGATAATAGTATGGGAGATAGTTAGTGATGCGATTGTTAAATTATTTTTATATAAAATAAATAAATAAATTATTTTTATATTAAAAAAATTAAAACAAACAAGTGCACTCGGTAAATTTTTTTTTTTTTTTACGTAAAATAGACTCAATTCCCTCACTATTTTCCTAATCCCACCCAAAACCTAGTCAATCTAACCCCCCTACTGAGGGGGATTACTAAACCCCTTGGACTATCAATCCGCCCTCCCATTTTACTACCAAACATGCTGTGGGTGGGGCCCACAGCCATGGTAGTCTAATCCGGCCACTCAAGCCGCGAAACAAACATGGCCTTAATGTCAACCTCAGCTGTCAGCCGCACTTGCAACTTGTCTTCTCTTTTATAGTTTTGTGCCTGATCAACTCTCTAACGTATAGGGAGTGCTATATTTGGTCCTTAGGGTTGGTTTGGGACGTAGGTTGGCTTTTTGGCTTTTTTGGCTATTTTAGCCTGGGCTAAAAAGCTTGGTTTGGGAAGGGTTTTTTGGCTTTTTGACTTTTTTTGTGAGAGAAGAGTGTAATGATTATAGGTTGGATGTGATGTTTTGTTTTTTGTGGCTAAAATAGCCTATTTTGTCTGTTGTGGCTAAAATAACCAAAAAAGCCCAATCTAGCTCTTCCCAAACGGAGCCTTGGGGATTGTGTCAGCAGAAAGTGATACCTGTGTTTGTATAAAAGAGAAAGGTTAATGGATATTTTCATACAACTAACTGTCAGGTCAATTGTGGGGACTGGGGATGATATTCTCATCCATGCCACATTTGTTGATCAATTCAATTTTTTTGCACGAATTGGAAGGCATACACGCATTTGTAAAATACATTGAATCTTTTGCTTTTTATTTTTATTTTTTGGCTCTTAAGTTCTTGAAACTGACAACTGGAAAAAAAAAAGAAAGGGGAAGTTATTGATAGTACTTCTCTTGCATTGTAAATGTTTTGTTGGGCTCATCATCACTAATGAACTTAAAACTCATTTTCTTTTACATTTCCTTTGCCTCTGAAATCTTAAGGGTTTTATTTTTATTTTTTAAATAGTTATGAATTTTATGGTTTCTGGCTTGCTTGAAATGTGGTACTTCTGGATGCCAATTCACTTACTTGGTTAAGCATTTGTTTTTTTAATCATAGGGGAGTTCCAAAGTTGATATTTCCCCACTCACACACTCATAAATTTTCTATGCTTTTTTTTTGCCCTTTCGTCTTTTTTCTTGTCTTTTTATGAAATTACATTGACATGCTCTCCGTAATGTTGCATCATTGCATCCAACCTTGTGCCTTGTGCATAATCTGAATTCTTATTGCAGGACTGGACAGGTTTGAACTTTAGAGAGATTATGGAGGATGTTGAGAAGATCAAAGGCACGGTATATACGTAACAGTCATTTAGAAAATTTGTGATTGATATTTCTTCTGGCCACTACTAAGTGCTGAACTTTTTACACTGCTTTTTATTGTTGCATGTCCAATTATCTCAAGTAAATTTGACAATGGGTTGGGTGGCTTGTCTTATTTAATCATCCCAGAAAACACTTCTGAAGAGGAATCATTTCAGGGTTGCACATGTGTTGAAACCTCACATCTAGGATCCCTTCGAAGCACTCAAGATGTGGACATAATCTTTCACTTAATTTTTAGTGTCTAAAAAAGCCAGCATGCAGCTGTCATTCTTTGGATGCACAATGGAATGTATAGGGCGTGATATTCCATTCAATTTAGAAACAGATATAGTTGCAGGATAAGTTATAATAGTTATATGCAAATTATAAATGACTTCAGTTATTTGGGCATAACTACAATAGGCATGCCTGGCTATTTTTGGCCTGCTAGATTTTTTATCCAGCTTAGGCTGTGGAAGTACAATTTGGCTAGTCTTTTTATTTACAATGAGGCAAAGGCAAAGATAGTGCCACCACATTCAGTGCATTAGCCCTGCCCACCCTGGCAACGCTTAATAGTTTAATGTTGTGCATACAAGATGATCAAATCCTATATATTGGTTACACAGGAATAGAGTTCACCAATTCTGACGTGTTTATTTTCAGGGAAACAGGCTCTTCAAAGAAGAAAAGTTTGAACTTGCGAAGGCAAAGTATGAGAAGGCATGTTTTTTTTCTTTGCGTTTTCACCTTTTCTTTCTATGTAAATCTGGAACACAAACTGTTTTGTCTCAGGTTTTTACTCGGTAGTATTTGTAAAAATGGATTTTACATTAATGTTTAGTGTGAATCTCTTCTCCTAAGATCAAGCAATTTGCTGCGCTCTTTATATTATAAAATTTGAAATTTCATACAAGCACTATGTCATTTAGCTATGATCCCACATTTCATAGCACCATTAAAGGAATCTGGGGCTCACTAGGCAGTTGTTGGATTGCTAACTGAAGTTTGTATCCGTTGTCACTTGGAGATCTGTTTCTGTGGCAGCAATCTGTAAGAAGGCCTGTAATTTAATGATCCTGTTGCTGCTCTATCTTTCAATGTTTTGTAAGATAATTGTTGCTTGTGAATGTGACCTGAACATCTCTTATTGTGAACTGAAATTACAAACCTGGCTTTAGCATTCTGTGCTAGTAATATTACTATGCAGATTTCTTCTTATGGAGTTTAAGATATAATGTAAGTTGCGAGGAGATATAAACTGTGGCAATTGCTCTACAGGTGCTTCGTGAGTTTAATCATGTTAATCCACAAGATGATGAGGAAGGAAAAGAGTTTTCGAATACAAGAGTAAGTGTTTATAAAGTGATACATGAAAATTATTAGTATTATTATTGTTTGAGGGTGTTAAAGTGAGTTGTTATTTAATCACACATTCTCACCATAACCACCTATCTCTTATGTCAGATAGCATAGTTTTCTTATATATTGACCTTTTTGCTTTTGGTTGCTTGAAGAATCTATTACATTTAAACGTGGCCGCATGCTTTCTTAAAATGGGAGAATGCAAAAAGTGCATTGAAGCATGTAATAAGGTATGTTTCGTGACTCAATTATAGTTGTAGGCTCTGTTGATTTCTCTATCAGATTATATTTCTGAATATGGATTTTGACAAAATATTTGCAGGTATTGGATACAAACCCTATTCATGTGAAAGCTCTTTATCGTCGTGGAATGGCCTATATGTCAGCTGGAGATTTTGATGAAGCAAGAAATGATTTTAACAAGGTAACATTTTATTTATGTTGACGGTTAAATAACAAATTATTGTCAATAGGCATGTTCTAAATTCAATTCTGGGTGACAATAGATGATGAGCGTTGACAAGTCATCCGAATCCGATGCAAGGGCAGCCCTTCTTAAACTGAAACAAAAAGAGCAGGTTAGTTCAACAATAATGAATTTTCACTACTCTATTCTAGATGGAGTGGAAGAGCTTTATGAATTGTGATTGCATAACCCATGACAAACAGGAAGTTGAGAGGAAAGCCCGGAAACAGTTTAAAGGACTGTTTGACAAGAAGCCTGGGGAAATTTCTGAAGTCGGAACCATTGATAGGGAAGAGGATCAGGTTTCAGGAGAAAGTCATGAGAAAGGTGATCAAGATGCTCGAGATGGGGATAATGAGGAGCAACATCACGAGCCTCCTCGTGTGAGTTTCATGTCGCAGTTGTGGCCTACTGGTAGAAGACTATTCAGAGCACTTGGGCTAGAAAGATGTACCATACTATGAGTTTCCAGTCTAATTAATGTTACAGAAATAGAGGCACCTAGCCCTTAACATTTTTCCAATTGTTCCAATTAGAAGAATATGAATAACAGTGTAATCCTACCCCTTGTTGCTGGAGAGAGAGAGAGAGAGAGAGAGGTTGATTTTGTTGGAAAAAAGGATTTGTACACAAATTTTTACAAGAAATTCTACCAAAATGATTTGGTTATGACATTTTTAAAATAATAAGTCACCTTGATGGAGTGTTGTGTTGTTATTTTGTTCTCACTTTGGTGCCTTCATGACTTGTATAATCTAACATTCGGCATTTTATTAAAATTTGAAGGATATTGAAGCATTGAAAGCATGGTTTGGAAAATCTGGTCGGTTCGACGGGTTGAACCGTCAACTGGTCGGGGTTCCGGTTCGAATATACCTTCTAAATCGTTTAAAACTAAAAACCGGCCTATTTAGAGAGAACTGAGAAAATCGACGGTTGAACCGGCGAACCGGTCGATCCGAATACGGTTCGTCAGATTGTTGAAATTGAAAATTTTGATTTTTTTTTTATTTCTTCTAACTTTTTTTTTTTATAAATATTCTCTCTCTTTTCTTTCTTATTATATATATATATATACTAGTGTATGTTCGTGCCTAAAGGCACGGTGTAAATAATGTTAAGGTCAAAATATAATTGTAATTTATACGTATCATGTTGAAATTTTTATGAAATTTGTGTCATTTTTTTATAAAGATACCTGAAAAAAATATATTTAAATATTTTTCTTCTTAAAGAACTTATAATAATTTTATTTGTATTACACGTTTTACAAAACTCAAATATAAAAACAACTCCCCCTAACCTCAATGCAAATTCAGAAACAAACGCATTTGAGGGAAATTTAAAGGTGAAAAAACAATCTCTCACCAATTGATCTTAGAAAGAAATAATCAATTATACCAAACTATTCAAGATACTTTAAAAAAGTGCCTTCTTAATCTTAACCGTATGAAATTTGATAATGTTTAAAATTGATCTTGACCATCTAAAATGTTACATAGATAACTGTTCAATCTTTCTACTTGGACAATGATACAAAGTACATAACATTGTAATAATAATGATTCCTAAATTTCAGAAATTCAAAAAGCTTCACAGTTCAAGTAATGACGAAACAGAGTATATTAATGCAACATCATCATGATTATCACCACCTTACTCTTGCTTCCATTGGCTTGTGAGAAATTAATGCAAATTGTGAAAGTTTGGTTAGTAACTTGGTAGGTAGAAAGTAGCATGCTACATCATATTACAAACTCAAAAAAAAAAGAAGAAAAAAAAAAGAGAATTGATCTGATCTAGCATGGTACATGATTGTAGGTCGAGATATCCATTACACAATATAATAACTACAAACTCTTTTGCAAATGCCAACGTCACTGCTTAAAGCAATGCAACTATTATGGTCAATTGAAAACTGTCATTCCACGTTTAACTATTATGGTCAATTGAAGCCAGTCTGCACTATTAAAGTCGATAAATGAAGAGAAAGAAAACAATAGCAGAGAGTGAAATTGAGAATGACACTGAATCATACAAACCTCCAGACTTTAGCTGCGCAAAAACCTATTGCAGTGAAAACATCATGCTTGATACAATAAGAAAAAGAAAACAACCAAAGAAAAACAGAATTCAATAGTAAAACCATGATATAAAACCTTGAGAGTATCTGTGTATTTTTTCCTAATGCAAGAGTTTAGGTTATTCCTACACTCTTCTAACTCATTGAGAGTATTGTTTAATGGAAACCCAAAAAAGGAATGTGAGACATGTATTTCATAGAAAAGAAAAGTTACATTATTAATTGGAACATGATTAAAAGTTATAATGGATAAGAATTTTTTAGATTGTAAACCGACACATAATTAAATTCAAAAAGAAATTAAAGTTTACCTTGTGTTTAATATTCATTTTTGGATGAATATGTTGCTTTGAGTTCCCGTCAAGAAAACAAACCAGTTGGAAACATTGTTATTTATAAAGGTTAAAAAATACAAAATAAATATAGAAGATAGACAAAAAACAATATAATATTTTGAATCAGATCAAAAAATATACATGATTCCTTAGCCAGAAAATTCAAATCATATCAAATAAAACCTCCAACAAAGCTCAATAATTAAATCATGAATTTACCTTTACAACTATGACTCATGCCTTAATCTGGAAGTGCTCACACTGGTAAATAAAAAAAATTACAAACTTCAATCAATGTGAGTTTTTCCAAAGAAAATGAGCATCAAAACTAACATCCTAAAAAGCAATCTATAAAGGACATGGAAAAAAATTTCAAAACAACAAATATGAAGGTTGATAGAGTTTAACAATTAAATAAATCCTAGTTCTGCTACATCAATGGAAAGAGTGTCTCAACTTTGTAAAATATAATATTAACACCTAAGCTCAATTTCGTTCAGTCAGTCAATTTTATTTATTTTATTTACTTTTAACAAAAAATAAAAAAAAAATAAAACAAAGAAGACCATGAATTACTCCTCAAGAAAATAACATAACATCCACACAAAGATAAAGAATTATATGCCTAGAATCAAACCATGACAAAATTGGACTTTCAGCATGTTTAACTAATAAAGATTAAAACACATAAACATGTTTTGTAGACCAAAAGAGAAATAGTTGTATAACCTAATTAGCATAATTCACAAATCTAAAAGTAAATATTAGAAATCCAATACACAAATTGAAGGAAAAAAGAAAAAGAAATCTCCCTTAAATTAGCAAAAACTTTAGTCTTCCCTAGGGATCGGTTAGTGCCTTGTTGATTTTTTATTATTTATTTTTTCAAACTCTTCGCAGACCTTTTAATTCCCACAACACTGTTCAGATTCCATAAAAAAATAGGAGTATGATGCTTTATTGATCATGACTCACATCACCTTATAACTTTTGGGTATATCACTTGCATAAGATAAATGAAATTTTACAATGTTTTCTTGCCTACATAATACTGCTATTGAGGGAAATTATCTTTGGCAATCTCAATTTGGAGTTCAGCCTTCATGTCATGTACTTCTCAAAGTAGTTTTTAGTTTTTCTATGTAGAAATAATTTACAAAGTATATGAAGCTCAACTATTCATAAACTTTAGGGGTGTGAAAAATTAGGGCTTTCTGCTATATGAGAACAATAATTAGATTAAGTAAAATCATGCGAATGCAGTTAAAAATCTTGATCAAATTGAAGCACATATATAAGTAAATGTGTGTACCCTTTGCAATGTTGCATGAGTCTAAGATGGTGGCTGTGCGATGGTTGAGATAGGGAGTGGGGTTGCTGCAGTTGTTGCGATCGAGATGATGACAAAGGGTCACTAAGGAGGGAGGAGCAGAGACGATTGTGAGGAGTGTGGGTGACTACGAAAAGGAAGAGGCAAATTTGCTGTTGCGGTCGTGGTAGAGAATTCTGTGTACATCAGCATGTTTTGTAGACCAAAAGAGAAATAGTTATATAACCTAATCAGCATAATCCACAATTCTAAAAGTAAATATTTGTAATCCAATACACAAACTAAAGGAAAAAAGAAAAAGAAGAAAAATAAATCTCTCTAGGAAAAAAGAAAAAGTAATCTCTCTAAGAAAAAGAAAGCCCTAATTTAAGTGTAGAAGATGGGGCGAAAATGGCCAAATAATGTTTCATAGTAGCAAAAGCAAAACAATTCCAAACCAAAAATTAGTATGTGAACACAGTTTACAAACCAAACCAATATAATGGACTCATATAATTTCCTAAAATCAGAATAAAATTCCAGATCAATATGAAGGACTCACAAATGTCAATGAAATGCCACTGCAAAAATAACATATGCCAATGAACAGCCATCTAAACTACAAAACAATGGAGAATTGGACAAAAATTTCAAACCAATATGATACGCCACTGTAAACTACAAAACCATGGAGAATGTAAACAACAAATCCACACGGTTCATTTCCTCTTTTAGAATTCAAACAACATACAACAAAAAATCCAAATAACTTCTTCCCTTTCTTAGAAAAAGGGAAAAACACAACAGCGACCAACAGGGAGCTGAAGGAAATTCAACCTAAAACATAACCAGACAAAGAACTGATTTAAGACAGAGAAAGGGAAAATTGAAAACCACAACCAGAAAATTGGAAACCAATTCATATACATAGATTGATTCAAAAATTTGCCCTAAAACTGAAGCCTCAAAGAATTGAAGAACTGAAGAAACAAAATAACTCTGATGTTGGGAGGGTGGGAGCCGAGGGAGGGTGGACAGTCGCAAAGATTGTTGTTGATCAATGGCGAGGGTATTTCTTTCCTGTTGAAACCACCGTCTCTGTTGGAATTTCTGCCATAGTTTTAATTAGGCAACCACCAAACAATAAACCATGAAACACAAAATAAAGCTTAACACATATATATACTAGAAGTATAAATGATGATAAATGAAAACATCGATTTAAACCATTATAGACCTCAATTTCACCAACAAACGACAATTTATCCAACTAAAACTTGAAGTATAGAGAGAGACAGGGAGAGAGGTACTGGAGAGCTCCCATGGGGGTTTGAAGCAGAGAGAGAAAGAGAAGACGGAGGCGTTAATGTAGAATTCAAGGAAGTTGATGATGATGACGGTGGCTGTGGTGGTGGTGCCAATCGAAGCACAGTTTCATGGTTTTCAATCGAAAACCCTAGCCTTTGGAACTAACCAACAAAACCAAAACAACAGTTTCGCGGTTCTCAATTGGAAACCCTAGCCTTCAGAACCAACCAATAAAACTAAAACACTGAAGCGAGGAGAGGCAGTAAATGGATTTAAGAGCAGGGAGTGGGAGGGTTGTGACTTGAAGCCATTGAGAGAGAAGTGTGGGAGGGGGAGAGCGACAAAAATCGAGTGAGAGAGAAAGAGAGAGGCAACGTTGGGAGCGAACGAAGATGGAGGGTATGAAAGAAGAAGAACAAAGAAGGAGAGAGAGAGAGAGAGAGAGAGAGAGAGAGAGAGAATGAGGGAATGGGGATGAGACGTGTAATAGAGAGGGAGAGAGAGATAAAAGAGGGAGGAGACGTGGGTGTGTGGGAGAGAGAGAGAGCATAGAGTGTTTGGGCGGGAATCAAAGCATCATCTGTGTTAGGACCCTACTTATTGTCAATTTCGTGAACAAACTTGGGTTTCATTGAGTTGTAATTTTCTTCTGTTTTTGGTCATCCTGCTCGAGCGGGGAACGTGGCGCTCGAATGGAGTTTCCACCATTGCAGTAGTTTGGCTTGTCTGAAAAAATACTGCGTGGTGTGATTTTACGCTCGAGCGTAAGTTCTTACACTCGAGCGGACTTCGCGATTTCAGCAGCTATAAAACTACAAGTTGCTCCAAATCTAGGGTATAATTTTTAGATCTTCTTTAAGAGTTTTAGGGTTTTCTTTTGGGGCTATTTTGCTGGTTTCCCTTGATGTTTGATTGAGTATTGAACTTATGTTTTGATAAGTACACATCAAGGAGTTTGGTTGTTCTTTTTTAAGAGTTCTTCTTCGGTGGAATTCGAAGAATCAAGCACAGAGGAGTTGAAGGAGTTTGATGTTGTGCGCAGTCGTTGATTCAACAATGGATGTTATGGATTCAACATCAATCTGATCAATTTCGAGACGAAGGTTGTGGTGAAAGATATACAGATTGTAGAAGACAAATTAACAGCGTTTTGGTAATTTGTTTGGTATATTTGTAATCTTTCTTTCTTCAGTAATGGATTGATTTATGGCGTTTCACCCGTGGTTTTTTAATCACAATTGGAGGTGTTCTAATAGTGATTTTTTTCACGTAAAAATCCTTTGTGTCTATTTATTGTTTCTGAAACAACAATCTAAACCACTTTCATACGTGTTTGATAATTTAGATTGTGAATTTTAATTGGTTAGGAATTGGTACAATTAAATCTTGATCTAGTCACGAATCATTTAGGTTTTTCAATTGGTATCAAAGCGGGTCACTCTTTGTTTTTATCAAAACTATAGGAGTGTGATTTTGTGTGATTAGTGATATGGATTCAATTCGTGAAGATAACTCGACTCATAGACCTCCGTTACTTGATGGTACAAATTATTCTTATTGGAAAACTTGTATGAGAGCATTTTTAAAATCTATCGATGAGAAAGTTTGGCACTGTGTGATCTATGGGTAGAGTGAACTTGTTGTCACCATTGATGGTGTTGATATTCCCAAACCTCTTAATAAATGGGACGCATTCGGTTATCAAAATTCGAGTTTGAACAGTAAGGCTCTCAACTCCGTCCTTTGCTCCATCACACTAGAAGAGTTTCGTCGTATTTATACTTGTGAGGTAGTAAAAGAGACTTGGGATATTCTTGAAACTATTCACGAGGGTACTACTTCTGTTAAAAGGTCAAAACTTTAACGTCTTATCTCCACATTTGAAACTTTTTTTATGCGTGGTGATGAGGCGTTTGATGATTTTTATGCTAAACTTAGTGACATCGTGAATTCTTGTTTCACAATCGGTGAAAAAATCCCTGAAGCTAAGGTCATTGGAAAATTTTTGAGGTTTTTAACCTAGAGGTTCCAATCAAAAGTGACAGTTATTGAAGAGGCTCAGGATGTTGATACCCTTAAGCTTGATCAGTTGGTTGGAAACTTGCAGACTTTTGAAGCCCACTAGATTTCTAAGAAAAAACAAAGAGATAGTACTTACATGGCATTCTGGTCTACTGTTACTCAACCTCCTCCAAAGACAGTGGAATTTGCTCGTGGTCATAATTTGTATCGTGCTCCTACCTTTGATGGGAGTAATTACTTGTTCTGGAATATCAGAATGAAGATGTTTATGAGAGCGTACGACCCTGAGGGCTGGCAAGCCATTGAAGAGGATGTTGAAAGCATTGACAATCCGAGCAATCAGAGAGTTCTGACTACCATTCGTGAAGCAATTTCTGACGAAGAACAGCAACGAGTTGCTCAGTACACAAAGGCCAAATATGCATGGGACATTCTGAGTCAATTTCATAAAAGATGAGAGTCATCTTCACCACCATCTATCACCTTTCTTGCTTTAGTTGCTTGACTAGATGAGGTCTAAGAGAAAGAGGAGCAAAAAGAAGATGATGAAACATCAGAAGACAATAATGAGATTGATGGTGATGATCTACAACAAGCTTATGAAAATCTTTACGATGAATCTTTGAATTTGTCCAAGATCAATGACAAACTCACTCTCAAGCTTAAAGCATGTGAAAACGAGAATGTCAAGCTAAAAAGAGAAATTGCAACGGCAAACTAGAATGTCATCAAGATCTCTAATGACAGGCAAGACCTATGTGGGAAACTTCTATCTTGTGAGACCAAAAAGAATGAACTTCTGAAAATATATGCCACATATGATGAGAAGATTGAAAACCTTGAGATGTCACATGCTACATTGGAGGAGATGGTTGGTCAAAAAGATGAAGAACTCAGAGATGCTAGAGCCACAATTGCCATGTGGAACAAAAGTTCCCAGACATTAGAAGACATCCTTGGGTCTTAACAAATGGGTTGTGACAAAAGTGGTCTTGGCTATGGTAATGTGACAGTTCATAAGGGACAGACCTCTACATCACATGACCTGAAGACTCAAACAAAGGGAAAGCTGAAGGTGTAACAGGGTGATCTCTCTCTTCATCTGCCTAACGGGGGTAAGATCAACAAAAGCTAAGTAAAACCTATTTTTGTTTGTCATCATTGTGGTAGGTATGGCCACATTCGTCCTTATTGCTTTAAGTTATTTGGTAAGGTGTCTCAAAAGGGTAGAAATTCTAATACTTTTGGGTTAGGAGACAAACTTATATGTCTAGGCGGAACACCAAGATTCATGAGGGTGTTCACAACACTAAGACATTTACCAAGACTGCCAGTCCTGATTTTGTTAAGACCAAAAAGATACGGATGAGAAAGGGTGACTTGACTTGTTTTGTTGTTCATACTTCTCTAAAAGCACATGACTCACACATGTGGTACCTTGATAGTTAGTGCTCTCGTCACATGTCAGGTGACAAATCCTACTTCACATCCCTTGAAAAATATGAAAGAGGAATTGTTACCTTTGATGATGGTGGCACTTCTAGAGTCATTGGTAAGGGCTCTATAAGTGTGGCTGGTCTTCCCAAGCTTAAAAATGCATTACTTGTTGATGGTCTTAAAGCAAATCTTTTGAGCATCAGTCAAATGTGTGATTCCCAGCATGAAGTATTATTTTCAAAAAATAAATGTGAAATTTTAGATAAAAAAGGGAATACTGTCATGCATGGGGTTCGCATATCTTATAACTGTTATGGGATTGTTACCACTAATGATTTCACTTGCCACTCAACCATCATAAGTAATATTGATCTGTGGCATCAAAGATTAGGTCACATGAATTTCAAAGACCTAACTAAGATAGCCAACAAAGAAGTTGTGAGAGGAGTACCTAAACTGGGTAAGAATATGAACCACGTGTGTGGACCATGTCAACTTGGGAAGCAAACTTGTGCTCCTCATAAAAAGGCGAACAACTTTATAACCAAACGTCCTCTTGAATTGGTTCATACGGATCTTATGGGATCCATTCGCACTGAAAGCATTGGAGGTAAAAGATATATTTTTTAACCGTTAATGATTTTACTCGTTTTTCATGGGTAAATTTTTTAAGAGAAAAATATGATACGTTTGATGCTTTCCAAGCCTTAGTCCTTAAAATCCAAAATGAATAGGGTGTTTCTATTAGGCGTATCATAAGAATCCGAACTGATCATGGTCGTGAGTTTGAAAATAGTTCGTTTTCGAATTTTTGTGATATGTATGGAATTAAGCATGAATTTTTTGCTCTGATTACTCCACAACAAAATGGAGTTGTTGAGAGGAAGAACAAGGTTGTTCCAAAGATGGCTAAGGTCATGCTCTTGAGCAAGAAAGTTTCTTCAAAGTTCTGGGCTGAAGTCTTAAATACCGCCGTTTATGTTGTGAATCGTGTGTATTTAAGGCCCGACACTTTACAAACTCCATATGAATTGTGGAAGGGATTGAAACCTAATGTAAAATACTTCAAAACTTTTGGGAGTAAATGTTACATTTTCAAAGATAGAGAGCTTTTGGGCAAATTTTACTCCCAAAGTGATAAAGGTATTTTTCTAGGGTATTTAACTACTAGTAGAGCTTTTTGTGTCTATAACCTGCGAACTTTATCTTTAATGGAATCGATCAATGTGGTTATAGATGACACATGTTCTCCTACTTCAGCGATAAATGAGGAAGAAAATGGTGAGTCTCCAATTTTGGATATTGAACCACAAAGCCAAAGAGAAGTTGAGGTCCAAGCACAAGAAGGTGAGACAGCACCAACTTCTCAAGTAAGTCAGAGTCTAAAGAGTGCACAAAGAGACACCATTTTTGATGCCTATGTCACCACAAGTCCAGAGTTCAAACCATCAGCAAGGGTGAAACTGAATCATCCAGCTCAACAGGTGATTGGAAGTGTCTCGAATCGAATGAAAACCTAAAGACAAATTTGGGAGGAGGTATCTCATATATGTTATGTTTCATTAATTGAACCTAAGAATATAAAAGAGGCCTTACTAGATGATAGTTGGGTCAATGCAATGCATGAAGAATTAGGTCAATTTGAATGTAACAATGTTTGGACTCTTATTCCCAAACCTAGAGACATGAATGTGATAGGTACCGAGTGGATTTTTAAGAATAAATTTGATGAGAATGGTACTGAAATAAAGCTAGGTTGGTTGCTCAAGGGTGTTGACTATGATGAGACGTTTGCTCCAGTTGCATGTCTCGAATCTATTCGTATTTTACTTGGTGTTGCATGATTTCTTGGTTTCAAATTGTTTCAAATGGATGTGA
Organism: Camellia sinensis; assembly: GCF_055761805.1. Taxonomy (NCBI): domain Eukaryota; kingdom Viridiplantae; phylum Streptophyta; class Magnoliopsida; order Ericales; family Theaceae; genus Camellia; species Camellia sinensis. The sequence continues at coordinate 16,304,636 of NC_138963.1, read as the reverse complement.
AAAGTGCCTTTCTGAATGGGTACTTAAAAGAAGAGGCTTATGTTGAGCAACCAAAAGGGTTTGAGGACCCTAAATGTCCAAACCATGTCTACAAGTTAGACAAGGCTTTGTATGGGTTAAAACAAGCCCTTCGAGCTTGGTATGATAGACTTATTACCTTTCTTCTTGATAATGATTTTCAAAGGGGTAGTGCGGACAAGACTTTATTTGTGAAATATATGAAGTCTCATATAATTGTTGCTCAGATTTATGTTGATGATATTGTGTTTGGATCCACTATTGATCATCTTGTTAGATACTTTTCAGATTGCATGACACATGAGTTTGAGATGAGCATGATGAGCGAGTTATCTTATTTCTCAGGTCTTCAAATTAAACAGTCTCCTTCGGGTATGTTTGTTTCTTAGACTAAGTATGCCAAAAACCTTGTGTCAAAGTTCGGTCTTGAGTTGGCCAAACATGCACGCACTCCCATGAGTACCAGTCTTTACCTTTCCAAAGATTCCTCTAGTACTGATGTTGATCCTACCCTTTATAGGAGTATGATAAGGAGTCTCTTGTATCTCACAGCCAGTCATCTTGACATTGCATTTAGTGTAGGTGTTTGTGCCCATTACCAAGCCTGTCCTAAAGAGTCTCATTTGATTGTTGTCAAACATATCATTAAGTATGTTAATGAGACATTGGGTTATGGGATTTGGTTCTCGACCGACACTATAGCTGAAATCACTGGTTTTTCTGATGTCGACTGGGCAGGGTGTGCTGATGATCGTAAGGGCACATCTGGGGGGTTGTTTTTACCTTGGGAATAATTTGGTTGCCTAGCATAGCAAAAAGCAAAATCCCATTTCTCTTTCAACTGCTGAGACTGAGTACATTACTGTAGGGAGTTGTTGTGCCCAAATGTTGTGGATGAAGCAAATACTTCATGATTATGGTATAGACCAAAACACTCTCACACTTTTCTGTGATAACACAAATGCCATTAACATTTCTAAAAATCCTGACCAGCACTTTCGTACCAAACACATTAACATTCATCATCATTTCATTTGAGAGTTAGTAGAAGAGGGCCTTATTATTCTTGAACATGTACCCATTGAGCATCAAAAAATTGATATTATTACAAAACCCCTTGATCTTCTTAGGTTTGAGTTCCTTAGAAAGACCTTGGGTGTAGTGCTCAGTCACTAGGGTATTACTTGTTACTTGAGCGGGTGTGAATGATTGCTTTTATGTGTACTTGGATGCTATAATCTCATTTTCATTGATTCTTGTCATTTCTGCATTTAGACTCATATGAACACCTCTCACGCTGCTTGCAAGATTTCATTCTTCTTTGTTCATAGCTCATTTTGAATGCCCATATTCATTGACTTTATGATCTTATTCTGTATACATTCTTGAGATAAACTGTTGTAGGGGTTTCTGCACAAGTGATCAAAGTTCTCTATGAACCACTAACAGTGTATCTTTTACATTATTGGAGGAATTGACCTATATTGGCATATCATGGGTGATGTTGAGTTTCTTAACCATCTACCATCGTTTTTTCACTTCCACGGTTCCTTCCTCAATTCATTGAAGTCCGAGCATTAGGAAAAGGCTACCTTAGAGGCACCAACCAGGCCATACTTATTGATTTCATACTTCTCTGGTTTGGTCTTCATACTTTTGAGTGTGCATGCCACCAGTGAGTGTCCACAGGAAAGAAAAAAAAAATTTGTTAAAAAAATGGACTCATTGATTGAGGAAGAGCCTCCGCGTTTACTCAACAAATACTCATTGATTTTTAGTGGTTTGACTTTTCTCTATGATGTTCAGTTACTCTTGCTGGAGGTACAACCATCCGATCACTACGAGGATTAACTCTAGCTCTGTGGCCTCTCAAGGATTGCACACACACACATTCATTTTGTGAGCTCTCATGATTGCATTTGAGTTGTGTATTCTTATGTAGCTCATGATCATTGATTAATTTTTATCTGATTTGCTCATGATTTTGTGCTTTATAATGTCAGCTTTGCAAGTTTACGGGTTTCATGGTTGGTGGATTATCCCATCTTAGTGTCACATTCTTGCTATTATGCTCACTTCTGTTTGTTTCAGGTCACATTTCCCAGTACGAGTTGGTTTTAATTGCTCCATAAAGGTGGTTTTTGGTCATTGTTGTTTTTCTTCCCCGCTCGAGCCGAAACTCTCACGCTTGAGCGTAGATTTTTTTCTTCTAGCATTTTTGCAGAGTTAACAAACTTCTGAGCGGGTGTTTTTAGCGCTTGAGCGCATGATTCCTTGCTTGAGCGTGGCCACGCGTGTTAAGGCTCACGCTCGAGCGTTCAAACCCTTACTTGAGTAGACTGGTTCGCTTTAAAAACCTAACCCTCGACTCTTCAGTCCATTTTTCCCCAAAATCCCTTCCTTTCTCCTAGGGTTTCTTCTATGGTGCCGTTCCTTCCTCTTGTAACTTGGATTGCCTTGCATGCGTGACTTTCCTTGCTTTTGTGTGCTCTTTTTCTATCTTAAGTTAGTCTCTTTCTTCTTCGTTGTTTTTTTTATTTATTTATTGGTTTTTTTTTTGGTATTGTTTTTTTTTTCTCAAGTGATTGAGGTACTTGGTGAAGTATCTTCGCCTCTGTGGTTAGTTGTTGTTCTTCACTTGTTCACACACTTTCACAGTGGGTTGTACCTATTGAGTTTCTTATGGGATGGTTCGGGCCTTCTTTTGTATGCAATGTGATTATAGTCTGTCTTTCTCTATGATGTTTAGTTTGGTGCTCTAATGGGTTCTGGGTTATTGGGCTTTGGTGTTGATATTATCACTGCCTGCTATTTTTTTGTGCTTTTCATAATGCCTATTTCTATTTTGTTACTAAATGTTACTCATTGGTTGTGTTTCTGCTCGGTTTTGCTACAAATGGATAATGTCTCCTAGATATTTGTCATTTGTTTTTAGTCACTAATGATTTGGTTACTGATCTTGGCTATTTGATTTTTATCTATTTGACCTCAATCCTAATGGTTTGTTTGTGTTTTTGGTTTTGGTTCTTGTCTTGGGTTGAAGGGTTTGCGGTTGTCTCCTTTGGGTATCATTGGTTTAGTCATGTCCACTTCTAAACGTAAGAAGTCAATTGCCACTCGCCCCTCTTATAATGTCAACCGGTTTCCCTCGGCAGAAAAAGCCAAGTTGTTTAGAAAGTCTTACCTCTCTAGGACAGTTCATTTAGAGCGTAATGTACAACCAAATACTTTTGAGTCCATCCACATTCAACCTTTGTTTGATCCTTTGGGGGGAGATTTGGTCATTTCTTTCTCTGGCCGTCAAAATCTTGATTGGGTGCGGGAATTTGATTATAATAGTGAGGGGATTGACGATGTTGGCCCTTCTTTCAAGACATGGGTTAGGTCTAAGTCTATCACCATTACACTTGACCTTATTCGTGAGCTATTGGGTATTGGTCAAGTCTTTCTTTGTTACTATCCTTTCCCTGTTCGACCCACCTGTGATTTCAACTACGTGACCATTGCTTTCTGTGGCACGTCTCGTTCATGGATCCAGGGCACTTTGATAAAACAGAATGAGCTTCTTCCCCAATTCCGTTTACTCAATCTCATTGTTTGTGCCAACATCATAGTCATTACTCACAGCTACGAAATAAATCAAGAACAAGGTTTTGTCCTTTTTTGCATTGCTCACCATCATTCCATCGACCTTGCCACCCTGATTATTTAAAAAATGGTCGCTGTTTTTGTGCGAAATAACTTAGGTCTTCCTTACGGTTGCCTCATTAACTGCCTCCTTACCAAATTTGAGGTTCTTCATTTGATAAGGATGACTTTGCTTTTCCTACCCGCCCATTCACCAAAAAAACTGTCTCTCAGAGTCAGTCTTATGTTAGGGGGGTCCCTTTTGGAGTGGGTAGTTCTGGTGTAGGTACAGGGGATGCTTCTTTGGTTGAGGAGGTCGAGTATGACGCTGCTGCTGCAGGTGAGGCTGCTAGTGAGGGGGGGCAGCTTCCTCCAGTTCATTCTATCAGAGGCCAGCTGCGTCAGTTCGAGTAGTCCATGGTTTCACATTTTGATCACTTGGAGGGCCGGATGGATATTTTTGAGGCCTGACTTACTGATCTTGAGACTACCTCCAATGCCTGACTTACTGCATTGGAGGCCTTTTCTAGGCGCATTGAGGAGTCAGTTGCTCAGTTCTCCTTTCAGCTTTCCCAGATCTTGTCCCGCCTTCAGATGCAGCCACCTCCACAGCCACCAGCTCCGTGATGCTTGTTTTCTTGGCTAATATATTCTTTGCACAGTTTTTTTCTCTTGTTTTCTGTTTTTTTTTTTTTCACTTGTGTTTTCCTCCTTGACAAAAAGGGGGAGTAGATATTTATGGAGATTTTTTTGCATTGTAGTTATTTGGGATTTGAGGGCTGTGTTGGGTTTTGGGTGTAGATATGTTTTGATGTATGGAAATTGGGATTTATTTGAAATAGATCATGTTAGATATATATTTGGCTATTGTGCTTATTTTGATCTATTTGTCTTATCTAGTTCCACAGTTTTGGTTTGTATGGTTGTTTCTACATGTGGATTGTTCAAAATGTTCCTTCGTGTTTCATTTTCAAATTCAACTCTTGTAGTTTTGTAGTGGTTTTGTTGTTTTTTGTTTTTGTTAAAGTCAAGGCTTTTGTTTGTGTTAGTTAATGTGTTTAGTGGGTTTGTTTGATAGGAAAAATTGTTAGAAAAGTTTTGTCTAGGAATTGACAAAGGGGGAGATTGTTAGGACCCTACTTATTGTCAATTTCGTGAACAAACTTGGGTTTCATTGAGTTGTAATTTTCTTCTATTTTTGGTTTTCCCGCTCGAGCGAGGAGCGTGGCGTTCGAGCGGAGTTTTCACCATCGCAGTACTTTGACTTGCCTGAAAAAATACTGCGTGGTGTGATTTTATGCTCGAGCGGAACACGCGTTTTAGCGTCCCCGCTCTAGCGTCCATTCCTGCACTCGAGCGGACTTCGCGATTTCAGCAGCTACAAAACTACAAGTTACTCCAAATCTAGGGTACGTTTTTTAGATCTTCTTTAAGGGTTTTAGGATTTTCTTTTGGAGGCTGTTTTGCTGGTTTTCCTTGATGTTTGATTGAGTATTGAACTCAAGTTTTGATAAGCATACATCAAGGAGTTTGGTTGTTCTTCTGTAAGAGTGTTCTTCTTCGGTGGAATCCGAAGAATCAAGCGCAGAGGAGTCGAAGGAGTTTGATGTTGTGCGTAGTCGTTGATTCGACAATGGATGTTGTGGATTCAACATTAATCTGATTAATTCTAAGACGAAGGTTGCGCTGAAAGATATACAGATTGTGGAAGACAAATTGACAGCGTTTTGGTAATTTGTTTGGTACATTTGTAATCTTTCTTTCTTCAGTAGTGGATTGATTTGTGGCATTTCGCTCGTAGTTTTTTAATCACAATTGGAGGTGTTCCAATAGTGATTTTTTCCACATAAAAATCCTTTGTGTCTATTTATTGTTTCTGAAACAATAATCTAAATCACTTTCGTATGTGCTTGATGATTTAGATTGTGAGTTTTAATTGGTTGGGAATTGGTACAATTAAATCTTGATCTAGTCACGAATCACTTTTGTTTTTCAATCTGAATCATTGATATTTATCAGAATTCACTACAAGAAATTTAGGCTATTGTGACAAAATTTGGTGAAGATTTTTTTTTTGTCTTAAAATTTAACCCAAAGATGACGAAATATTAATTTTGTCGTTTGTTTTAATTTTTCTCAAAAGTATAGAAGACGAAAACAAAATTTCGTCTGCAAAAATGAGGCACCAATTTAATTTGCATTGGCACGAATTATTTTAGCTCATTGGAGATGAACATTTTTGTCACAAAATAAATTTTTTTTTTTTGTGACGAACGTAATTCGTCGTCAATAAATTCCATACCTATTTAACGATGTCGTTGCATATTTCCATTTATTAGGCGGCAAATATATTTTTGTCTGGGAAGGATAAGTTATGGAAGACAAAAATATTTTGTCACTAATAAACACTCCATCATGCAGACAATGTCATTTCATCTTTTTATTAAATAGGCGACAAATATATTTTTGTCTTGGAAGAATAAGTTGTGGGAGACGAAAATATTTCGTCAATAATAAATTCTAATTGATTGCGTGACGAATATATTTTTCGTCTCATAAGGTTAAGTTGTAGAAGACAAAAATATTTCATCACCAATAATAAATTCTTTATTCTAGTATTTAAGGATACAAAAATATTTTATCACTAATCATTTCTCTTTATTAAAATGTCGTGGTTTTGTGTTTTGAAGCATTGAAATTGTGACCCCAAGAGATACACTCTAACGCTTATCACTCATTTTTATGTACACGGACCTTAAAGTCGTGACCCAAGAAGACACTTTCTACAAACCCTCATTTCTCTCTCGCACTTGAGTCTACTCCTCTCTCACAAGTATTGAAGTCGTGACTCAAGAAGACACTCTGTAAACCATTTCTTCTATTTCGCGCTAAAGCCCTTCTCTCCTGTCTCACACATAAGCCCTTCGTACATGCCAACATTGAAGCTATTATCCAAGAAGGCACCCTATGGAAACCCACTATTCTTTCTCACAATGAAGGCCCCTCTTGCTTGCAAGCACTTTTTCTCATTGTCTGAACCAACTCTACCCTTTCCGTCTAGAACACCCATTTCAGAAAAATCGCAGGTCAAAACCCCTCTCCACAAAAAAAGAAAAAAAAAAGAAGATAATTAATGTAGCTTTTTTTTTTTTTTTGTGAGAAAAAATACAAAGAAACAAATAATAAAAAATTTGTAATTTTCAAAATTAATAGAAAACATTACCTTATTTAGTATGGAGTTTTCTATAATTAATTTTTAAAATTTGGTGATAAAATTTATTTTCATTTTAAAACGTAACCCAAACATGACCAAATATTACTTTTGTCGTTTCTTTTAATTCTTCTCAAAACTATAGGAGACGATAAAATAAATTCGTCAGAAAAAAAAGAGGCGCCAATTTTTTTTCTTGTTGGCGCCAATTATTTTAGCTCATTGGAGACGAACATTTTTGTCACAAAATTTAAAACTTTTTGCGACAAAAGAAATTCGTCACCAATAAATTCCAAACTTATTAGATGATGTCGTTTCATTTTCTTATTTATTTGGTGACAAATATATTTTTTGTCTGGGAATGATAAGTTATGGGAGACGAAAATATTTCGTCACCTATAAACTCTTCATGCTCGTTTTATCTTTCTGTTAATTAGGCGACAAATATATTTTTGTCTTGGAAGGATATGTTTTTGGAGACGAAAATATTTCGTCACTAATAAATTCTCCATGTGTCGTGTTGCATTTTGATTGATTGCGCGACGAATATATTTTCGTCTCATAAGGTTAAGTTGAAGGAGATGAAAATATTTCATCATCAATAAATTCTCCATCCCCACACAATGTTGTTTTTGTATTTTTGTTTATTAGGCAATGAACATTTGAGTTTGAGACGAAAATATTTTATCACTAATTATTTCTCTTTATTAAAATGTCGTTAGAAACTAAAAGGCACTCTCACCTTAATCACTTACTTTCACACACACACAAATACTAAAGTCGTGACCCGAAAAGACACCCTCTACAAACCCTCATTTTTCTCTCACACTTGAGTCTCCTCTCTCACAAGTATTGAACCTATGACTCGAGAAAACAATATTCTCTATAAACCATCTCTTCTATTTCGCACTGAAGCTTCTCTAATCTCTTCCACATTTAAGCCATTTGTGCATGCAAACATTATTATCCAAGAAGACATTTTGTGTAAAGCTACTATTCTTTCTCACAGTAAACCCCTCTCCACAAAAAGAAAAAAAAAATTAAACAAGAAAACAAAATACAAGAAATCTAGGATATTGTGACAAAATTTGGTGACGAAATTTTTTTGTCTTAAAATTTAACCCAAAGATGACAAAATATTAATTTTGTCGTTTGTTTTAATTTTTCTCAAACGTATAGGAGACGAAAAAAAAATTTCGTCTCCAAAATTCAGGTGCCAATTTCATTTGCATTGGCGCGAATTATTTTAGCTCATTGAAGATGAACATTTTTGTCACAAAATATATATATTTTTTGCGATGAACGTAATTCGTCACCAATAAATTTCCTACCTATTAAATGATGTCGTTACATATTTCCATTTATTAGGCAACAAATATATTTTTGTCTAGGAATGATAAGTTATGGACGACGAAAATATTTTGTCACCAATAAACACTCCATCATGCAAACGATGCAGTTTCATCTTTCTATTAAATGAGCGACAAATATATTTTTGTCTTGGAAGAATAAGTTGTGGGAGACGAAAATATTTCATCACTAATAAATTCTGATTGATTGCGTGACGAATATATTTTTCATTTCATAAGGTTATGTTGTGGAAGACAAAAATATTTTGTCACCAATAATAAATTCTCTGTTCTTGTATTTAAGGAGACAAAAATATTTTATCATTAATTATTTCTCTTTATTAATATGCTATGGTTTTGTGTTTCGGAGTACTGAAACCGTGACCCCAAGAGACACACTCTGACCCTTATCACTCATTTTCATGTGCACGGACACTCAAGTCGTGACCCAAGAAGACACTTCCTACAAACCCTCATTTCTCTCTCGCACTTGAGCCTACTCCTCTGTCACAAGTATTGAAGTCGTGAAGCAAGAAGACACTCTGTAAACCATTTCTTCTATTTTCGCACTAAAGCCTCTCTCATATGTCTCACACTTAAGCCCTTCATGCATGCCAGTATTGAAGCTATTATCCAAGAAGGCACCCTATGCAAAATCGGCTATTCTTGCACATAGTGAAGACGCCTTTTGCATAAGAACTTTTTCTTATTGTCTGAACCAACTCTACCATATCCGTCTAGAACACCCATTTTAGAAAAATCACAGGTCAAAACCCCTCTCCAAAAAAAAAAAAAAAAGATAATTAATGCAGCTATTTTTTTTTTTGTGAGAAAAAAAAGAGGAAAAATTAATAATAATTTTTTAATTTTCAAAATTAATAGAAAACATTACCTTGTTTAGTATGGAGTTTTCAATAATTAATTTTAATCTATACTTTTTTCGTGAACATTTTTTAATATTATATTTTTTTCTTTTTCTTTTTTTACTTTTTAAATCCCTTTAATTTAGATGAGGGCAAATTGCAACAGTTGTCCCAGTACTTTGGTCCTTGTGTCATATAAATGGTATGTGCCATATCTATATCTATCTATCTATCTATCTATATATATCTATCAGCTGCTAAGTGTGTTCGTGGCCCGACTTGAGGCAAAAAGGTTCAAGGCCTTGTTGATAGAGATGGAAAGCTTAACGTGCCTATCCCTCCAGAATTTCATGCACCGGTAAGGGTCTATGCCTCAAAACTAGCCTCAAAGATTGGTGTAGAAGTATGAACTCGTTTACCAAATCCAAGTGTTCGTAGGTGGAAGTATGTTGATGCCTCCGTTAAGGAGGCGATGTTTCAACTCTTGAATGTAAGTTCGTTGTCTACTCCATTATAGGACATTTTACTCATTTTTATAATAGGTTAGAAATTTTAATTATTTATTGTAATTATTTTATTTTTTATAAGAATTATCTATGACTTATCTATTTTTTGCAGGATCAATTTGATTTACAAGGAGACCCTGTTGATATAGCGAAGGCAATGAACACAAAATTTGGTCGGAGATTGAGTAACCATACCTATATGCTGCACAAACAATTCATGGAGCTGAAGGAGGCTAAAGGGGACGAGTATGCAAGAAACCACCTACCAAAAAATGTTGATCCTACCAAGTGGATAGATCTTATTGATAAAAAGTGGAACACTAAAGAATTTCTGGTAACATTTTCATCTTTTTTATTATATCAACGAAGAAAGAATTTAATTACAATAGGGAGAGATTCTAAAAAAACTAGAAAGAACACAATCAATTTGCTGTGAAATTCCATACGTCTTCTTTTCCCTTTATCTTCTAGGCATGTAAGTGGAACATAATAAAAACCAAATAAGTGGAAAAATAAGAAAAGGAAACTATTAAACATGGATTGAAAGGCTCACATAATAGGAGATTAATTTATGGTTTCTTAAAGTGCATCTTTCACATCATAGAATAAAGAACTAAGATTTCAGTTTCTATGATTGTATTTTCTATTTGTTCTTGGGTTTGGTCTGAAGTTTCATGATAATGGTAAGCAACTAGCTGAGTAACTAATACAGGGTATTGAGACAGAACTTTAGATTTGATAGAGTTGTGGAAGAAAGAAAGGGTTATGAGTTTGGTATCAGTAATCGTTCCATATCTTGTGAAATGTAAATGAATTTTTTCACAATCTATCTTGCCCATGCTTATATGCCTCCTATTTGTGAATGGTGTAAATTACTTGTTTTTCTTTTTTCACCCAAAAAAACCATCTTATGATGAAATCTCAACAAGTCCTCTAATCTATTTTTCAAAGAATTGAATGAAACTAGTGAATAATTTGAAATATCTTTTAAGTTGAAATCATAAATAGGAAAATGATAGAGAGGAACAATGCAATTTCTTTATTATCAAGCATTAAATTTGTTTTACTAGTGATACATTTCATTGTTATATTGGTTCATTATTCCTTACAGGAACAATCAAAAGCCAACATATTTGTCATATTAATGATACATTTCATTGTTATATTGGTCATTCTTCCTTATAGAAACAATCAAAGGCCAACATTACGAACAAAGAAAAGATGTATACAAAACATAGGTGTGGTTCTAGGTCAATCCCTGTCAGAGTATAAAAACTAGTACGTATCCTTGCACTTTCAGAATTATATTAGATTCTTAGCTTTATTTATTGAATATTTGGTCTATCGAATTAGGCACGAGAAAAAAAGATGCTACCTGATCTAGCAGAGTTGTACAAGGAAACTCACTATAATGAGAAAACACATGAGTGGATCTCATCTCAAGCTCAGTGTAATTATGTGAGTATATATTGCAATTTTTATTAACAAAATTTTAGAATACTATTTGTTATAATCTTATTTAATTTTCTAATAATTATTTAATTTTTTTTATATTTGATAGGAAAATATGATACAGACACAGGCTGATCACCTCTCACAGTCGGGATCAACCCCTTTGACTGCAGAAGAGTTGTCAATCAAAGTCCTAAAGCCAGGGTCTGGCTATGTGAAGAGACTTGGCATGAGACCTTCATCCTCTATTAGAAGGACCACTACCATATATGCTGAAACAAATGATTATGTGAAGTGCCTTGCGATGCAAATAGAGATATAGAAGGAACAAATACAAATGCAGAACAATAAAATAGAAGATCTTGAAGATGGTAGGAAGAAGCAAGGAGAGATAATAGTTGATGTTGTCAACATTTTGAGGACCAAAGGATTCACTGGACACTTTGGAAGTGAAGGGGACTCATCCACAAGTGGACATACTTCTTGGTAAAGTATCTTAACTTTAATATAACAAATTTTATAAAAGAATATATCTTTGAAGAATTAGGAAGTAATGGAAACATGCATATGACATCAAATTTGTATAAGTGCACGGGATGTATTAATTGTGAATTAGTCTAAAAAATATTTTTTTTTCTCTATACTTAAAGCTTTAAAAAAGGCCATCGAAATGCTAAATTATCACACAACCACAAATTTGTACAGGAACCAATATAAACACCTTAGGAGGGACCAATATAAATTGTATGAACTTACGGCACATTAATAGGATGCACCATTTGTGAATTAGCCTTAAAATTAAGTTTTTGTTCTCATAATCTCGAAAAAAGTCTTTTAGAGGGATAAATTGTATAATTGATCTAATTGTAAATTCATGAGTTACTAATGTTTTTAATCTTTTGTATAATTGATTAATAACTAAAGCTTTTAATTTATTTTTTTGCAGATTGGATTGGGGTGGCATTTTTGACATGCAACAATGATGTAATTTGCTTGAATGTTCATTTTTGTTTGATAAGGATACACATACTTTGTGGAGTTGCACTAGTTATTGTTGGGTGTTTGGTGGAATTGAACAAGTTATAACTTTTGGATATTTTGTGGATATTTCACTATTTTATTGTATTATGATGAAATTATTTGTAATGATGAATGGATATTTTCATTTTTTTTAATTTGTAAATGTGTTGATAACAAGTTAGGTTAAGTTGTGATTGAGTTGTTATATTCAACAGGTTTCAACATGAACATGGTTATATTTGTTGAACTAAAATTTAGATTTTGACAAAATAGGTATATAATGTGGAGAAAAATACTATGGAATTACTGACAAAATTTTTCATCCCTAAAGAAGGTTTTTTCATTACTACAAAAATAGTTAAAGATCACACTTTGACAAAAAAAAAAAGATCTCACTTTTATTGGAAGTGTGATAAAAAAATTAGATTGATATTTTAATCACACTTAATTTGATTGAGTGTGATAATATTTATTTTTTATATCACTTTTCAATTAAGTGTGATCATATATATATTTTTTAATCACACCTTCTAATTAAAAGTGTGATTATATATACACTACTACTTTTTAATCACACTTTTTAAACAAGTGTGACTATATATATATTTTTTAATCACACATTTTAATTAAAGTGTGATTGTTTATATATTTTTTAATCACACCTTTTAATTAAAGTGTGATTATATATACACTACTACTTTTTAATCACACTTTTTAAGTAAGTGAGATTATATATATATTTTTAATCACACATTCTAATTAAAGTGTGATTATTTATATATTTTTTAATCACACCTTTTTAATTAAAGTGTAATTGTATATACACTACTATTTTTTAATCACACTTTTTAAGTAATTGTGATTATATTTATATTTTTTAATCGCACATTCTAACTAAAGTGTGATTATTTATATATTTTTTAATCACACCTTTTTAATTAAAGTGTGATTATATATACACTACTACTTCTTAATCACACTTTTTAAGTAAGTGTAATTATATATATATTTTTTAATCACACATTCTAACTAAAATGTGATTATTTATATATGTTTTAATCACACCTTTTTAATTAAAGTGTGATTATATATACACTACTACTTTTTAATCACACTTTTTAAGTAAGTGTAATTATATATATATTTTTTAATCACACATTCTAATTAAAGTGTGATTATTTATATATTTTTTAATCACACCTTCTAATTAAAGTGTGATTATATCACTACTACAAAAACAGTTAAAGATCACACTTTGATAAATGAAAATATCTCACTTTTATTAGAAGTGTGATAAAAAAAATAGATTGATATTTTAATTACACTTAATTTAATTGAGGGTGATCATATTTATTTTTTATGTCACTTTTTAATTAAGTGTGATTATATATATATTTATTTTTTTAATTAAGTGTGATTATATACTACAAGAAAAGTGGGTTTATGAGACGGAACTTTTTGCGACGGCATATTTGCCGTTGCAAAAAGTCATTTTTTGTGACGACACAACTTGCCGTCGCAAAAAATATGACGTTTTGAGACGGCACAACTTGCCGTCGCAAAAAAAATGCGACTTTTTGAGACGGTACAACTTGCCGTCACGAAAAATATGACCTTTTGAGACGGCACAATTTGCCGTCACAAAAAATATGACTTTTTGAGACGGCACAACTTGTTGTGGCAAAAAATGTGTCTTTTTGAGACGGCACAGTTTGCCGTCGCAAAAAAAAAAAAAGACTTTTTGAGACGGTACAACTTGCCGTCGCGAAAAATGTGATTTTTTAATAAAAAATAATAATAACAATATTTTTTCATTAAAATAGAAATAAAACAAATAAATTTTCAATCTATAACTAAAAAAAAATGATTTTTTTTCAAAAAAAAAATTCATTAACTACAAAAAAAAAATTATTTTAACAAAAAATAATTTTTTTGGCTACGGCAACCCCCGTTGCAAAAAAAAAAAAAAAAAAAAGGTTAAACCACGTTTCGTTGTTTAAATTTCATTTGTGACCGATTTTTTTTTTTTCCGTTCCCGCTGTGTTTTCCCCTCATTTTTTTTTTCATTACCCCCCTTTATTTTGTCATTCCCGTTCTATAACCCCCCCAACCCAAACAAAAAATCCTCAATCTCAAACCACCCCGGCCAAAACCAAAAATCCCTAATCTCTTCTTACCCCCCTCTTTGTCTCTTTTCACCCATTTTTCATATTCCTCTCTCTCTTCTCTTTCTCTCTTTCACTCATCACTCTTCTCTGTCTGTCTATCTGTTTGTCTATCTGTCTCTCTTTCTCTCTGTGTGTCTCTCTCTCATCTATCTTTTCTCTTATCTCTTTTCTCTCTATATCTTTCGTTCATCACTCTTCTCTCTATTTCTCTCGTTTATCTCTATTCTCTCTCTGTCTCTTTTTCTGTCTCTCACTCTCTATCTTTTTCTCTCTTTGTCTCTCTCTCTTTTCTCTTTCTCTCTCTAACTCATCACTCTTCTCTGTCTGTCTGTCTCTGTCTCTGTCTCTTCTCTCTATCTCTCTCATCTGTTTTCTCTCTCTGCCTCTCTCACTTATCTTTATTCTCTTTATCTCTCTCTCGCTCATCTCTCTTCTCTCTATCTCTCTCATCTCTTTTCTCTCTATGTCTCTCTCGCTCATTTCTATATATCTCTCTCGCTCATTTTTCTTCTCTCTCTATGTCTTTCTCTCGTTCATCTCTTTTTGTTCTCTTTCTCTCTCTTTTTGTCTATCTCTCGCTTATCTCTTGTTTCTCTCTTTTTTTCTGTCTGTCTGTCTGTCTGTCTGTCTCTCTTTCTCTCTCTGTCTCTCACTCTTTTTCATAATTTTACTATTTTTTCTCTTTTTTTCTCTCTATCTGTCTGTCTATTTGTCTCTCATTCATTGTGTTCGCCTTGCTTACTCATCTCTCCCTTCTTCTCTATTTACCAAGCTATCTTTTGATTTATCGAGACACTACAAGAAAATGCACTTTTTGTGACCACTTTGTCTTTCTATCGCTCATCACTCTGTCTCTGTCTCTATCTCTCTTCTCTATCTGTCTCTTACTCATTTCTCTCTCACCACCCATCTCCTCTACCACCTTCACCACTACTGTAAATGGCATTCCACTACACAACTACTACCACTATTGCCATTCCGCCTCTACGACTATTATTACTACTACCATCACTACCACTCCACTACCACAATTACTACTACAATTACCTCTCATCCACCACCGCTACTCTATCTCCTCTACCACTACCACAACTTCACCACTAATCTCATTCGATATCACTACCACCACCACTATTACCTCTTATCCACCACCTTCACCACTACTGTCGTTCCCTATCCTCTACCACAAAAAATTAGTTCCTGATTTTTAGTAACCCCCAATCTCCCCCACTCGGCCCGCCATTTTTTTTCCATTCCCGTTCGGGTTACCAAAAACCCCCAATCCTGTCTCTTTGTCTCTACCTCTCTTCTATTTTTCTCTCTCACTCATCACTCTTCTCTGTCTGTCTGTCTGTCTCTTTCTCTCTATGTCTCTGTCTCTCTTCTCTTTCTCTCTCTCACTCATCACTCTTCTCTGTCTATCTCTCTGTCTCTTTCTTTCTCTCTGTGTCTCTCGTCCATCTCTCTTCTCTCCATCTCTCTCTGTCTTTCTCTCGTTTATATCTTTTCGCTCTTTGTCTCTATTTTTCTTTGTCTATCTCTTTTCACCAATTTTTTCATCTTCCTCTCTCTCTTCTCTTTCTCTCTATTACTCATCATTCTCCTCTCTCTGTCTGTCTCTCTCCCCCCTCTCTCTCTGTGTCTCTCACTCATCTATCTCTTCTCTCATATATTTTCTCTCTTTATCTCTATCTCTCTTCCTCATCTTTCTTCTCTCTATCTCTCTCGCTCATCTTTCTTCTCTCTCTTTTTCTATGTCTTTCTCTCGATCATCTCTTTTCACTCCCTTTATCTCTCTTTGTTTATCTTTCACTCATCTCTTATTTCTCTCTCTTTTTCTGTCTATCTGTCTGTCTCTTTCTGTCTCTCTATATCTCTTTCTTTCTCTGTCTCTATTACCTCTTTTCCAACACCGCCACTCCATCTCCTCTACCACTACCACAACTTCACCACTAATCTCTTTTGCCATCACAACCACCACTACCACCACCATCACCTCTTATCCACCACCTTCACTATTATTGCCGCTCCCTCTTCTCTACCACAAAAAATTAGCTCTTGATTTTTAACAACAAAAAAAATGGGTCACAAAAAAATATTTTTTATTGACCATAAAAAATTAATTTTATTTTAACAAACCATATTTTTTTATTAAAATATTACCTCTACTTCTACCAAATTAAAAAAAATTCATTAAAATAAAAATAAAACAAATTTCCCTCTTTTTTCACTGACTCACTGGACGGCCCGCCCAAACTTTTCCCCCTTTTTTTTCCCTCTGCCTTTCCGCCCTTTTTTTCATTTCCTTTCAGGTTTGTAGAGCCCCTAATTTCACAACACTGTTTCAAAATAGTGAGCAAACCTTAATCTGAGTGAGAGAAGATAGAGGGTTTGAAGACAGACTGGGGTTGAAGAGGAAGGGTTTCAATCGACGGCGAGACTGGTTTAGCAGCGGCGAGACGGTATGCTTCTTTTGACTCTTCTTTCGACTCTCTCATTCCAGTCGGTTCCTCTATCGACTGGGTTGAAATGGTTCCTCTATATCTCTATGTTGCTCCCACCGCCATAGCCATGGCAGCTTATTAGTGGTGGTGGTTGTTTTCTGCGAGCATCGGTAATGTCGCAGACGCGGCAACAAGAGGACTCCAAGGGTTGTTCGCCATAGCCATACAAACTCCAGCCTTCACTTTATAATAGTATAGATGATTTTGTCTTAGAAGATGCATTGTTTAAACTGAAAAATATGTTTTGAATCCACCACTCTTTTTGGTATGTTTGCTACTTGACCTTATTTTGCTATTGAATTGTTTGGTCATTTGCATTTTTTAAGTTTTTGGAGAAAAAAAAAATGGTAGAAGTAAAGTTAGAAAACATCTATCATTTTCATATTGTTTTTAGTTTGACACAATTTTGAAAAATTTACAAAACGAGAAATTTTTTAAAAATTTTTTTAGGTCTTTATTAATTTCCAACATTTTGTACACTTTTTTGAAATTTTTTTAGGTCTTTATTAATTTCCAAAACACCTTTAGGTGAAGAAATTGATAGGTCCTCAATAAAGATATCATGAGAAAATATAGAGTAATCCTTATGACATTGATATAAGATTGTATGTTAGTTGAATTGTAAGTTATTCAAATTTGATTTGGAAACTTAACTAGTTTCAAAATATGTTTGAGGGTGGCTTGTTTACCTTTCTAGTTGAACTCAAATGAGCTTTTCTAGATGCTTTTGAGAAGGTTTGAACATGAAAAGCAAAAGTTGCAAGCTGTTATACAGACCACTAAGCATTCATTTCCACTCACAAATTCAGCTGCTTGCTGCATTTTCTCTACTGATGTATTATGTAGAACGTCTAGCTTTGATAGTTGGCAGGGCACTATTCCTATAATTGACAACACAAGTGTTTTCTTGGATATGGAGCTACTTCAAGAGCTGTCACAAATTGTTTTGGTTGATGCAGAAGAATTGCAACTGGTAT
The DNA here is from genome assembly GCF_055761805.1 of Camellia sinensis. NCBI lineage: Eukaryota > Viridiplantae > Streptophyta > Magnoliopsida > Ericales > Theaceae > Camellia > Camellia sinensis. The sequence continues at coordinate 16,286,941 of NC_138963.1, read as the reverse complement.
GATCACTTATTCCCATTTATTCATTGATTTGTCTAGTTGCACTGAAATCATCTAATACATCTCTGCTCACAATTTTCTTGAGTAAGCTGTAATAGCAATGTGTACTCAGTGTATGATTCCTTAACTTGATGGTTTTCCTAGGGTAGACATGTGCTTTGCCTCAAACTATATGTGGTTGCTTTGCTGATGGTACTGGTTTACTTTTGGAGGAAAATGGTATTACATTTTTAATTCAAATTTGTTTTAGTACCTGATCTTTTTTCTAATGTAGAGGTTTTTAAATTTTGGTTTTTGGAAAGTTTTATATGCTTCCCAGGTGAATATGATGTAATATTTTTGTAACTTGCTAATTTGTTTGGCTAGAATTGCAAAAAAGGGGAAAAGAAATCTAAGATAAATATTGTTTGCACTGCACTTTTTGATACATTACAATTACATGCTGATCATGAGATGTCAAAGGTAGTTGGGTGAGAGGTCACAGCTGAATAAGCCTGGATACATTGCAAAAAAAGGGAAAAGAAATCTAAGGTAGCTATTGTTTGTACTGCATTTTTTGATAAATTACAATTACATCCTGATCATGAGATGTCAAAGATAGTTGGGTGAGAGGTCACAGCTGAATAAGGCTTGATATAGCAGAATCAGAATACAATATAATAATTATTATTATTAAATTTTTTTGTTTTTGTTTTTGATAATGTTACAGCAGAATTTTAGGGAAGAGACCTAATCCCTCTGAATTAATATTGATAAAGAGATGCACCTGAACTATTTTTTAGGGATATTTCTTGTAATTAACTTTCTTCAGTGAGTAGGATTCACCTTGAAGTTCCACTCATATTTGAGACCAAAAAAGAAGAAGAGTAGGCGAAGCTCTAAACCTATATTCAAATCTATCTTCTTACTCTCTTCAGCCAATTCCACCTTATGGTTGATTCATGTATTTCATAAGAACACATTAGACCTTGATTTGATCATATTGTTATTGTTGATTTTGGGTCATTAATATCTCAATTTGTTCTTTTGTTGAGTTATTCTTTGGTTTTCACATTTTATATGCAATATCTGATATTATCCACTATTGGGTGTTTGTAATTTATTAGTAGTTTGTGAAATTGCTTCGTGGGTATTGAATATTTGTCTTTTTTGGGTACTGTTGTGATGTGGGTATGTGATAATTTATCATGATTGCTAAAATTTTGTAATGTCAACTGAGGAGATTTATTGTCTTTATCAGAAGGGTGTATTGAAATGCATGGTTTTATTGATGATTTGTAGAAAGATTTCAACAATAATGTTGGTTAGATCTCTTTTTATTTTGAAAGTAGATCTTTGTAGTTCTCTTGTTTTAGGATGCTTTATGCCGATGGAGTATAGACAACTTGAATGCAATGCGCAAGGGATGGCAATAAAAACCATACCCAATGGTTATCCGTGGAGACCCTACCCAAAATATGTGGGTTTTCCCAATTTCTCTATGCATCAGGTCAGTAGGTGATCTAATGTAATTCTCCATCAGGGAATGGGTCGGGGATGGGTAGTCCCCAAAAAAATTGTCTCTTGACATGTATACTCTATATATATATGTGCATATATGCATTTATATACCGTCCTACCAATAACTCCACAGTTGTTCCATATTGTAATCTAGATGAACTAAGTTTAAATATTATAGTGTCATATTGGTTATTTACAGACCTGCAACTGAGATGGGCTTTGGACAATGCCCCCTTTTTTGTATTTGGAAAAGAGAGAGGGGCAAGAAAATAAAAGAAAGAAAAAGAATGTGGTTGACTTTTCCAACTAAAATTGCTCACAGTAGAAATACATTTATTGACTAGAATAGATTGCAATTCATTTATTGACTTTTCCAACTACAATTCCCCACGATTTCAATGTGGATTGCAATTCATTCAAGCCTGCTGCCTCTTTCACTTGATTTATATTCAGTTTATGTTTGACTGAAGGGCTTTCCATAGTTGCACAGCTTTTGTGCTACATCTGTTTTGGTTGTGTTTGCTTAGCTCCTACTTTTCCGGTCTCCTGTTTCATAATTTAATTGAGGTTCACTCTGCCATTCCAGCCTCTTTTTTGTTTCAAATTGAAGTTGTTTATGGGTTGTTTGCAATATTGTAAGTAAAGGAATATGCTAACCTTGAAAATATGCCATTCCAACCTCTTTTTTGCTTCAAGCCTGTTGTACACGGGATATAAATATCTTAAATTTTTTGTTCCTATTGCATTCCTTGCTTTCACAGTCTTGGTGCCAGTTAATTATACCAATGGATCTTTGGAGCATTCTAATTTAACTTACAACAGCATAGATAAGTTTTCTATCTCAAACATTCCAATTGGATCACATAGGTAAGCAAGACTTTGTGCTAAATTTGCTATATATTTTAAGTTACTTTTTTCTTTTGCCATAAATATGCTGAATTGGTTTGGTTTGGTTTGGTTTGGAATACTTGCGATGGATGGAAAGGGTGTTTGTTGCACGTTGTCTTTAACTGAATGGAATGAAATCACTTTGATTGAGGAGCTTTCTTTCCTAGTGAAATAGGATGCAGGTGTAACATGCAGTGTTGCAATTCAACCTTGTCGTGGTTGATACTGGCTAGATCTTATTGCTGCCTCTCATCGCTTGCCATATAAGAGTGAATGACGATGTCTCTATGCTCCAGCATTATGATAATGTCTACAAGATCAGAAGTGCATGCTTAGTGACTTTTGATGATCTATAGAGCTCTTTTCTCACTATTTCCTATTTTTTTGTCCATCAATTGCTACAAGGTGCATACTGTAGTTTCCTTCTCTTTCACTTTACTAGATCTTAAACTTCTGTTTCAGTTCCTCATTCTCTTATTGATGAATATACTCAAGCAGGTTATTACTTTATTGGTTTACATTGCTGAATTATTGACTAAATATATTTCAAAAGCTTTCAAGCATTGTTCCAATATCGACATATATATTAATGAAATCGGATCTGTGTTTACATTATATATCAAGATTCTTTTCGTTTCTCTTGATAGAATTATTAGTTATCTAGTAAATGAACTAATAACATGTAAACGTCTAGCTAACATGGACCTTTTGCCTTGCTGTAGTTAGTTCTTTCTTGGCACATGAAGGCTGCCACCATGTGTGAATTTTCCAAGCAGGAGTTCATTGGTGGTTTACAAGCTCTTGGGTAACTTTTTGTTGAGTTGTATTCACTGCTTATTCTTAATCAACAAAACCAGCCTTGAACCATTATGATGTCAACTTCACAAAGTTTTTATTTTTTGATATCAGGATAGATTCACTGGAGAAGTTCTGTGACAGGATACAATTTATGCATTCTGAGCTGAAAGATGAGCGGATGTAAATGTGACATTGTTTTTCCTTCATTAGTTGCTACTTGCTAGTAGTTATAAGTTATAACTCATGATTTTTCTATTTTTTCATATGTCATGTTGCTCATCACAAAGTCAGTTCAAATGCTGTCTTGATGTTGAACTTGAGCCCTCTATGAGGAGATTGATTTTATGAACTTTAGAATTTCCACTATTTTGTTACTGAACTAATCTTCAATATGGTTGTCTAGAAAAGTTCCGTGAGATCTATGACTTTGCTTTTGGCTGGGCAAAAGAGAAGGTATGTGTAATAAGCATAAAGACTTGGATTTACATTTCTCATTATTGGTTTTCTGTCGTACTGTCAAAGTTCCTAGAAGATATATCAACCTTGGTATAATTTCTCATGAGGTGGTATGCCATGTTCTATTGATGATATACCCTTGTAATGATGCCCGCCTTTTCTGTCCGTATTGTCTTGGTGGATAGTTTTTTATTAATGACAATTAATTTGACTCGGAAGTATATGCCAGCATATGTGCTAATGCAATTAATAGACATTAGTTCTCAGACATGACCTATGTATCTAGAGCGAGAGTGAGAGCGGACAATATATATATATATATATAAGGAAAATGCTAATGACCGCTCATTGGGTGGTCATTAGCTTTGATATAGGTGTAAAAAGTGTATTGAAAAAGTGTATAAAAATATGTAAAAATTTGTGAAAATATATGAAAAGTGCATTGAAATTCTAACTATAATGACATTTTCTTCACCTTAATGACAGCCCATAGCATGACCCCATATATAAAGCACAGGATTGAGAATAAAAATTACTGGGTAGCTTCAGAGTTGATCAGGGTATGGGTTTAATTAGAAAAACATTTTTATTTTATGACAACCCAAACACAGTCATATTGTCCAGTCATTGTTTTGCTTACAAGTCTGTTGGAAGTGGTTTCAGTTTTGTTTTTGTATGGTCCAGATCGTCGGTGTTCCCCACTAGCTGCTTCAGAGTTGGTCAAATGTTTAAAACCTTTGTGGAAAAACACATTTTAACTTCTACCTAGAAGTAGAAACCTCTAAAAAAACAGTTGAGGTCTTTAGTTATAATGTGGGAGAAGCATGGGACGCAGCACTAGAGGATTAAATCCATGAGTTGAAGTAATTTTGTTTTGCAATTTTAGCTTAGTCTAATAACATAATTGACAGTGTTTTTTACTGTAATGTAAAGCGTCAAATGCATGGATTGGTGGGCTATCCCCCTCCCCCCCCCCCCCCAAACTCATCAGATTAGGTCCTCAAAGGACATGACTGCAATTAGTTTCTTCTTTCTGTTTGCAAATGAAAATCATAATCGGTTCTCCGAAGAGCAATTGGAAATGGATGCTTTTTCTGGTGATGTCAAATAGATATTTCATATTTTGCAACTTTGGGATATGTGGAATACTCTGCAGTTGTTGATTTTCTTTGTCAATCGCAGGGTCAAAAATCTTTGGCATTGGATACTGCAATCGGGATGTGGCAGTTGCTTTTTGAAGAAAAGCAGTGGCCATTGGTTGATCACTGGTGCCAGTTCTTGCAGGTAGCCTAATGGAACATATGTTTGGCAATTTTTAAAAATTTTCTACAAATTTGCATGGGAGCTAGTGAATTATCCTAACTTGTGATGTGTATTCGGTAATCATTAATTCATATATTCCCTGAGTATTTCCTGATTTTTGCTAATATTGTGATGCTGGATGGAAGAGAAAATTGAAACCAAAAGAAAAAGAAAAGAAAATAACGAAACTGAACAATAGCAATTCTCCAAGCTCAATCTTATTCTTCAATATCAATTCAAGTATGACAAATTCATTACATAGAAGCCTATTTATAGGCATCCTACGAAACCTTAATTGAAGTTTCTAAAAATACTCATTACGATAGGATTTACAATATGAAAATCCTAATTTAATAAATGAAACTCAATAAATCATATATAAGAAAATAATACTAAAGTAAATCCATAATCTTCAATTTATGCTCATCCAATGTCTTCATGTTCCTCGTCACATTGGTCTATTGATGTCATACAAATTGGCCACCCATTAGCTCTATAAGAAGGTTTGGGGTTATTGGAGTGGGGAAAGGTTCTAGTTTTCTCCCTTCATGTTGAGTTTCCGTTACTGGAGAGACAAGCTCTCCTGGAGGGGCTATGGCTACAGAAGTGTGATATGTTGTCACGACCCAAACCCGGCCCTATGGGTTTAGTACCGTAACCGGCCAGTAATCCGAGATTACCGAAGGCCTGCAGACCAGTAGTACAGTAAAACAGAGTACAGGGCCTGGCGGAAGCCATTACAGTAAATAAATAGTGTCCATTGAGCTGTGACAGTCTGTATGCCAAAAAGATTTTTCATGCATTCACATATATGAACAATACAGTCTATACAAAATTTACAGTCACACAGTACAGGGACCTAATCCCTTGATAACAGTACAGTTAGTAGCTGACAGTCTATACAGTAAACCAAACAGTACGGAGACAGATGGGGGAAAAACAAGACACCCCAAAGCCATAGCATGGCAACTCGGAACCTCGCAGTGAGGCACAAAGGCTGGCTTGACAAAACTGGAGTCTAACCCACGCTCCTAGCTCCGATCTGGCGGCTGAGCACCTACATATATATATAAACAGTGAGCTAAAGCCCAGTGAATAACATAATGCGTAAAGGGGTTATGAATGAAATGTCCTTACAGTAATGAAATCAGCTCATTAAACAATACTTCAGTCTTTCAGTCAGAACAGTTATTCAGTCATATGTGGTACATCCATTAGCATAGCAGTAAACAGTAGGTCTTAAAGACCGAGCAGTAATGATGGCCATCAATCAGTAAATAGTAGTGGTTCCACGAGGGAACCGACAGAGATCTCTGTAACAGTAACAGTAACAGTAACAGTAACAGTAACAGTAACAGTAACAGTAACAGTAACAGTAACAGTAACAGTAGATGCCAAGGATGCCACAGTACAGTTTAGAATATAGGACATACATTTATTCAGTAAACAATATCAATTCAGTAAACAGTTCAGTTCAGTATTCAGAAGATAATCATTTGAACATATCTTTACACAATCGTTACTCACAGAGTTTGGGCTACAGTATGCTAGAGCGCGTCTCCCCAGTCGCCAACCCTACACAGTTAACAGATTGAACACACACTAAGCTACACAGCTGGGAAAGATAATAACTTAACCCCTAACGCCTCGGTGTGTTCTACATCTATATCCTCAACAAGATGTCTACAACTAGGCCTAAGAATGCCTAGAATGGGATGAGGATGCAAAGATGCACATTTAAAAGCATTTTCAGGAAAACAGAGTTCCGCTCGAGCGCAGGTTTCCCCGCTCGAGCGGTAATGCAACAAAGGTACACGCTCGAGCGTAAACTTTCCCGCTCGAGCGTACTGTAAAAGTACTGGATGGGTGAAATCTCCGCTCGACGCCCGCTCGAGCGTGAGACATGACTCCGCTCGAGTGCCCAATCCTCCGCTCGAGCGGACTGCAAAACAGTGCAGAGAGATGCTCGGATTCTACGCTCGAGCGCCACTTTCCCCGCTCAAGCGTAAGTGCAAAATCTGGGAATTCCAGATTGCACCTCCAAGCTCCAACTCACACTCAAATGCATCAAAACCAATCCTCTTGGACCCATTTTCTGGAAAACATTTATAAACACATAGTATAACATGGTTCAAAGCTCAATTTTGAGAAATCAAAGCCCAAGGGTGTTTAATTCAAGCTCAATTTCAAATCATTTTCAAGAACAATCTTCAAACATGACATGCATGATCTTTAAATAACTTTCAAGCTTCAAAACATGCTCTAGTGAGCCAATTGATTCACAAACAAGATGAAAACATGGACCATTACAAAATTATGGACATGCATGTGACAATTTGCCATGAATTCAACTCAAAATCCAACAATTCAAACATGCATGCATGAATTATGTTCTATTTCAACATGTATGAACTAAAACAAGACTTAGCTCCTTAATTTGACATGAATCATGCAAGAACAAGCTCAATTCATAAGCAAGAGGGTAATTACTCTACCTTAGGTCTTGAATTAGAAGACTAGGAGCTCAATTTAGCAATCTACACTTCAATTCTCTTCAAATTCTAAGCAATATTGAGATGAACTCAACTCCTCAAGTCTCTCTCTCTCTATGGTCGGCTAAGGGTCTCACAAATAGGCTAAAGAAATGTTTGATTCAATGTATAAGGCTCAAGTGTGTGTGTGAGATAGTGGTCCACTAGGGGTAGTTCGGTAAATAAGGCCAACTCTGCAATTGATCAATATTTAATCTAATTTAATCATACCTAATCAGTTTTTAGATAATTATACCATAAAATCATATTAAATATGACGATCATAATACACTTACCCATTTCCGGTTCGGCCGCCGATAAGGCCTTCAATTAATAGTTTAAACATAAAACACGAACAGATCAAACAAATAGTCAACAGATAAAATACAATTCAAACAGATGTATTCACTAAATTCAGTTTCAATTTCGGTCAGTCAGTTCAGTACTTTAATCAGTTCAATTCTCAGTCAGTTATCAGTCATTATCAGTTCCGTTTAACAGTAATCGGTGATTATCGGTAATCAATCAGTAAACAATATGAGGGTTGTTACATATGTCCAGCATGAACTTCCAAGCAAAAGCTTTGAATTTTAGCCCAAACAACTACATATGAGTTGGCAAATTTATGAATCCTGATGAAGCGAAAGTGTGTGATGCACCAGGCTAATGATGTTAGTGACTATGCTTGATTATAACGGCTTCCTTTTGTATAGAGATACGAAAGGTATGGAAATCTTATGGTATAATTTTTAAGGGGAAAAAATCATGATTTAGTTCATTGCTCGCTGTTTCTTCATGTTTTATTAATAGTGTTTTTAACAAAATTTTTGTATGGTTACTCGCTCTTTTCTCGGTTGCTAAGAAACTTGTCATGATTTCCAATAGGGTATTATTTACTTTATTATGCTTGTGAATTTGTTCATATTGAGTTGTTGAAGTTTGGTTAAAATTACTAGTTGAACTCCCTAGAATCTGCCTTCATTTGACTTTTTCAGATTTCCATCTAACATATATGTCAAATTTTCTGGTTTGGTTGGAACTCAATTCGTAGACAAACATGCATGAAATGGGTAACTGTTCTCTTCTTTTTCCTCCAAAGGTGCAAAAGAAAATACAGCCTCTGCATCTCCAAAACCTCCTGTTGCTGGTGATAATAACTGCAATGTATGTACTCCCCCCCTCAAAAAAAATGGAGTAAATTCTTGAGTTTTTATTTATTTATTTATGGGTACCTAGAATTATGGTTCAACAGTAATAATAATATACATTTACAAAAAGATCGTACACAAGCTGTATTGAGATTTATCATTTTTAAATACTGTGCTCATTAGTGACCTAATTGCAATGTCATTGACACTGAGCTGCTATGGCATCTAATTGTTAACAGGGAAGTTACTTCCAAAAGGATTAATATCAAGCAGAAATGATTAATGTTCCTATTTTGGTTTGTTGAATTAACTTTTTAGTTTATTCATATGCATCAGCGGTTTCTGGATTAATTTGTGTTTTTATTTTTCAGGTCAGAAATTTTTTGGAGATGCAAAATATGGTCCAAGAATTAAAGAACTTAGTTTTTTAAGTTTTTTCATTTTTTAATATATGTAAGCACAGTTAATTTTTTTTTATTTAATTCTTTTGTATATACTTTTGAATATTTAATTTTCATTTATAAAATATATGACGTTATTCTATTCAATATGTGGTTATTATTCAAAATATAGTATATAGTGTGCATTACATTCTTCAAATGTGCATACAAAAATAATATTAATTATTTTTCAAATATGTCGAATTCTTTTTTTATCACAGATTTTATTAGTTATCAATCACACTTAAAAAGATGTGATGTAAATGTTATTAATCACACTTAAAAGGTGTGATCTAAATGTTATTAACCACACTTAAAAAGTGTGATTAAAAATGACCATTTTTAATCACACTTCCAAAGATCACACTTTAAAAGTGATCTAAATATTTTTAATTACACTTAAAAGGTGTGATCTAAATATTTTTAATCACACTTAAAAGATGTGATCAAAATATTTTTAATCACACTTAAAAGGTGTGATCTAAATATTTTTAATCACATTTAAAAAGTGTGATCTAAATGTTATTAAGCACACTTAAAAAGTGTGATTAAAAATGACCCCTTTTAATCACACTCCCAAATATCACACTTTAATAAAACTTAAAAGGTGTGATTAAATAATATACATCACACCAAAAAAGTGTGATCTTTATTTGTTTTTGTAGTAGTGTTTTGTCTCTTATTTTGCTTAGGTGGATGATTAATTTTGTCATGAATTATTTATTTCGTCACTAAATGAATTTGTCATAACAAAAAATATTGTCACATTTTGTCATTATTACCCTCAATGTGTGACGAATTTTTTTTGACATTATTTCATCATTTTTAATGATGAATTTGTTTTTGTATCTATTGGTAGCTTTTTTGAAAAAAAAATTTCGTCTTCGTTTGTATTAAACGTGACAAAATTATTTCGTCTCTATTTCTTATATTTATGACAAAATACTTTTGTTTCTAATTTCTTCCTTTAATGACAAAATATTTTGTTGCTAATTACTTACAAGTATGTTCTCAACAGAGTGTATTGGAGGCAAAAAAATTCGTTACAAATTTATCATTTTTAATGATGAATTTGTTTTTGTCTCTATTGGTAGCTTTTTTGACAAAAAATTTTCGTTTACGTTTATATTAAACGTGACAAAATTATTTCGTCTCTATTTCTTATATTTATGACAAAATACTTTTGTCTCTAATTTCTTTCTTTAATGACAAAATATTTTGTCGCTAATTACTTACAAGTATGTTCCCAACAGAGTGTATTGGAGACAAAAAAAATCGTCACAAATTTATCATTTTCAAAGACGAATTTGTTTTTTCGTCTCTAAGACCTTTTAGCGACGACGCTTTGGCGATAAAATGGGTGACGAAAAATGTTCGTCGTAATTAGTTTGGGTGACGAAATATATACATTTTGGGACAAATTTGTTTCGTCTTTAAATTCCAAATTTGTTGTAGTGATTGATCTGAGCCTTTGAAACTTAATGTATCTCTGATACATTTTATATATTTTCAAAAATCATCCTGCTTCATTATATATATATATATATATATAATAATAATATAAGAAAATTTTAATTAAAAACTCTCTTTCAAGGGTTTTCTCTTGTGAGAAATCCCATTAAGAGTTTGAAATTATTGTGAAAATCTCTAACTATTTATAAAGAAAAAATTCTTCCAAAAAACTTAAGAAATCCATGTGGAATTCAATCAAATGTATTGGACAGAGACTTGAAATTTTGATATCTCTCTAAAATTTTTGCTCTTTTTTCAATCAAATTATTTGACTTAAAATCATATGGAGGGAATATTCAAAATTTGATTTTCTCTTCCAAAATTAAAATTAATAATATTTTAAATTATTATATTTTTCAGTAAAAAAAATATTGGAAGAAATATTTAAGATAATTTAATATTTTTCATATTTTTAATTTATAATTTTATTACTTTTATTTTTATTTAAATATAATTTTATTATATTTATTACGTCATGATTCAATTCCAATTCAACTCAACAATTGAACTAATAACCCGTTCACTCAATCTTTTTTTGATTCGTCCACCGATCTAATTTTTAAAACATTGATTCAAACGTTGATTGCCTTTGCAAAGCATTTTTGACCTAATGTTTTCATTATTTTGTTGTATTATGGATCACAAGACCAATCATTGGGCTATTCGTTGTCTCTTTCTATTGAGAATTTCAACTCTCCAATTAAAATAAAAATTAGTAATATGAAAAAAGTCAAAGCATGTGCATCATTTATTTCGCTTAATCTCGCAAGTTGGTTACAGCCATGTTTTAACTTTTATAAATTGCATATATATACATTAATTTAAAAAGACTCGTGCAAAGTACGAATTATTATTATAATACGTTTAAGTTTTATATTTTAATAATTTTTTTTAAATTAAAATATTATTTTATGAAATTAAATAAAATAAATCATTAGATATATGATAGAATTATGTAATATGATATACATCTTTTTTTGATTTGTTACACCTAATGATGTATTCTTTTCGAATTTATAAAAAACATAATGGTGTATAGCTTTTCTCAACAAATAAATATAAAATAAATGTTAAGACAATTCTCTCATCTAAAAAAAAAATTACTAAGATAATTCGCTGAACTAATAAAAAATCAAAAGAAAAAAAATATATATATATATATATACAAATGACTAATTTTATTACTACATAAATCATACTCGCATAACAAATGACCAATTTTATTAATAAATAAATCACGATGTAAATTAACAATTTTTAATGATATGAAAAATATTTTTCAGTTAATCATTTTGTTAATAAATAAATCATTAAGCCAAGTAACTATTTTTAATGATACAAAAAATAATTTAGATAATTTATTATTGTATAGGAGAATAGTTTTTTTTCCCCTGAGGATTGTGTTAAATTAAAATTTACAACAAACGATAGTTGTAATTTCTAGTATTATAGGACCAATTCATATTTTAAACAAACTTTATGGGTGTATTTGTAATTTGTTAAAAAATAAAAGATTTATGTTTCATAATTGATCAAGAATGTTTGTGTGATTTAAAAAAAAAAAAAAATCCCGTTGCATAATTGACTAAGAATATTTGCGTAATTACTAAAAAACGTTCACTCAACATATATGCCGCCATTAGTAAATTATGCAAAATGAAAGAGCAAAATCAGAAACAAAACATGAGCTCAAGCAGCTAAGCGGTTTATATATATATACTAGTTTATAAAGGCCCATGCAAGGCATGGGCTACTATTACAGTATATTAAGTTTTTTATTTTGATAATTTTTTGAAAATAAGAGTATTGCTTTGTGAAATTGAATAGAATAAATTATTAGATATATGATAGAATTATGTGGTATGATATATATAATTTTTTTATTTGTTATACACCAAATGATGTAGACTCTAATTCTATTACCATATCATTATGGGTGAATTTATGAATCTTTAACATTTCTTGTAAATTTATATATAAAAAAATTATGGTGTGTAACTTTTCTCAACAGATAAATATAAAATAAATACTAAGATAATTCTCACATCTAAAAAAATATTAAGATAATTCATTGAGCTAATAAAGAAACAGAAGAAAATACATATATATATATATATATATATTTACACAAATGACTAATTTTATTAATATATAAATCATACTAACATAATAAATGAACAATTTTATTAATAAGTAAATTAATAATTTTTAATGATATGAAAACTATTTTCAGTTAACCATTTTGTTAATAAATAAGTTATTAAGTCAATTACTAGTTTTAATGATATGAAAAATATTTTTCAATAAACAATTTTGATAATTTATAATAGCATAGGAGAATAGTTTTTTTTTTTTTTTTTTTTGAGTATTGTGTTAAATTAAAATTTATAACAAAAGATAGTTGTAATTTCTAGTATTATAGGACCGATTCATATTTTAAACAAACTTTATGGGTGTATTTGTAATTTGTTAAAAGATAAAATATTTATATTTCATAATTGGCCAAGAATATTTGAGTAATTACGAAAAAACCTATTTCATAATAGATCAATAATATTTGCATAATAACGAAAAAAATTTCACTCAACATATAGACGACTATTAGTAAATTAATCAAAATAAATGGAAAAATCGAAAAGAAATATATATAAGAGATATAAGCCCTACATATATATATATATATAAGAAATATATATATAAGCAATTCTTATATATATAGATATATATTAAAAGTAATGTTATAGACTTACAATTTGAATTCTTAAATTTGTTGAAAAAAATGGTTTAATATAGGCATATTTTTTAACCCAAAATTGAGTGGGCCCCATACATCTTTTTAGGGTGGGTCCGAAGAGGTGATGAGTACCTTGCCACATGGCAAGTCACATAGTGAAGACGGAACGTCAAAACCATTTATGAGTGAATGGGAAGTTGATGTCGTTTTCGGGTCTAACATTAATTTTTTAGATAAAATTCTTTTGAATTTTTTCAATAAGAAATTATTGTGGGAATTTAATTTAAATCTAAATTCAAATTTTTGGATTCCTAAAGTGGTTTCCTAAAATTTGTCAAATAGATTAATTTTTATATTCCAAACAGGTTTTATTAAATCTATTATACTATTGGCTTTATTTGATTATCTAGTCTAATAGTTTAATAATATTTATATTCCAACAGTTTAAGTCTCCTTTGGCTACTTCTTCAAATTGTTTGGAAGATATATAATTGTTCCTGTACAACGGGCTAAAATATATTGAAACAGTTGCAAATTGTTTGAATTTTGAATGACATCTGTTCATTTCAAATATCATCTGTTCACTTCTTTATGTACCTGTTCCGGTCTATTAAATACAGGACTTGTTCATCAAATGTGGGGTGAATAAAAACATCCAGAAAAATTCTTTGGACAGATTGAAATCTGCACAGTTACAGATCTGTCCAGTTCCCAATCTGTATCTGTCCTATAACAGTTTCATATCTGTTTGGCAGTTTACATGCCTGTTGGGACATAATTTTGTGCCTATAAATACCATCATTCCAACAGTGTTTTTGGTTCGAAAAAACAGTCTGCAGATTGTCTAAATTGCAGTCCACATTTTATTTGTGCATTATTCTCCATTTTAGTTTTAAAATAAAAGAGAGTAAGAACACAAGGTTCTAGTTCGTCGTACAAATTTCTGTGGAGTGCTACTACAAGTTTGTGAAGATCATTGTATCCTGGGAGATAGACGCCACTCAACCGTAAGCACCGTAGCGGGGCGAATCTGTCTTAAGGACAGAGTGTCACACACTCGACTTGGTCTTTTGATTTTAATTCGGTTCGATAAATAAATCCGGTATGTTATTTATTTAATTTGTTTGAATTTATTTCAAGTTATTCTATTTACACAGAAGATTGGTCTAACAATCTTAAGACAGATTCGAATTATTCTGTTTACAGAATTTTTCGTTTGTTTTCCTTTTTCATTCTTCGTTTTTAAGAAAATTATTTTCTGTGGATTTACAAAATAATATTCTGGTTGGAAAAACAAAAAGTGATTATATGCTATTTGACAGATAGTAGTAATATACTGTCTCTTTTCTTTGACAACTAGTAGTACGATACTGGTGTCATTAACAGTTCAGAATATATTTTTGTGGAATTTTTTCAAAAATTAATTTTGGGTTTTAGAAATTATTTTCTGAGTTTTCATTACTTAAAATTCTGTTTCTGTATTTTAATTATTGGAGTGTTACAAGAAATTTAAGTTTCTGTGTGAAATTAATTTAGTTAAATAAAATTTTATTTTATTTCCAAATTAATTGAAAAATAAAAGTTATATTCTTATTTCTTTTATTTTACAGAGTTTAATTTTCTGTCGAATTATTTTGGTTAAATAAATTTTTATTTTATTTCCAACTTAATTGAAATTTAGAAGTTACATTCTTGTTTCTTTTATTTTTACAGAATTTAATTCTGTGAATTTGGATTAGGTTTCTGTGTGAAATTAATTTGGTTAAATAAAATTTTATTTTATTTTATTTCCAAATTAATTGAAAATAAAAATTACATTTTGTTTTGTTTCTTTTATTTTAACAGAATTTATTTCTGTAGTTTTGGTTTAATTTGTTTAAATAAAATTTTATTTTATTTTTCAAATAAATTGGAAATAAAAGTTACAATTCTTGTTTCTTTTATTTTTACAGAATTTAAAATTCTGTGTTTTTTGGTTTAATTTTTCTCTGTAGTATAAAATTCTAATTATAATTTTATTTTATAATTTAGAATTTATGGCTACTAAAACTGATCAATCTTATGTTCAAACCAGTACTGGTATGGTGATTGCCATTACGCCAACCTCTCCTTATGTTGGGACTGTGCCAGTGAATCATGGTGAAAAACTAGAGAAGTTCTCAAGAACTGATTTTTGCAAAGGCAAAGGAAGAACAAGTAAGAAGGTTACTAAAGCCGAGATAACTGAAATGGATATAATTTCCAATGGTGTAGATGTCATAAATCTTTCTACAGTTGTTTTCGAGGCAAATTTTGTCGGAAATCCTAAAGAATGGTGGGTGGACACTGGTGCTACTCGTTATATTTGTGCCGACAAAAAGATGTTCACATCTTATTCTACAGTGGACAATGGTGAACAACTTTTTATGGGCAACTCCTCAACTTCCAAAGTTGAAGGACAAGGAAAGATTGTACTTAATATGACATCTAGAAATGAACTCACTCTCAACAATGTGTTGTATGTACCGGACATTCGCAAAAATTTAGTTTCTGGATCTTTGTTGAGTAAGAATGGGTTTAGGCTAGTTTTTGAAAGTGACAAGTTTGTACTTACCAAAAACGAGATGTATGTAGGAAAATATTACATGTCTGATGGCCTTTTCAAGTTAAATGTAATGACCGTTGTACCTTCAGTTATTAATAATACTACATTTTCTTCTTACTTGCTTGAGTCTTCAAATTTATGACATGGTAGATTAGGACATGTTAATTATGCATCTTCGCGTAGATTAATTAATATAGAATGTTTACCTAAATTTAACATTGATTCAAATCATAAATGTGAAATTTGCGTTGAGACAAAATTATCTAAAACTCCTTTTCATTCAATTGAAAGAAGTACGGAACCACTTGAATTAATTCATAGTGACATTTGTGATTTTAAATCAATTCAAACTAGAGGTGGGAAAAAGTACTTTATCACTTTTATAGATGACTATACTAGATATAGTTATGTTTATTTAATTCGAACCAAGGATGAACCTTTGAAAACTTTCATTCAATATAAGAATGAAGTTGAAAATCAACTTGGTAAGAAAATCAAGAAAATTAGAAGTGATAGAAGTAGTGAATATGAATCACCTTTTGGTGAGGTTTGTAAAGAACATATCAAACTACTGCTCCTTACTCACCTCAGCAAAATGGAATTGCTGAAAGGAAAAATAGGACTTTAAAAGAAATGATGAATGCCATGTTAATCAGTTCTGGATTACCTCAGAACTTGTGGGGGGAAACAATAGTTTCTGCTAATTATATTTTAAATAAAGTACCCCGAAAGAAAGTGAATCAAACACCTTATGAAATGTGACATGGTAGAGTACCATCCTACAAATACTTAAAAGTGTGGGGGTGTTTGGCTAAAATGGCTATTCCTAGTCCTAAATAGACTAAGATAGATCCTAAGACCATTGATTGCATTTTCATTGGTTATACTAAGAATAGTAGTGCATATTGATTTTTGATTCATAAATCAGAACATACCGAAATGCATGTAAATACTATTATTGAGTCTCGGAATGCATCATTTTTTGAACATGTATTTCCAAAGAAGACTGGACAAGAGACTAGTAACAATAAAAGATCTTTTGATGCTATTACTAGTAATGATCAAGAACAAGAGTTAGATCAAAATGAGGAAGAGGAATCTAGGCGTAGTAAACGTGCTAGAACCTCAAAATCTTTTGGTCCAGATTTCCTAACATTTTTGTTAGAAAATGAGCCTTTAACTTTTAAAGAGGCTATGTCCAGTCCTGAAGCTCCTTTATGGAAAGAAGCTGTCAATAGTGAAGTTGAATCCACCTTGCAAAATCACACTTGGGAATTAGTGGACTTGCTACCAGGTTGTAAACCTCTTGGGTACAAGTGGATTTTCAAAAGAAAATTGAAAGCGGATGGATCAATAGACAAATATAAGGCAAGACTTGTAGTCAAAGGTTTTAGACAGAAAGAAGGTCTAGATTACTTTGACACATACTCACCGGTTACTAGAATAACATCCATTAGAATGCTAATTGCCATTGCATCTCTATA
This sequence comes from Camellia sinensis, assembly GCF_055761805.1. Taxonomy (NCBI): domain Eukaryota; kingdom Viridiplantae; phylum Streptophyta; class Magnoliopsida; order Ericales; family Theaceae; genus Camellia; species Camellia sinensis. The sequence goes on along the minus strand of NC_138963.1, from coordinate 16,269,567 downwards.
CAATCTAGAAATTCATCAAATGGATGTTAAAACCGCTTTCTTAAATGGTGAGTTAAATGAAAAAATTTACATGGAACAACCAGAAGGGTTTTCTGTTCCAGGAAAGGAAAAGAAAGTGTGTAAATTGGTTAAATCATTATATGGTTTAAAACAAGCGCCAAAGCAATGGCATGAGAAATTTGACAAGGGAATGATGTCAAATGGATTCAAAATTAATGAGTGTGACAAATGTGTTTACATTAAGAACACAGACAAAGGTTATGTCATTGTATGTCTTTATGTAGATGATATGCTCATCATAGGTAGTAATAATGACATGATTAAAACTACTAAGAAAATGTTGAATAAACATTTTGACATGAAAGACATGGGCATTGCTGATGTAATTCTTGGTATGAAAATTACCAAAACTTTAGAAGGATATGCTTTGTCACAATCTCATTACATTGAGAAAATACTTAACAAATTCAGCAAAAATGATGATCGTCTTGCTAGAACACCTGTAGATGTTAATTGGTATCTTTCTAAGAATGTACAAGAAAGTATTTCTCAATTAGAGTATGCCCAAATTATTGGAAGCTTAATGTACTTGATGAACTGCACTCGCCTAGATATAGCTTATGCAGTAAGCAAATTAAGTAGACATATGAGTAATCCGGGAGTAGAACACTGGAAAGCAATTATAAGGGTTCTTAGATATCTCCGGTTTACTCGTAACATTGGGCTTAATTATACTAGATATCCAGCAGTACTTGAAGGATACTGTGATGCAAATTGAATATCGGATACAAGAGACTCAAAGTCCACTAGTGGGTATGTCTTCACTCTTGGTGGGGCGGTTGTATCTTGGAAATCTTCCAAACAGACTTGCATTGCTAGGTCTACTATGGAATCAGAATTCATAGACTTAGACAAAGCAGGGGAAGAGGATGAATGGCTTCGCCACTTCCTTGAAGATATTCCAATTTGGCCAAAACCGGTGCCTGCTATATGCATACATTGTGATAGTCAATCAGTAATTGGTAGAGCACAGAGTCATATGTATAACGGTAAGTCACGACACATTCGTCGTCGACATAACACCGTGAGATAACTACTCTCTAATGGAATTATTTCCATAGAATATGTTAAGTCTAAAGGCAACATAGCGGATCCACTAACCAAAGGGTTAGCAAGAGAATTAGTTGAGAATTCATCGAGGGGAATGGGACTTAAGCCTATTAAATAAGAGTTACCACAACGGCAACCTAACCTAGTTGACTGAAGATCCTAAGATCTAGGTTCAAAGGGACAACCGAGTTGTGAATGACTCAGAAGGATCACTGGGGAGTCTAACTCCTACCTATTTCTTTGATGAAATAGTGATGTCTGCAGCATTTTAGGCTAAGTAATACTTTTAATGATTCTTATATCTAGGTAAACCTAGTGGAGTATGGCAGGATACTCTTCATAAGAATTACCTATGTGAGTGTGAACTGGGCCAGTTCTATAAGATTTGTGAAGGGCTACAAGTCTTTAGAGCACTCATGAAAGACCAGGTTGTTTAGGGCCAAAATGAACACAATAGTGAGAACTAAACTGTGTCTGGGGATATACTGTGTGAGTTCTATTGTCTTGGTTTACACAAACAGCTGAACAGTTCAAGACATCATGTTCACTGGTTAGCTAGTAAATTCGATAGTGTCTCACAAGGGAAGGTTCAAAGCCAAAAGCTACTTATCCTTTGCAAAATATTTCCAATTTCTGTACTCTCTGTATTTAGATCGTGTTGTTGCATTTTCTTTCCGTCAAATTCCATTCATGTGGGGGATTGTTGGAAAAAAATGGTTTAATATAGGCATATTTTTGAACCCAAAATTGAGTGGCCCCCAAACATCTTTTTGGGTGGGTCCGAAGAGGTGATGTGTTCCTTGCCACGTAGCAAGTCACACGGTGAAGACAGAACGTCAAAACCATTTATGAGTAAATGGGAAGTTGATGTCGTTTTCGGGTCTAACATTAATTTTTTAGATAAAATTCTTTTGAATTTTTTCAATAAGAAATTATTGTGGGAATTTAATTTAAATCTAAATTCAAATTTTTGGATTCCTAAAGTGGTTTCCTAAAATTTGTCAAATAGATTAATATTTATATTCCAAACAGGTTTTATTAAATCTATTATACTATTGGCTTTATTTGATTATCTAGTCTAATAGTTTAATAATATTTATATTCCAACAGTTTAAGTCTCCTTTGGCTACTTCTTCAAATTGTTTGGAAGATATATAATTGTTCCTGTACAACGGGCTGAAATATATTGAAACAGTTACAAATTGTTTGAATTTTGAATGACATCTGTTCATTTCAAATATCATCTGTTCACTTCTTTATGTACCTGTTTTGGTCTATTAAATACAGGACTTGTTCATCAGATGTGGGGTGAATAAAAACATCCAAAAAAATTCTTTGGACAGATTGAAATCTGCACAGTTGCAGATCTGTCCAGTTCCCAATCTGTACCTATCCTATAACAGTTTCATATCTGTTTGGCAGTTTACACGCCTGTTGGGACATAATTTTGTGCCTATAAATACCATCATTCCAGTAGTGTTTTTGGTTCGAAAAAACAGTCTGCAGATTGTCTAAATTGCTGTCCACATTTTATTTGTGCATTATTCTCCATTTTAGTTTTAGAATAAAATTCAGAGAGTAAGAACACAAGGTTCTAGTTCGTCGTACAAATTTGTGTTGAGTGCTACTACAAGTTTGTGAAGATCATTGTATCTTGGGAGATAGACGCCACTCAACCGTAAGCATTGTAGCGGGGCGAATCTGTCTTAAGGACAGAGTGTCACACACTCGACTTGGTCTTTTGATTTTAATTCGGTTCGATAAATAAATCCGGTATGTTATGTTAATCATATTATTTAATTTTGATGATGTCTAAAATATTATTTGTAACAATTTAGATTTTTTTAATATACATATTATTTGACACAAAATATTATCTTTTTAAAAATATATATATTTGTTAAATATTATAATAAAAATATTTTGGAAAACTTTACTATTCACTTTTTGAAAATTTAGGTTGATCACTATTCACTTTTTGACAAAATTAAAATAAAAATATTTTTGAAAACTTTACTATTCACTTTTTGAAAATTTAGGCTGATCACTATTCACTTTTTGACAAAATTAAAATTGATTAAAATGATTGACTGGTTGTATTATCTTGACAAATATGATATTAATGAGTTGTCTTCTTTTGACAAAATTAATATAGAGTGGTAGAAAATATTTAGTTTAAAATCTCTACAACATATACAATATTTTAAAGAGGGTATATATTTTCAGATCCATCATAAATATTATTTAAAGAGATTTTTCTGTGTATGCAAATATTTGATCAGAACATATATAACATTATATATATATATATATATTGCATATAATATAAATAGAATACATCACGTGCGCTATTAAATTTTTTACATTACATTGATTATATCATATTATAATCATACAAGAAGAAAAAGATGGAGTTATATATATATGTGTGTATATATATATATATTATAAACTAGATGGAGAAAATTATTTGTTTGTTTGAAAGTTGTGAACTTTGTATTAAATTGTTTACAAAAATGGTGGCTCCATGTTTGAAATAACAAAAAGAAAAAAAAAAATCAGTCTTATTTTTTATCTTTTGCTGACTATTCAAAATTAAGGAGTGTGCTTATGTAAGCGATGACATCAAGAGTGTGCTTATGTAAGCCATGACGTCAGGAGCGTGCTTATGTAAGCCATGACGTCAGCAAAGAGCATCCAACGGGTACATTTTTTGTGTATAAATAGAAGTGTTGGATGTGGAGAAAAATCAAGAACTTGAAAAGAAAATATTTCTGTGAGCTCCAAAATTCTGAGTATTCTGCTCTTTCACTTTCAGATCTAAGTCTAGCTTTTGTTCTTACACTTTCAAATCTACTCTTCGTGAGAGAATTATTGTAAAAGTGGGTTCAATTATCACTTATTCTTATTCCTTATTTTTGTGAGAGATTTTGTAAGGGTAAGGCATTTATTGTTGAGTGAGGCTCAATAGATAAGAGTAAGTCCTATGCCAAATCCACAAGCTTGGTGGTGTATTTATTCAATTGATAGTAAATAAATTCTCAAGGAGGTTCCTTGGGGAGTGGACGTAGGCCTGGCGTGCCGAACCACTATAAATCGTAGTGTTTGATTTTCTCTCTCTATCTCTTCTACTTTTATATTAATAATTATTATTCTGTTTTTTTTATTTATTAAAATTCTGAATATTGTGTTATTTTTAATATTGTGAAATTTTTAATAACCCAATTCACCCCCCCTCTTGGGTTGCCTATCTGGGATAACAATTGGTATCAGAGCCTAGACTCTAGTTTTTGTCACTTAACCGTCTTAGAGTAGATCATGGCAACCCCTAGTTATTCCTTACCCGAGGGACAAGCATCTAATAGGCCACCTCTATTTAGCGGCACAAATTTTAGCTATTAGAAAACTAGGATGACCATACATATTCAATCTAATGATTATGAATGTTGAAAAATTATTTGTAATGGTCTAAAAATTCCTACCAAAACTATAGATGGACTTAGGGTACCAAAACCTGAAGATGAGTGGGATGAATCAGATACTAGAATGGCCCAAATTAATGTCAAAGCTACAAACATGTTGTACTGCGCCTTAGATGCCAACGAGTTCAATAGAATTTCTACATGTAAAACCGCTAAAGAAATTTGGGACAAGCTTATAGTGACTCATGAGGGAACCGAACAAGTTAAAGAATCTAGAGTCAGTTTGCTAGTTCATAATTATGAACTTTTTAAAATGAAGCCTGATGAAACTATTCCTCAAATGTTTACTCGTTTTACTGATATTATTAATGGTTTAACTTCTCTTGGCAAAATATATACTAATGCTGAAATTGTAAGAAAAGTGCTTAGGTCATTGCCAAAAAGTTGGGAGACAAAATTCATTGCCATTACCGAAGCCAAGGATTTATCAAAGCTAAGTCTAGATGAGTTAATGGGATCTCTCTTAACTCATGAGCTCATAATGCAAGAAGGAAAGGAAGAGGAGGACAACAACAAGAAGAAAGGAATAGCCTTCAAATCCACCTCGAAACATCAAGAGGATAAGGAAGATGATTCAGATGAGGATGAGGAAATGGCATTCATCACTAGAAAGTTCCAAAGGTTTGTGAGAAAGAAACAAGGTGTACGAAATTTTTTCAGAAAAGACTTCAACAACAGGGATTTTCAAAGAGGAGAAAATCACAAAAAATCTGAAGTAACCTGCTATGAATGCAACAAACCTGGACACTACAAATCAGAATGTCCAGAACTTAAGAAAAAATTCAAGAAGGACAAAAAGAAATCTATGATTGCAGCATGGGGAGAAGATAGTGATGAAAGCGACACAGAAACCGAAGTTTGCAAAAACGAGGTTGCTAACCTATGTTTAATGGCACTTGGAAATGAAAATGAGGTAAATGACGAATCCTTTACATTTGATGAATTACAATTAGCTTTTGATGAATTACATGCTGAATTTAAGAAACTTAGTTTGAAAAATAATTGTCAAAAGAAAGTAATTTTAAGTTTATCAAAAGAAAATGAATCATTGACTTCCAAGATAAATGTTTTAGAAAATGAAGCCATGAAAATGAAAAAGGAAAATGAGATTTTAACTCAAAAAGAGTCTTCAATTTCTGAAAAACATTTAGTTGTATTACAAAAAGAAAACGAGTCTTTAAAAAATGAGCAAATTATTTTGAAAGAAAATATTGAAGACTTGAAAACTACTCTTTCAAAGTTCACTCAAGGTAGAGAGACTTTAGATAAAATTCTTAAAAATCAAAACCGTACTTTTGGTAGAGCCGGAATTGGATATAAACCTTTTCAAAAGTAAAAACTACCAAAAATGGTTTTGTATATGCATCTTCTAATCACTCTCATCTCACATGTCATTTTTGTGGAACAAAAGGTCATATTTCACCTTCATGTCCTATTAAAAGAAATCATTTTGCTAAAATAAAAAAGATATGGGTTCCTAAGGATATCTCAAGGGTGTCAAATTCTAACTTTTATGGACCCAAGAAAAAATGGGTACCAATAGAGAAATCAAATTTTTGTAGGTATGTTTCAAGACAAAATCCAGTAACGATAAATGGTATCTCAACAGTGCATGTTCGAGGCACATGACTGGAAATAAAGCTATGTTCGCCACACTCCAACCAAAGGATGGCGGATATGTGACTTTTGGCGACAATAGCAAGGGTAAAATCATTGGTGTAGGAAGTATTGGTAAAAATTCCTCTCCTATTATTGAAAATGTTTTATTTGTTGAAGGTTTAAAACATAACTTGCTTAGTATTAGTCAATTATGTGATAAAGGTTATAGAGTTATTTTTGAGAAAACTCATTGCACTATTGAAAATACCTTAGAAAACAAAACTTTATTTGTAGGTTATAGACATGAGAATGTATATGTGTTTGATTTACATGACTTATCTTCTCATTTTAACATTAAATGTTTATCTGCTATAAATGATAATGGTTGGCTTTGGCATAGAAGATTAGGACATGCTCATTTTGATTTAATTTCTAAGCTTTCAAAAAATGAGTTAGTCATAGGTTTACCAAAAATTATTTTTGAAAAAGATAAACTTTGTGATGCATGTCAATTTGGAAAACAAACTAGAATTTCTTTTAAATCCAAAAATATCGTTTCAACTACTAGACCGCTTCAACTCTTGCATATTGATCTATTCGAACCATCTAGAACATTAAGATTAGGAGGAAAATCTTATGCCCTTGTTTGTGTTGATGATTACACTAGATACACATGGGTATTATTTTTAGCACACAAAAATGAAGCTTTTTATAATTTCTCAAAACTTTGTAAAAAAATTCAAAATGAGAAAAATCTTAATATTTGTAGTATTAGAAGTGACCATGGTAGAGAATTTGAAAATGATGATTTTATTAAGTTTTGTGATGACTTAGGAATAGATCATAATTTCTCAGCCCCTAGGACTCCTCAACAAAACGGTGTGGTTGAAAGAAAAAATAGAACTCTTGATGAAATGGCTCGTACTATGCTTTGTGAAAATAATTTGCCTAAATATTTTTGGGCGGAAGCTGTAAACACTGCATGCTATGTTATAAACCGTGCCATGATTAGACCTATTCTTAAGAAAACTCCTTACGAACTTTGGAAAGGTAGAAAACCTAATATTAGTCACTTGCGTGGTTTTGGTTGTAAATGCTTTGTATTAAATAACAATAAAGATAATTTAGGAAAATTTGATGCTAAATCGGATGAAGCTATATTTCTTGGTTATTCTATGTCTAGTAAAGCATATAGAGTATTCAATAAAAGAACTCTACTTGTTGAAGAATCTGTGCATGTTGTTTTTGATGAATCTAACGATATTATTTCCAAGAATCTTTTAAGTAATGATATTGTAGAAAATCAACCAAGCATGGAGAGCATTTATAAAAAGGAAAATGAAGAAAATCCATTACGCGAACATGACGAAGAAATGACAATGGAGAAACTTCAAGAAATATATGCTCTTCCAGAAAATGACTCAAATCTACCAAAAGAATGGAAGTATGTTCATGGCCACCCCAAAGACCTCATCATAGGTGATACGGCGGAAGGTATAAAAACTCGTTCCTCTGTTAGAAATATTTGTGGTAACTTAGCATTTGTTTCACAAATTGAACCAAAATCATTTTTAGAAGTTGAAAATGATGAAAACTGGATTTTAGCAATGCAAGAAGAATTAAATCAATTTGAAAGAAATGAAGTTTGGTTTTTGACCCCTCGACCTAAGGATCATCCCGTTATTGGTACAAAATGGGTTTTTCAAAATAAAATGGACGAATCTGGAGTTGTTACTAGAAATAAAGCTAGATTAGTAGCTCAAGACTATAATCAAGAAGAGGGAATTGATTTTGATGAAACTTTTACACCAGTTGCTAGACTTGAAGCTATTAGAATGTTACTTGCTTTTGCGTGTTTTAAAGATTTTAAATTATATCAAATGGATGTTAAAAGTGCTTTTTTAAATGGGTACATTTCGGAGGAAGTCTATGTTGAACAACCTCCCGGTTTTGAAAATCATAAATACCCGGATCATGTTTTCAAACTTTCAAAAGCCTTATATGGCTTGAAATAAGCTCCTAGAGCATGGTATGAAAGATTGAGTAATTTTCTACTTGACAAAGGTTTTTGTAGAGGAAAAATTGATACAACACTTTTTATAAAAATCAAAAAGGAAGATATGCTAATCGTTCAAATTTATGTTGATGATATCATTTTTGGTGCTACTAATGAAAATTTGTGCAAAGAGTTTGCTAAAGACATGTAAGGTGAGTTTGAAATGAGTATGATGGAGGAATTAAATTACTTTCTTGGTCTACAAATTAAACAAACTAATGATGGAATCCATTTAAATCGAACGAAATATATCAAAGATCTACTCAAAAGGTTTGAAATGGAATCATCAAAGCCTGCAGCAACTCCAATGAGCACATCGATAAAAATCGACAAAGATGAGCAAGGTAAACCCGTAGATGAAAAGAAATATCGAGGTATGATTGGTTCTTTACTTTATCTTACTGCAAGTAGGCTTGACATAATGTTTAGTGTTTGTATGTGTGCACGTTTTCAATCCGCACCGAAAGAGTCACACATCACCGCAGTCAAACGCATTTTCAGATATCTTGTCGGCACTCAAAATTTGGGATTATGGTATCCTAAGGGAACCACCTTTGAACTTTTTGGTTACTCAGATGCCGACTTTGCGGGATGTAGACTTGATCGAAAAAGCATTAGTGGCACTTGTCATTTTCTTGGACACTCACTCACTTCTTGGTTTTGCAAAAAACAAAACTCAGTGGCTTTGTCAACTGCTGAAGCAGAATACATTGCCGCCGCTGGGTGTTGTGCACAATTGCTTTGGATGAAACAACAACTTCAAGATTTTGGACTTCACTATGATCATATTCCAATAAAATGTGACAACACAAGTGCCATTAACCTTTCAAAAAATCCTATTCAGCACTTACGCACTAAACACATTGAAATAAGGCATCATTTTCTAAGAGATCATGTACTCAAAGGTGACATTGAACTCGAATTTGTGCCTACAAATTGTCAATTAGCTGACATATTTACCAAGCCTCTAAATGAAGAACAATTTTGTTATATTAGAATAGAACTTGGTATGATGAATACTCCAATATAATATTTATATTAAAAAATGATTTTTTTTTAAAATAATTAAATAAAATAAATATTGTAATAATAATAATTATTATAAAAATAATAACAATAATAATAATATACATATATTTATATATATAATTTTTCTCTCTCTCTCTCTCCCGTTCCGTCTCTATCTCTCACCCACTCTCTCCCTTACTCTCTCTTTTTCTCTTTCTCTTGGTCTCTCGCTTTCCCCTTCTTCCTCACATTCTCAGCCGACTCCATCTCCATGCTCACCATCGTCTACAACCATCTTCACCATCCACAAAATCATCCATCACATTCATCTCTACCATCATCCACCCAAATCCCTCACCAATCCACCGAACTCCATCACTTCTCCACCCGAAATCTACATCTCCATCTTCACCGATCCATCAAGATCCGTGACTGATCCATCAAGATCCATTATCGATCTACACAAATTCGTCACCGATCTACCCAATCGTCTCAATTTCTTCCGTTCATCAAGGTTATCACCGATCAACATGTTAAAATTCTTATTGCACTGTGTTATATTTTTTTACTTGTTGTATGTGCTCCAAATTCTCTTGGATTTAATAATGGTTGCTTCTACCTTGTCTGAAGAAATTGTTTTTATTTTTATTTTCTCCTTTTATGCTAGTGCACTTTGTGTAATTGTTTATGGCCGGATCTTAATGGCCCTTGGTATTATAGATTGATAATTTGTCTCTTCAAATTTATGTAATTCTTAGTGCATTAATTTAGGGGGAGACTCATATATTTTCATTATAAAATTATAAAAAAAAAATGGGCATGCGTAGATTCTGTGCATAATTTTAGGGGGAGTATATATACATATTTTTTTTACTCCTTATCTGCCATACTCCTTATCTGCACCAACAAACAAATTTTTTTTTGTGCAACGACAGAATTAAAAAAAAATAATAATAAATAAAAATAACATAAATAAATAAATAAAGGAAGAAATGCTCACAATTTTATTTCAGAAAAAGAAAATATTACTCGATTACATGTAAATTTTCAGAAGGCTTCACAGATTTTTTCTTTTTCACTTCTCTCAACAATTTTTCATGAGCCTCTTTTACATGTCTCTCTCTATTTTCGATTTCTGTGAGTCTTGGCATTATCACCGTTGCATAATAATGCACTGCATTCTCCAACTGTGTATTTTTCCTTTTTAGCTCTTTCTTCTCCTTATACATATTCACTACTTGTTGTTTTAACAAGCACACCTCATCTCTCCATTGCTGATTTTCTTGTACTCTTGCTTGTAATCGTCGCGCCATATTGGAAACTGCAGTTATGGCCTGTGTACTAAGAGCCATAGTGTTATTAATAGCATCAAAATCATTTTGATTGCCAATACCACCAGAACCCTCATTTACAGGCATAGCATGTGCCTGCGTCACTGGTACTCTCTCATTTGCCTGCATTACAGGCACCTCATGCAGATCCGACTCATTGATAGACAAGGTAAGGAATGACATGATTACAAAAGAAGCTAAAACAAATTTTTCTCTCAAACACTTGATGATTTCGTATCTTTGCCTCTGATCTGTGTCACTTTTTATACACTCCATTGATCCATTACTCGATGCATATCTGCTATATCTGCTCAAATATTTTGTTTGTCAATATTTCCTGCGCTCGAGATGCTCCAAAATCCCCATAATTATTCCGACAAGACAGACGGCCCATTATTTTATTTTTGGCCACTCAGATTATTGTATCAAATGTGCTTTTTTCTTATTTTCATCTTTATTTTGATGATGTCAAAGGGGGAGAAAAAATATGATTTTGAAAATTATATGTTGCAGGGTTATCAAATTTGAAAATTATATGTTGTAGGGTTATCAAATATTTTGTCAATTTTATTTTGTGTAAAAAATATTATTTTGAAAATTATATGTTGCAGGGTTATCAAATACTTTGTCAATTTTATTTTGTGTCAAATCCATACAAATATTGCCATCATCAAAAAGGGAGAGATTGTTAATCATATTATTTAATTTTGATGATGTCTAAAATATTATTTGTAACAATTTAGATTTTTTTAATATACATATTATTTGACACAAAATATTATCTTTTTAAAAATATATATATTTGTTAAATATTATAATAAAAATATTTTGGAAAACTTTATTATTCACTTTTTGAAAATTTAGGTTGATCACTATTCACTTTTTGACAAAATTAAAATAAAAATATTTTTGAAAACTTTACTATTCACTTTTTGAAAATTTAGGCTGATCACTATTCACTTTTTGACAAAATTAAAATTGATTAAAATGATTGATTGGTTGTATTATCTTGACAAATATGATATTAATGAATTGTCTTCTTTTGACAAAATTAATATGGAATGATAGAATATATTTAGTTTAAAATCTTTACAACATATACAATATTTTAAAGAGGGTATATATTTTCAGATCCATCATAAATATTATTTAAAGAGATTTTTCTGTGTATGCAAATATTTGATCTGAACATATATAACATTATATATATATAATGCATATAATATAAATAGAATACATCACGTGCGCTATTAAATTTTTTACATTACATTGATTATATCATATTATAATCAAACAAGAAGAAAAAGATGGAGTTATATATATATATATATATATATTATAAATTAGATGGAGAAAATTATTTGTTTGTTTGAAAGTTGTGAACTTTGTATTAAATTGTCTACAAAAATGGTGGCTCCATGTTTGAAATAACAAAAAGAAAAAAAAAATCAGTCTTATTTTTTATCTTTTGCTGACTATTCAAAATCAAGGAGTGTGCTTATATAAGCGATGACATCAAGAGTGTGCTTATGTAAGGCATGACGTCAGGAGCGTGCTTATGTAAGCCATGATGTCAGCAAGGAGCGTCCAACGGGTACATTTTTTGTGTATAAATAGAAGTGTTGGATGTGGAGAAAAATCAAGAACTTGAAAAGAAAATATTTCTGTGAGCTCCAAAATTCTGAGTATTCTGCTCTTTCACTTTCAGATCTAAGTTTAGCTTTTGTTCTTACACTTTCATATCTACTCTTTGTGAGAGAATTATTGTAAAAGTGGGTTCAATTACCACTTATTCTTATTCCTTATTGTTGTGAGAGATTTTGTAAGGGTAAGACATTTATTGTTGAGTGAGGCTCAATAGATAAGAGTAAGTCCTGTGCCAAATCCACAAGCTTGGTGGTGTATTTATTCAATTGATAGTAAAGAAATTCTCAAGGAGGTTCCTTAGGGAGTGGACGTAGGCCTGGCGTGCCGAACCACTATAAATCGCAGTGTTTGATTTTCTCTTACTATCTCTTCTACTTTTATATTGATAATTATTATTCTGTTTTTTTTTATTTATTAAAATTCTGAATATTGTGTTATTTTTAATATTGTGAAATTTTTAATAACCCAATTCACCCCCCCTCTTGGGTTGCCTATCTGGGATAACATGTTATTTATTTATTTTGTTTGAATTTATTTCAAGTTATTTTATTTACACAGAAGATTGGTCCAACAAAATTTACCTACAATGATGTGGTAAGAGATATAAGCCCTACACAATGGAGTATATGCCAAATAAAAAATTGATAAGTATCATACAATATCATTATGGATCAAATTGTGATTGGTTTTTTTTTTTTTTTTTTTTTTTGTAAGTTTTAAACATTTTTCATATATTAATATGTAGTTGTGTAGACATATTTTAAAGTGTAAATCACATCTTTTTGGAAATATAGTAAGTTTTACAAATTAACATAATTAATTGGACTCATTTAAGAGTTTTAATTTGCATAACACTAATCTTTTTTATCAATAATTTGTTAGTTATAAAGAAGAAAATTTGTTATTTATTTCACATTGAAATATATTACTAAAAGAGAAATTAGTGTAATTTTGTCAAAACTATAGAAATTATTGTATTTACTTAAAACCTGAGAAGAGATTAGTGTAATTTGCTCTATTTTAAATGATTACCAATGAAGTTGATTATGTTACAATGAAAAGGAAACTCTATACCATCAACAATTTTTGATTGTATTGATTCCAATAAAACTAGCAAACAACAGGGACAATTGTACAAACTTACAAAATCCCAAGTCTTTTTCGATACAACTGAGAGTGCAAATTTGCAAGCCTACTTATCCAACACATCATACCCTAACGAACCAATAACATCAAACGAGTTCTACTATGTTAGGATTTTGGATTTGTGAAATCCAAATAAAAAAAACACTTAAATTTTAATTTTGTTTGTCAAAGGTCTAAGTGGTCAAATATTTTGTTCAAAAGACAAATTCAAATAAAATGACTAACATACCCACACCCTTGTATATATATCATACATATGGTTCAACCCAAACAAATCATACTTCAACCTTGTTTGGGAACAAATTATTTGAATAATTTTTTGACTTTTTATGAAAAAATATGCATAAAAGTAAAGAGAGTGATGTGACAACTTACGGTGATTTTTTTTGACTAAAATAGCTACTCCCCAAACGAGGCCTCTCTCTCTCTCTCTTCTCTACTCTCTCTCATTTTCTCTCTTCTCCCCAGCGCCACCGCCACTGCCGTGACGCCGGAGTCGCCATCCACTTCGCACCTCTCCTCCTCCTCAGTGCCACCACCACTGTCCACGCCGTTGGTTCACCTTCGTCGACTCTGTCATCCGCTCCACCTTTGTCACAATCTCTCTTTTCCTGCCGCTGCCACCTCTTCCGTCCCCTCCTCTCATCTTCGCCGTCCTCCTCCGTCATTCGTTGCTGTTGCCACCGTCAAAGGCCACACGGATCTATAGATCGATGTCTCTTCTAATCTACAGATCCGAATAACCACGATGCCTCTGGATTCTGCTCCTTCACAGATGAGCACCACCACTGCCTCTCTCGTCTTTCATCCTCCAGATCTATTGTTCCTCTTTCTTACATTTATACATTATGCACACACATATATATATACATGCACATATATGTGAGTGCTTGTTCCTCTCTCCTCTTTCTTACATTTATATATTATATATTTGTTATTTTTTGTTGCTATTGATGATGATTATGAATCCTTTTTTTTTTTTCTCTTTTTTTGGTAGTTATTGATTGTTGTTGTGTTGTTGTTAATGAAACAATTGCAGATATATAGGTTCAACAGATTCATATGTTTGGTTTCATACATAGAGAGAAAGTAGGTTCAACAGAGTAGACATAAAAATAAAACAAATAGGTCACAAATTCAACACCTTAAAAAATAAGATCAAAATTTGAACTAATGTTTGATTGCTCTGCAAAATTTGTACAGATCAAAATTATACAGATTAAAATTTGTATAGAGAAAATTTGGATAGAAAATTTGTACAAATAAAAATATTGAACAGATAAAAAATTAGATAGGTAAAATTTGGGCAGATAGAAAATTTGCACAGAAAAATTTGAACAGATAGAAAATTTAAACAGAAAAAATGAATAGATAGACAAAAAAATTGAACAGATGGACAGAGAAAATTGAACAGATAGATAAAAAATTTGAATAGATGGATATAAATTTAAACATATGGTCAAAGAAGTTAAACAAATAAAAAAAAGTCAAAAAGTAAAATTGAAAATAAAATGTTTTCTAGGACTTCTCACCAAACTATTTTACAAAGTGTGGATTTCTCACCAAAAAAAAAAAAAAAAGGACTTAATGTCTTTAACAATTGTTAGAGTGAATTTTTCATCAATTTTCCCTAAAAAAAATTAATTTTTTACTTTATTCGCTTTCTTTTTTTCCCAAATTAAAAATTCACACACATCATAAAAATTACACATTAACTGCAAAGGGTATTAAAAAAATGATAAATTACAAACACACCATCTGAAATTTATTTAAATTACAAATTATTTCTATAGTTCTAGAAATTATATTATGCCCCCTAAAGTTTCTAATTTCATAACAAATAGGTCCTTTTATTAATAAATCATCAGATTAATTAACAGTTTTTAATAATGTTAAAATTTTATTTAAATTAATAATTCAGATAATTTTATTATTGTATAGATGAACAGTTAGAAATTTCACTTTTTCAATTAATTCTGTTAAATAAAAATTCTGACAGGAAAATATTTATAATTTTTCAAACTATAAGAGGCAATTCGTATTTTAAACAAACCTTAGGAGATATATTTGTAATTTATCTATAAAAAAAAAGTTCCAAAAATACAAAAATAGATCATAAAATGGAACACAATATTCTCATATGAGGTGAGTTTGCTTTGTAACATCAAACTTTAGGAGTGTTGTTCGTTGTGGCCCCAGTTCGGGAACCCACAGCCAGTGCACAGCACTTTATGAGAAAGAATCCAAAGGCGTGGCCGGCCACGGCCACCATGAAAATCCCAAGGTTGTAGGACATGACAGAGAGCATGACCATGTAAGCAAGACCGGTCCGGAGAGCATAGACACCGGCCTGAGTCAACCCGCCAACCATTGGGCTCATACCCGGCTTTGCTGGTAGAGAGATGGACAAGACTTCAATGGCAACAGAGAGAAAGAAGATGAAGAAGAGAGACAGTATGTACATGCCAAGTCTGTTGTTAGGCCATCCTTGGAAGAGAATGATGACTTCTTTGCCCCAGTAGAAGCTCACGTGCATGATCATGTCATTCATGTTCATAGTATCATTGGACATTGATCCCGGCGGCATAGTCATGTCACCAGACATTTTGGGGAATTTGGGAGAGAAGTACAAGATGAAATGGGTATGAAAGCTTGTCTTGTAGGCTTTTATATACAGGTGTGTTTATTTGGTTAGGGCATGATTACACTTTACCCCCCTTCAATTATCACTATTTTTTACTTTATTCCCTCAAATTAAAAATTAATAGAATATACCCTCTTCGTCTTCTGAAAATTTTCAACTTAATCCTTATGTCTTTATTCCATTAACAAAAACAGACGGAAAATGTGCATATTAATAGAATATACCCTCTTCGTCTTCTGAAAATTTACAACCTAATCCTTATGTCTTTATTCCATTAACAAAAACAGACGGAAAATGTGCATATGTAATATGCACATGTCTAATCTTAAACCTTAAATCCCACTATAACGAAATAAACTATTTACGACATCATGTTTACGGCATGCATGAAATGCATGTCGTTATTAGTACATTCTATGATATTTTTAAACAAGTTACTGTCTACATACTGTTAGGCAATGCTATATTCCTATATATATATATATATATATATTATATTAAAAATAACCTTTTACGGCATATAAAATTATGTCATGAAAAATGTAATAATTTATGACATGCAAGAAAATGTCGTAAATGATTATATACGACATACATAGTATATCATAAATATATTAAAAATGACTTTCTACGGCATACAAAATTATGTCGTCAAAAGTGTAATGATTTATGACATGCAAGAAAACGTCATAAAATATTACATACGGCATACAAAGTATGTCATAAATATATTAAAAATAACCTTCTACGGCATGCAAAATTATGCCATAGAAAGTATGATGATTTATGGCATGATAAAAATTTCGTAAAAAATTATATATGACATACCAAGTAAGTTATTAGTGTTTAATTTATTACTTTTTACAACTTCACCTGCATGTCGTAAATGACGCTCAGCTTTCCACGACATATCATATAACGGCATTTGTGTGCATGCCGCATGTACAAAAGAATTTTTACGACATGCATTGCAAGCCATAAGAATTCAATTTTGTTGTAGTACCCTTTAAAGATCTATCATAAATATGACATGTGTATATTACATACATATTTTTTGTCTATTTTATTAACATAATGGAGATATTAATTTTCAGAAGATAAAGAGATATAAATTTTTAATTTGAAGGAATAAAATGAAAAACAGCGATAATTGATGGGGGTAAAGTATAATTTTCCCTTTAGATGTGGAGTAAGAACCAAAGAAATTTATGGTGTGATTAGGATAGAGAGAGACAACACCGTTAGATAGCATTTGGTATTTTTGGTTGTTTATTCTTTCACGTATATCAATGTATTTTGTTGGTTGTTTATCCTTCGTCTGTCTGTTAGGAGTGAATGAGGCAAAAGAAAGATTCCGATCGGCTGCTTACAGTTCATATAATTATTATGACACATACAGGTTTGGTTGCTGATTGAACCTGTTCAATATCTCTGTATGAATGAACAGTTTTTGATCTCTCTCTTCTTGAATCAATAGAGTATATACTTGTTATATCTTTTTTTTTTTTTTTTTTTTTTGATAACTTAGGTATCTCTAACCCGTTGATTTTAAGAGAAGCTAGGACTAATCCAGAGGGCTCTGAAGTTAACGACCGGACAAACTTCCAGTGGCCCCAAGAGGTGACTCGAACTCGAGACCTGTGAATTTTATCCTCCAAACTATACTTGTTACATCTTGAAAGACCCATTTAGGAATAACAAATTCATGGGTAGGTGAGATTTACATTATACAGTCTACTCTTTTTTAAGTATATATATATTTTTTTACAAATTTTCAATGATCCAATAAATTTCTTGAAAAAAAAAAAAAAAAGGAAAATTACATATCAGTAGTGGTTAGGAAAAATATTATCATAATTTTTTCACATTTGTGTAATACTTTTTTCAAAATTCACCCTGAATAGTAATTTCCCCTAATTTTTTTATTTTTATTTTTATTTGAACAAAATATAACAAAAGAAACAATATAGAAATTGGAAAGAAAATAGTACTTACTAATTTATTAAGAGCAATGATTCTCAAGTTGAAATTCAAACCAAAACCAATAAACGTGTTCAGCTTAAATTCGTCAGTGCCATATGTTTGGCTTGAATTCCAATTTTCAAATCATTTTATTTTTTATTAATACATAAAGCCAATTATATGCTTAAAATCCCATATTATTTCTTCAACCTATTTGAACACAAGATTTCTTGACCTCCCACTTAGGAACAATAACAGTAAAAACTCCATCATGCATAAAAGCCTTCAGTTGATCAACCCTAGCATTCTCAGGCAACCTAAACATCTCATAAACTTGCCGCTGCTCCTCTCAACGCGGTGCTTCTCCTCTTCTCTCTCCCCTCTCTCTATGTTTCTCTCTCCGCTTATCTTCAACACTCTGTCTTCCTCTACTTGCACCTTCACTTCATCTCTCTTGAGCCCCGGAAGCTCAGCGATGAAGACATGAGCTTCTGGGGTCTCTTTCCAATCAGTTTTGGCATTGATGAAGCCTAGGGTTTCATTATTAATGGGGAATGGAGGAGGGTGGCCATTGAAGGGACTTTGGAAGTAAGAGTCCGTGAAAGGGTCCCAAACTTCGAAAGAAAAAGGATCGTAGACGTTGCTTCGGTGAGAGCCAAAACCAGGGACATGGATCGACATTGATGTTGTGTAGGTTGTTTTTACGTTGAGGGCAAAGGTTAGCTAGTGGTGTATATATAGGCCAAGGATGTTCTTCTGGCGTGCTATTTTAATACATGAAAAATTCCAAGTGTACACAATACGATGATGGAATCAAACATAACTCTTTATTTTGTTTGATGCTGTGATGGAATTTTGCGCACATAGAAAAACTGTTTAATACAATTCTAACCATTAAACTATGTAAAAGAAGAATCTTTAACCACCACGAATTTCAAAGGAAGAATCTCCTTTTACTTTAAGTTTTAGAATCTATAACTATCACGAATTTAAGATGGACAAGAATATATATATATCTATACTATTATATATGTGAGCACATGACTTGGTGTCTAATAGTGTGGTAGCTTCTCCTTCTGCCACGTGGCAAATTTTTCTATCCTAGCTTCTCCTTCTGCCACGTGGCAAATTTTTCTATCCTAAAATAAAAAAATGTTATTCAAAGGCATGAGTAAGATTTGAACCCAAGACCTTGGGTTTCATTAAGAACACTCTTACCATTTAGACAATATACATATTATAGCATTAATTTCTTTATTATTTGTTTTTATGCTTATTTATCTGAATTGCACATGCATCGCATGTGCCACACCACTAGTATATATATATATATATATATATATATATGTGTGTGTATGTATGTATAGATAAATAGTGGGTTAGAGAGTTTGTTGTGAGAATTTGTGAGCTGACAAGAGTAGCAGTCCAAAATTTTTGGAGGCCTTGGATAATATCGAAATGAAATCTTATTTAACTAAACATTTGAAAATTTGGATCCTTCACCGATTAATTTTTTATTTTTTTTGAAATTTTCTTGTGAGCTCTAGACGAGAGCCTAAGTAACTTAATAGTTAAGCAATCTCTCATTGAGAATTGTGAGTTAGTGGATTATGAAGGTAAAATAAATAATGTGAAACTATTAATTTGAAACAGAACTTGTTAGATGTTAAGCTCGATTCATAAGACCGACTTGTAAGTCTCCCTTCATTTTATTGGGATGTTATGTGTGTTGCTGGTGAAGTGGATTTGATGTGGCTGTAGCAGTAAATCTGTCTTTTTCTGCAATTTTCAAGCCCATAATTATAGTCCAGCCCAAGGTCACTATGGGCTAGACACCGTGTAACATGATTATAATTTTCAGTGGGCACAAGGCTTGGGCCACACCTCCCTTGTTTTAAGGGGAAATAGAGGGTCC
Source organism: Camellia sinensis (assembly GCF_055761805.1). NCBI lineage: Eukaryota > Viridiplantae > Streptophyta > Magnoliopsida > Ericales > Theaceae > Camellia > Camellia sinensis. Next base: position 16,249,667 of record NC_138963.1, on the reverse strand, counting down.
AATTAGCTCGATGTTGCATACAACCACATAGATCCACTGATTCTAACCATCCCCCCCCCCCCCCCCCCCATCCCATTTCCCAGACCAAAAATACAAAACCATTCCATTTGAATAAAAAAATTTTCTTGCTAGGGTTTTTTTAATAAGGGTTCATTTCAAGAAAGGCCTCGTTTGGTGAGACTTTTTTCTTTTTAATGTCGTTTCTACTTACTCGAACCATGCCAAGTCAAGATGAAAAACCACATAGCCCACAAAGAGAGAAAAAAAAAAAGAAAGCCATATGAATGATAACCATGGTACAGACCCCCACTGTTCCCCACCCCCACTACTCTCACACACACGTGGGAGTTAGTGATTGGAGAGGGAAAAAAAAAAATTTGACCAATGACCGCCTACTGGGAGTCTCCCCCAATGGGGGTTCCAAGTATTATACTATGAATGAATACATAAAAGCGTGCTAGAGATCGAATGGCTTTATGCTTTTTGAGGGTTGTTGCAAATTTTTTGCAATATCCCTTATTTCAATCTGCATATCTAAGAAAAATCATTTGGCAGACTGATGTAAGCGACAAACCTTTCCACACGAGAAAAGACTCCACACCTATATGCTTCAGGAAAAAGTATAACCTACCTGCTAATAATTAAATAAAACAGTCGGTTGCTCGAAACGATTTGGGGAAATCTTCGAAGACAAAGAATTTCATTTTTTTAAAACAAGAAAGGGAAAAACTATACAAAAAATAGAACAATTTGGAGAAGATATTGAGAAAATATTGAACAAGATTAGGCCTAATAACAATTCTAGTCGAAAAAATTGAATCAAAAATTCTTTTATGTAAATTAGATGATGATATAATGAGATGCCTTATCTTTAAACTAAAACATTCATTAGGAACATTGGTAAACTTAATTCACTTTAAAATGAAGAGTTTTTCTTTCTAATTATTATTGTTTTTTCTTTCTTTTTTACAAAGATATATTCTGTGTCTCTTTTAACACACACACACACACACACACACACACACACACACACACACAAAAAAGAGTATATAGATTGCCCAAAACCTTTGCGTATAATAAAGTGTTGAGTATGAAAGAATGAATGTCAAGATTGGAATACAACAAAGCCTAAAAAATAGAAAGATAAATAAAGTGAAAATGATTAACTATTCCGACAACAAGCGTGCAAGAATTTTCCCATACCTTTTGTAGGGTATTAGCCCCTTTAATTTTTTTTTTTTTTAAAGGATATGACTTTACATATTTTAAGCAGTAATATTATAAACTCATAAAAGATATTTAAAAAAAATATTAAAAATGTATTTATGGATCACAATCATTTTATATAGAACCCACATCACATAAATTTTAAATCTACAAAATACAACTCATTTTAGGATATCTAATTGTGATCCATAGCATTTTGTATGTTAAAACTTGTGAATTGGTTATCTTTTCAATGCCTAGGAGTAGATATTCTGTCTCAAAATGGTGTTTGTCGTCTCGTTTAATGATTTTTTTTTTAAAATATTCTAAAAAAAAAATAATTTAGAGAATTGATCCACTTTTCAAACTATTTAGAAAATTAATCTACTTTTTAAAATCACATCTTGAAAATGCAATATATATTAGTGAAGTCCAGGTTGGAATTTGGAATGTTGGAATATGAAATATTACATATTTAATTTTAGGGTTTGATTGTGTAATTATTTAATTCATTTTTCAATGTATCTTATATTGATTATATATAGACATGGTCTCACCTAAATTAGGGTAAGCCAATATTTTATAACTTTCTTCTTGGTATCAGAGTCAAACCCTAGCCACCCACTCAAACCCTAGCCACACACCACCCTTGTCTTCTATTGCCAGTAGCCCTAAACCACCTACCCAGCCACCCGACATCCCTTCTTCTTCCCTCCACCCAGCCAAAAGTCCTTCCTTTTCCTTCTCAACCCCTCGGCAGTCCCTTTTCCTCATTGTCGCAGCTTCCTTAGGTGCCGACTAGGCCTTCCCTGCCTTGGGTCTAGTGCAGCTTCCCCTCCCACATGTTGTTCTTCTCTCTTTACCCTTCTAGGATTCATATGCTGATGTGGTAAGCACTTTCTAGTTTGATTTTCTGTTGTGTTGGGCTACCGGTGTGTTCGGTAGCATCTCTTTTGTGTGACGCCGCTACTTCAGCTTCGTGGTGTTTCAGCATGTTTGATTTTGTTACACAAACTTAGAGCATTATGCATCGTTCAGATGTTTCTTTGGCCTCCCATGTTCCGGTTCATCGGATTACTAGTGTGTTGTTCACTGGTCACAACTTTGCGGCTTGGAGTCGGTCTATACGTCTCTACCTTGAGGGTAGAGGAAAATCTGGATGGCTTTTGGAAACCGACATATAACCTCCCGTTGATGATCCTAAGTGGGTTCAATAGGATATTGACAATTGCACCTTACTTGGTTAGATGTTCAACGCTATGGAAGAACGCATCTACAACATGTTTATAAACTGTGATACAATTCCTCGGTTGTGGAGTGCTCTTACCCAGTTATACGCACATGTCTACAATGATGCTAGGATTTTTAAGCTCTATCAGGATATTTCTCATGCCTCTCAGGAAGCTTTGGGTTTTACCGTTACTGAATTTTTTAGGTATCTTCAATCTCGTTGGGAGGAGTTAGCACAGTATGAGCCATTGAGTGATTTTCCAGCTGTTGCAACTTCTATTGTGTCTGCTCGTCGTGCTCGCCATCACACTTATCAATTTCTGATGGGTTTAAAACTTCAATTCGAGTCTCTTTGTATTCATATTTTGAACACATCACCTATGTCATCCTTATATGAGGCTTTTGCTATTATTGACAGTGAGGAGCATCGTTGTCGATTGATTCAACCGGTGGCTCCGCTTCCTTCCTCTGTTCCTGTCTCATCTTCCGTTTCAGATGAAATGGCTCTTGCTACCAAGTTTAGTTCTCGTGCTTCTGGTAGCAAGGTTATTTGTCACCATTGTGGTGCAGCTGGTCATGTCCAAGCACGGTGCTTCAAGCTTGATCCTGAGTTGAAGCAACGCTTTGCAAGGACACGTCCTTCAAGCTCTCTCCATACTATTGTTATTGCAGACACCTCTAGTACTCATCAGTTGACTCATCATGTTGATCTTCATCAACTTCAATCTTAGATTGGTCGCCCTCAAGAGCAACTTGTTTCATTCACTACCATGTCTCTAAGTATTCCTTCCACTACTACACTCGCTACAGGTACCCCTACAGCCTTTCATGTTCGCACTGCACTTATTTGGGTATTGGATTTTGGGGCCAATGATCATATGACCAATGAGTTTTCTTGTTTATCCTCTCCTGTCTCTACTACTGCTTAGACTATATGTCTTGTTGATGGGTCTATTTCACATGTCCAATATGAGGGTGATGTGTCCTTGTCGTCTGATATTACACTTATTTCTGTCTTACATGTGTCTCGTTTTGCTTATAATCTTCTCTCTGTGAGTCGCCTTGCTAAAAACCTTTATTGTGCTGTTATTTTCTTACCTACTCATTGTTTATTACAGGACCTGACTCCAAAGAAGATTTTTGGCAAGGGGTTTGAGCGCGACAGGCTATACTACTTTGGGGACCCACCACCTTCTCATCCTACCACTTCTAACCTGCAAGCAGCTGTGTTACTTGAGTCGTCTTCCTATGTGTTTTGTTTTCAAACTTTAGCTTTGTGGCATGCTCGTTTAGGACAAGCAAACTTTAATTGTTTATGTTTACTTTTTCCATCACTTGATAAAGCTTGCAAGGATCATCAGTTTCATTGTGTTGTTTGTGAACTATCTAAACATACTCGTATTTCTTATATTCCTCGCATGTATCGTGCTTCCTGTATGTTTGACCTTATTCACTTTGATATCTGGGGTCCTTCTCTTCTTTTGGCTTTTTCTGGGCATCGCTATTATGTAACTTTCATAGATGACCATTCTAGGTGTACTTGGGTTTATTTGCTTAAAAAAAAGTCTGATGTGCTTCCATTTTTTATTCAATTTCTCCAAATGGTCAAAACCCAATTCCACACCGTTGTATGCAATGCCCGTTCTGATAATAGGGGGGCATATACATTTCGCTCCTAACTTAATCAGCAGGGAATTTTGCAGCAACTCACTTGTACTTACACCCTTGAACAAAATAGGATTGCTGAACGTAAAAACCGTCATATTATGTCTGTTGTTCGGTGTCTTCTTTGTGGGATGAATGTCCCTAAATCCTACTAGCATATGGTTGTGCTTACTGCTGTTTACCTCATTAATCGGACACCTAATTGGATTCTTCATGGGTTGGCCCCTTTTCAATTACTTCGACTAAATACTGTTATTTCATCTTGTGCCTTGTATGTTTGGTTGTACTTGTTTTGTTCAGGATCGTAGTCTAACTTGGACCAAGTTAGATAATAAGTCTCTTAAATGCATCTTCTTGGGTTATTCCGCTCTCTCTAAAGGCTATAGGTGCTATGATCCGTTGTCTTGTCATTTTTATCATTCTATAGATGTCACATTTTGCGAAGCTATGCCATTTTTTGGTTCTAACGCTGTGTTTCAGGATTCCGACTTACGTGCACCATCTCCTACTGTGTCATCGAGTGCTCGCCCTATTTCTATCATCAATTCCTTTGCTTATTTCTCATCACCTGTAGCTGTACCTGCTAGTCCTCCGCCATTACAGACATACTCTCGTCGCCCTCATGGTCCACCTAGCATCTTCTTCGTCCTCAGGCCAAGGTACACCCTTTACTATTCCCTCACCAGCTCCTTCCCCGTATCTAACCCATGAACACCGTTCCCCTAATCGATTTGGTTGGTATAATAGTACTAATCATCCTATTTCCCAGTTTTTATGTTATGATGCCCTTTCAGCTTCTCATCGGTCTTTTCTTGGCCAACTTGAGTCGGTCTCTATTCCGCGGTCTGTGTTTGAGGCTCTCTAGAATCCCTAATGGGTTGCCTCTCTGCAAACTGAAATGGCTGCTTTGGAGCATAATCACATTTGGGATCTTGTCCTTTTACCTTCTGGTGAGACGATTGTTGGGTGTAAGTGGGTTTTTACTATCAAATACTTGGCTGATGGTACAATGGACCGCTATAAGGCTCGTCTTGTTGCTAAGGGATTTACGCAGGTTTTTGACAAGGACTTTGGGGCTACGTTTGCACCGGTTGCTAAATTGACCACTGTTCGTTTACTTATTCTGCCTCCTCTTCTTGGCACATTCATTAACTTGATGTTAAGAATGTTTTTCTCCATGGGGACTTACTTGAAACGATCTACATAGATCTTCCACCAGGGTTTTGGGCTAAGAGGGAGTATGCTGGCAAGGTCTGTCGTCTGCGTAAGTCTCCCTATGGCTTAAAGTAATCTCCTCGTGTATGGTTCCATCGTTTCAGCTCTGTTATCCTATCTATGGATTTTACTCAGTGTCACTCTGACCATACATGCTTCATTCGTCGTCAATCCACTGGTCGATGCATTATTTTGTTAGTCTATGTGGATGATATTATCCTTACAAGAAATGACACCATTGGTATTGCTAAGGTAAAACAAGAGCTTAGTCAAGTTTTTGACATCAAGGACTTGAGTCCTCTCAAATATTTCTTGGGAATTGAAGGAGCTCGTTCTCGTAGTGGGATATCATTTTCCCAACGGAAGTATACTTTGGATCATCTTCGGGACACCGATATGATAGGGTGTAAGCCTACCTCTACTCCTATGGATCCGAATTTGAAACTTTCGGCTGAGTCTAGTGAGTTGCTTTCTGATCCAACTCGCTACTAGAGATTGGTAGGACGTTTGATCTATTTGACTAATACACGACTAGATTTGACATCTGTTGTAAGTGTGGTTAGTCAGTTTATGCATTTACCTTGATGCTGTTCACCACATCTTGAGATATCTCAAGTCATGTCCAGGTTTGGGTTTATTCTTCAATGGTGGGATTCAGACAGGATTGTCTGGTTTTACTAATGTAGACTATGTTGATTCATTGACAGATAAACGTTCCACTTCTAGAGTATGCACCTTCCTTGGTACCCATCTTCTATCATAAAAAAGTAAAAAACAGGCAGTTGTTTCTCGATCATCTGCTAAAGTTGAATACTGTGCCATGGCTCATAGGACATGTGAGTTACTATGCCTTTGGTCCATTCTTACTGAGTTAGGCTTTGAGGAGAATAATTCCTCCAAGCTATTTTGTGACAATAAGTTTGCCATCTTACTTGCCTCTGACTCTGTGCTTCATGAGCGTACTAAGCATATTGAGATTGATATTCATTTTATCCGGGAAAAGGTTCGAGCTGGCATTGTATGTCCTTCATTTGTTCCATTTTCTGATCAGACTGCCGACATCTTCACCAAATCTGTAGGACCATCCCTACTTCGATCTTCCATTGGCAAGTTGGGGTTGGTTGACATCTTTGATCCAGCTTGAGGGGGAGTGTTGGAATATGAAATATTGTATATTTAATTTAGGAATTTAATTTTAGGTTTGATTGTGTAATTATTTAATTCATTTTTCCATGTATCTTATATTGATTATATATAGACATGGTCTCATCCAAATTAGGATAAATCAATATTTTATAACTCTCTTCTGTCCATGTCATCATAAAATTACATTTTTAACATGCGATTTTAATTTAAAATTGTATTTTCAAAAAGTAGATTAGTTTTCCAAATAATTTGAAAAGTGAATCAATTCCGTAATTTTTTTTTTTAAAAAAAATGTTTAAAAAAAATACTCCTTGTTCCATACATACACTCTCAATTATGCAAATTTAAATTTTGATATATCATATTGACACAAAGTATCATTGATTATGAATAATTTTAATTGAGGTTGGGTTACAACTCCATGGTCAGCTGAGTGGAAGACAAATTTGGTTCATACAGTCACAAATCTAACTTCTGAGTATTAAGGGTATTATAGTTATCTGCTAAGCAGTTATATTATATCATTATCTTCTTTGAGTATAATAGAACTTGTTTAAACTTTTGACGTAGACAATCTTATTTAGGCCCGTTTGGGGATTTATTTTTTTAGTCAATTAGTCAAAAAGTTACTAAATTAGCTAAAAAGCCAACAACTCATATCAAAAAGTTAAAGATTCTCTTTTCTCTCTACTTTTTGCACATCTGTTCGTAATTAGTCAAAAAGTCATCCCAAACATACAAATTTTTTTTACCTACCTTTTTAGCTAAATAACAAAAAAATTACTAAATTAATCTATTCCCAAATGAGGCCTTAGTCACCTAAATCTGTGTTATGTTTATCCTTACTAATATGTGTATGTCGCAACACCACCCACCAATTTTAACCAATGCTAACAATACATTAGAAAAGTCAATGTTTTATTTCATTAATAAAATGTTACTTCTTTACTAATTTAAAAAAATAAAAGATAAGAGCCTAATAGGAGTTGGGAATGATTTCCCACCAAAATTAACACTAGAGAACTAATAATTTATGAGTAAAAAGGACTGCAAGGTACTAGTTAGATGCCATAAAGAGCAGGTAAAATGGCATCCAATGAAGAAATGGTTCAAGACTAAGGTGACCATTTATACAAAAATAATGTGTGAGATATAAGTATGATGTACGGCTCTTAGAGTTATTATTATTTTTCTGGGGCCCATGTCATGGGTCCCCAAGACATTAATTAATTTTATTATTATAGATTCCCACCATGGTTTAATTAATGTCTAATGGAAGCTTAATGAGTATGGTATTGATCATATTCATTATTCATACCCGCCTCTTTCTTGTATATCTCTTTGAAAAAGAAAAAATAAAATTATATCCAAATGTTCTAGAATTGGAAAATGTTATGTACTATGAATTTGTATTTCAAATTCTATCTTGAAAAAAAGGCGGGTGGTATAGATTTAAAATTAATAGCATGTAAGCCACATTTAAAAAGTTTGTGGTCTATAGATATAACTTTTTAAAATAATTTTCTAAGTACTTTTTGTTTGGTATAATATTGTTGACTAGAAAAGAAAAGAAAATAAATTTTTACTACATACTATTGAGCAAGAATGTCTTGCCCTAGCACTTAAGAGATTAATTTGAAAAGAAGTTCGACTTTGAATAAGAAACAACTAAGTTAATTTTTTGCAAGATACGTAAATAATAAAATAAAACATAATATCCAAAATTAGTTTTTTTTTTTTTTTTTTTTGATGGGCAAAATTAGTAAAACTTGAGCCACACTAAAAATGAGAATTTCTTAATCAAGTTATTACTAAAAAAAAAAAAAAAGAATCATTAAAAAATATAAAAAGCAAAGGCATAAATTATAAGGTTTGGTCAAACCTCATTGCCAAGTAACAAAGAGGTGAGATTATCTCCCTCTTTTTTAAAAAGACTATTAAATTTGAAGTGAAGTTAAAATCATTCGAAAATTATGTTTTTATCATGGTCATCAGCTCAACCCCTTCATTGATTTCTGTGGATCCCATTCTTCTAAAATAAATAAATAAATAATTTTACACACCATAATTGACAATATCCTCATAGTAAAATTATTTGTTTGTCTCCTTTCCCTTGGGTAAGATTGAACTCATGCACAGCATGCCTTCCCTAGACACTTCCCATACATCCAATACCATCCATCCATAGAAAAAAATATATGTAAATAAATAAATTAAAAAAATCTTTTGCTTCAACTGCATGGCAAGATATGAAATGATCATGATCAGGTGTTACATGATGGGCATCCTTGCTAGAACATGCAGAGAAACGACAGTATTCCTGCTGAGGAATATTGTCATTTTTAGGGTTATCACAAATTATTGTCCTTCCATTCCACACAAGACAAACCTGCTCAAAGTCTTCTTTATACAGTAGCACCACATGGTTGAATAATATATGCAATGATGAAGGACAATTCAGCAATAATAATAATAATAATAATAATAAATATAAAATGAAGATCTTAGGTGATATGGTAATACTGATGTTGATCAAAAACTCTCTATGATTGAAAGACTCTTCTCACTTTATGAGCAATTTGTTGAGGATGATCATTTGGATCCCTTCACTTTGATTATTTTGTTAGAGACTCAGAGGGAGTTAGGAAATTAAGTTAGAGGAGTATTTATTAATTATTATTTTTTATTTAAAAATAATTTTATGAACTAAATTTAAGCACAAAAAATTACATATTCATTATTAATAGGAACAAATTAAAATTCTATAATAGTGTAGAATAGCTCGGTGCGGGATGGTGATGTAAATTTGTAATTTAGCATAAAAAATTATGGATCAAAATTCTTAATTTTAGAAAGTAAAAACACATCATTTATAGCACAAATTATTTTAAAATCTATTTAGTTTTTATTTGACAGAAAAATATTAAAGAGATGAAATTGCTTCTAAATGATGTGTTTTGCATGAAATTATTATTAAACAGTTTTAGAATATCATATAGCATTGCCTACGTGATGCTTAATACATGAGAAATCACAAATCACACTAAGTGATTTGTTAACTACCTAAAAATAATGAGTTCATTATATTCAATCTATAAAAAATTTCGCTATACTATTGGTTTAAACTACTACATAAATAATATCGCATAGTGCTCTCAAAGTATCGAATAACTACTTATTGTGAACAATGCAAATAAATTCATAATCAAAAAACATGTTAAGAAAAAAAAAAGAATACATTTTATATATAATAACAACACATGCATGCAAAAAAAAAAAAAAAAAAAAAAAAAAAAAAAAAACCAAAAAAAAAAAATTTCAAAACTGAAGGGGGCACGTGACCCCTGCCCTTCTTTCCCTCCGCCTCTGGTTAGAAATTAGTTAGTTATGAAATGATATGACTAGCCACGCATGTATAATCAATTTTGCCAAATAAAATTGTTTTAAGTAAATTTTTCTTGAGTTTGTCTTTATAAAGTCGATCTATCTGAGAAAAACACGATTATATCTACCAAGCCATTAACCTAACCTTATCCTAGTTAACTCCAAACGCATCAGACCTTGGTCTTATAAAGAAAAAGTTGAAGATTAGCCTTTAATATTAGGGAAAAAAAATGTTATCAATATTAACAATGGGTCTGAACGTTTGCCAACATTTTGTCTTTTAACACATCGAAATTCCAATTGATTTTCATTTTCCACAAGAACCATGCATTAGGGTTCCTCGAGACTTCATTTTTGACCTTTTTTTTCTAACCTTCCCCTTTTAGCTCTTCCAACCCCAAGTGTCCTGAAAATGCATTCACTTTTCAAACCATCCAACAGAAATTAAATAAATAAATAAATTTACCGTTTAGAAAATGAAAATGGTAAACTAGCAAAATTTTATTCTCAACCCCAAAAAAAAAAAAAATCCTAATTTTTTAAAAAGTTATCAGCCTTAATTTGATTGTTTTAGTTCAAAATGGGGGAAAACAAACAAATTGATGATAAATATAAGCATAGTTAAGGTGTGAAATTAGAGTATCTCCACTCAAACTTTCAAATTTTAATATGTAATTTTTTTTTTTTGTAGATTTAGATGACGAATTGACATATATTAATTTGACATTTCTTAAAAAAAAACTCTCCACCCAATATGTTAAATTTTTTATTTTTTATTTTTTTAACCATTGAAATTCCAAAAACCTTATATACCGTTGCACTTCATTGTTTAAAGCAAAATACAGAAGACGGCATCAACTACACAACGTGAAATGCACATTACCTATGGGTCATGTTTGTTTGGGTGGACATGACCTTGGGATTGGACTAATAATCCAATAAAATTATTAATCCAATGTTTGGTTAAACAATTGAAGTACGGACTAATTATTTTAAACTTGACTATTAGTTAAGATAGGATACATAATCCAACGAATTTGTAATTCTAAGACTATTAGTCATGGGAATGCTAATCCAGTCCGCCCAAACAAACATGGCCATGGTGTATTTGGTACACCGGGTGAAATTGCTCTCAATACTTTCTTTGTTTTAATAGAAAATATATTTTATTTCAAAACTTGCCCGAGTAGTTTTGTGATAATGCACCGTAAATTTAGATTCAGACCTTATTTGTCATAATCTAAAAAAATTAAAAAGTCATTATTTTGTTTAAGTCACATCATCTTATTTAAGTTACATCACCTCTCTATCACATTACTTCAAATCAAATTCATACCTAACTCATATTTTATAAAAATTCAAAAAATATACTTATTTAAAACATCCCAAACAACCCTTTAACTTCTTATGATGTTGCATTAGGTCTTAATTAATAGACGACGTATATGAATAATGCATTAGGTCTTAATTAATAGACGACGTATATGAATAATGCTGCATATTTGAAGTTTACTCCACTGGACTAGGTTCAATGTGAGCCCATCTTTGATGAAAAAAAGTAAAAAATATAAAAATATAAAAACACTTTTCATCAAAAGTGAGATGGTGATAACATCGCGGTGGTGGTGGTATTACAATAGTAGTGGAAATAATAAAAATGGTGATAGAAACAGTGACGACGAGACTATAGTGATAACCACAATGACAATGACTCAATTTGGAAGAAAGTTATAAGTGGCGTTTTGGCTTTTTGTCAAAATGCAAAAAGTGATTTTTTTTTTTGCCATAAATTAATTTGGGATGTTAGTTATAAGCCAAAAGAAAAATTACGAAATTACCCTCCATAGATGGAAAATGAAAGGGTAAAAATGTGTAATTTTTCAATTGGCTAGGGATACTTTAGTCATTTCATTATGATTTGACATTATAAACAAATATTAATGAAAAAAGTCAAAAATCACTTTTTAACAACTTTCTAAATCATTTGTTTAAAAAAGTCAAAAGTTTAATTAAAAGTCAAAAAGCCACTTTTTACTATCTTCTCAAAATAAGCCAATGTGGTGGCCACGTTCATTATAACATTATTATTTTGGTTTATCTTGTTAAGTTTATAAAACACTTTACAATTTTTAAAAAAGGTAAATTATACTGATAAAACTTTTAAAATTTCTGTTTAATTTAAATTCTCTTTTTATATTTAAAAAATTATACTTTTTATTGTCGGAATGAAATGATATTATCCAAACCTTTATACATATTAAATAATAAAATAATATAGATATTTTTTTCATGTCATTTCAATTAGATTAACAATCATCTTCTTTGGTTTAACTTACACAAAAAATTGAGTTTTTTTTTATATTTTTATTAATTTTTTAAAATATTTTAAGCAATTTTTTTTGGGAACAAATTATACTAACGATCTCTATAGTTTTGGATGTGTCACTTTGATCCCTGACTTTTCAATTATGATACATTTGACCCTAAATTTTGAATCTTATTCCAAATAAGAATAATTGAAGATACCATTGATAATTTCAAGGGTAAAGTCGTCAATTTGATAAAATATAAACTAATTTGATAAAAATAAATGTCAAAAAAATATTTTTAAATTTTTAAAAATTATTTCTACCCACCAAAGATAAAATTATGTAAAATTGATAGGTCTTTATATATTTATTTATTTTACCAAATTAAATTTTATTATGCGTTTGGATGATGATCATGTAATTAGTGATTGCTTTTATTTTCAATAAATTACTTTCTATTTTTCTAAAAGTCAAATATGACGACAATTTTGATATTATTATTAAACCAATCCATTAAACCAAAAAATCTAAAACTTAAAATATTTCATATATTAAATATATTAATTACACATTAAAAGCCTAACAACCACACATTACATGATCATCATCTAAACACATAATAAAAATTAATTTGGTAAATAAATAAATAAATAAATGTGTAAAAGATTTATCAATTTTACATAATTTTATCTTTGGTAGATAAAATAATTTTTAAAAATTTAAAAATATTTTTTTGACATTTATTTTTGTCAAATTAGTTTATATTTTATCAAATTGACAATTTCGCAATGAAATTGAGCAATGGTATTTTTAATTGTCGTTATTTGGAATAAGATTCAAAATTCAGGATCAAATGCGTCACAATTGAAAAATTAAGGATCAAAGGGACAGAAGCCTCAAACTATAGGCACTGTCAGTGTAATTCATCATTTTTTTTTTAGATACATCTAATCTAAATATACTTAAAGAGTACAATATTTTATAACTTTTTTAAACTCACCAAATACAAAAAATATAAAAATTCGGTACATTATCTTATTTAGTTGTATTCCATAGATATTTTTTTAAAATTCCTTGTACAAAAAAAATGAAAAATTATATTCATATACAAAAACTTATACAAAAAATATCATAAAAATATTGTGATAGTGATATTATTGTAAATATAAATTATGTTTATGAGTGTTTTATTTTAAAGTAAAAGGTCACTATTTAATTATATCATTGTATTTAAAAATTGTACTATATAAAATTTATGTTTGTATACCATTACTCAATAAAAATATATTTATATAAAATTTAATTATAAAATGTTATAAAATATAGTCATAATGATAAAAAAAATAATAAGATGATTGTTTAAAAAATTTTAAGATATAAAATTAATAATTCAGAAACCAATTTATAATGTGATAAAAAAAATATAATTTTTTAAATGTGAATTAAAAAATCTATATAAACAGAAATCTCGCACAATATTTATAATGAGACATTTTCGCTCAAATCACACTGATTGAAAAAAACAAAAAAAAAGTACAAAACATTAAAATATATGAAAAAGGTTTCCCACTAAATCCATAGCTTTTAAATTTCTAAAACATTTTAAAATTTTATGGTACATTTTTTTAATTTTGCCACGCGGCATCATATGACTGGTGATTGGCATTCCATTTTTCAACTGCTATCCCGGCTGTTTCTCGGATCAAATAATTAGATACAGATAAGACAAACTACAAAGTCGCGTTACCTTTAAGACTTTATGAAGCCCATCGAGCCCAATAAGACCAGTGCGTAGATAGGACCCAAATCACGAGGCCCGACTGACATTCATCAATATCTGGACCCAAAATTGGGCCCCACCAAGGCCCTTCGGGATTCGCAAAACAAAGAAATATTTGTCCTAAGTGGGCCCCCTACTTGTACCCTCCACCGCTCTCGCACTCATGTATCCCCCAAGCTCCATTCCTGACCGTCCGATCCAAATCTCTCTCTCTCTCTCACTATAACAGTAGAGATTCGCGGGGTCTGTTTCTCTCTCTTTCACTCTCTATCTCTCTCTCTCTCTCTCCATTTCTCTGTATCTGTGCAGGCTTCAAGTTTTCTTCTTCTTCGGCGCAAATACGAACGATTACCCCCCCCTCTCTCTCTCTCTCCGTAATTCGTTTCTTTTGCGTTCAGTGTACGTTGTGCTTTGGTTCATTGTTGCATTGTAGCGACTCTGCGGCAATGTATCGAATCTTCATCGACATTGAGGAGCTTTTATCAATGCCTCTTGATTTCTTGCTGTATGTCTTCTCTAGCCTTCTCTCAATGCATAAACATATATCAATTTGTATATGAATGAATATGTATTTATTTATGTAGGCGAATGTGATTGTAGTTTCGTCATTTCCTGATTTCGGTTTAGATCTGTAAGTTTCTGGTTGAATGTGAATCGTACATGTTAATTTCAGAACTGTGTTGCGTATAGTCGCAATTGAGACAAGTTTTTCTTGGAATTTTCCTGAAATAGGCCAATGTTCTTGATCTTGCAGCAAATTTTGTCTGATATTCTCAAGATTTGTTTTTGTGGTCTTTGTATGTAATTTCTATACATCGGTACAAGTATCTCTGTTTCTTCACCATCATTTCTTCACTATGGCGATGCAGCTGTGTCAATACTAACGCGTTTGTAAAATGCTCTTGTTTCTGAAGTATTTTTTGTACTGATTACATTATTCCTAGAGTGCTATATTGTGTGGTTGAGATTTATTGGCAAGTCACATCAGAAAAATTGATGTGACTTGCCAGTAAATCTCAACCATATACTGTAGCACTTTAGGAAATTTTAGGAAAAAATACTTACTCCTCTTTTTTAGATGCGCTCCGCTGATGCTTTTTCCATTCTTAGTTCATTATATAAAGTGACCTGCTTTAAAATAAAGTTTTCTGAAGCTTACCCAAACTGCAACACCTTACTTTTGTTCTCCCTGTAATGGATCTGCACATTCTGCTTTAGTGTTACCAAAAGACTGTAACAACCTAATTATTTATTGTTCCAAAAAAAAAAAAAAAAAAAACCTAATTATTTACATATTAGAATACGTGTTCAAAATTATGGTACACTTTCTTCCAAAATAGTAAATTTTGCGATTCAAAACAATCTCAGTTTTTTTTTTTTTTTTTTTTTTCCAATTTATGTTCTTAAATGTTTCCATTATAGAAAAGGAAATCAAATATGATGAACTGTGAGAATGGAGTTTAGAAAGGAAAAAATGTAAACATAGCAAATTTTGGAAACAATTTTGGAGTGTCTAGAAAAATGGAAGTGTTGGAAATGTGTTTTAAGGAAAAAATGTGTTTTAAACATAGCAAATTTAAGGAAAAATTGCTTATAGAAATGTGTTTTTAACATGATCAATTTAAAAATAATATATATACTTTATTTTATTGCATGTCTAATCATTAAAAGAAAATTGTTTATGTCTATTCGTGAAAAGAAAATTATTCTGGAAGTACCTTAAATTCCTCTCGTACCACATTTTAGAGTACATGGGTAGAATACCAAATTCTTATTCCTATTCCCGTTCACATTCCTGTTTTTCTTACCAAAATGATCCTTGTTCCAGGTAATATAGTTTTTTTGCCTTTATCACTCTGTTTCCCCAATGCTCAGTCGCTGGCAGGACATTGTGACTGGTGAACAACCAAAATATTATGTTTTTTATGCAGATCAATATGATTGTTAAACTTGAAACGTGTGACGTGATTTGTGCAGCTGGCCCATATAAATGGGATTAGTTGTCGTGGCAAGTTACAACTAATGCACTTTCATTGTAATTCTTGAGAAAATTGCATAACACATTAACCAAGTTGTCTGTCCAAGTGTAATAGACACCAGGTGTGATCTTTCTGATGGGTGTCTTCATAAATGTGTTGAAATGTTTGCTAAGGCCATTCTAGTTGCTTCTGTTTGCTGCAAATTATAGTTCCCAAATTTTATGAATTGTCACTTCTAGGCAGAGACAAATCATGCTACTGTGAAGTCTGCTTGTTCTTACAACTTATAATGGAATATGGAGTCCTCCTGGTTGCATAATTGACGTATGCTCTGAAATTCTTTCTTTGTTTTTACAAATCGTTGGCTGTTAGTCTTTAGAAAATTTAGTCCATCCTTCTTTCTTTCTATTTTTTACCCAAGCATGAGCAACTATCATGTGATTTTTTTTCAGGATATGATTATTGAGGCGGAATGACTTATAACGTGTCTTATACCATGTTTTAGCAGCTAACATACAAGTGAATGAGGCTTGATATGTCAAATGAAATTTGATACCTTGCCAATCAAGATGCAATCAAGTAATCAGCACTCAAGACCTGCTGGGAACATGGGGTTCAGTTTAGAAGTCAAAAGGAGTTCAAAGTCACAAGAAACCTCGAAAGTTGTGAAGCAAAAGATCCTATCACCCCATGCAAATCAAATTATGAAGTCTCGAGACAAGCATAAAATGGAAAGTCCATTTGGTCAACGTTACCTTGATCAACAACATGAATTAAAATGGAGGACAGGTGACAGGCTCATATTCCAGTCAAACTCTTCAAAGAACTTTCAAGAGCCTTTAATTGGGAAGCAGGCAAATAAAAATGATGAGCTCGTTAAGCACATGTCAAATTTACCTGGCTATCTCCAGCGAGTGGAGAAAGGAGAAAATCACCAGGAGAATGCCTTAAATTTTGGAGTTCTAGATTGGGAGCGTCTAGAAAAATGGAAGTACAAAAAACCATCCCTAGCAAGAGGTAACACTTCCTCTGGCAGTAATTCCTCGTTTAAGGCAGGCGGGTCGGTTACACTATCCACTCTTGTTCAGAGCAAGAGTCTTGCTCCTAACAAGAAGCTACCCCCTTCACATCATCCTCATGTTAAACCATCTCTTCAAGGCAGTTTTTCTCAAGTTGTTAAACAGTCACGACGGAAGGTCATACAACAAGGTTTTGAAAATGCTTCAAGGAACACCACGGATAGGCAGCGAAACCCTCACCAGACAGATAAGTCTTCTGGCAGAAATCGTTCTGAGATAAAGTTTGACAGGGGCAAGAGAAAAGATTCAGATCAAAAGATCACATCAGAAAAGGAAACTTCGTTGTCAGGCGTGAGAAAACGTGAATGCTCACACCCTTCAAAGAACAAGAAAAGTGCTCAGAACAGTTTAGTAACCAATAAAGTAGAGGAGTTGCAAGCATCAGGATATTATCTCGATCAAAAACACTGCCCTGTTGAGCACAAAAGCATTATTCTCCTTTTACCCAAACACTCTCCCAGAAAAAGTCACTCAGAGATGGTTCAGACTTCTGAACCCAGAACATCAGTTGATGGAAAACCGAGGGAAGCAAATTGGGAGAGCTTTTCAGATGGTTTTTCTGGAAAAAGTTTCTCAGAGGTTCAAACTTCTGAACCCGAAACATCACTTGCTGGAAAACCGAGGGAATCAAATTGGGAGAGCTTTTCAGATGGATTTTCTTCTGAGGAGGTTCTCTCTGCAGAACTCTGTTCTGAGATTCCGCAGTCTTGCCCACTGCCTATTGGAGTAGAGACAAGCTCTCAGCTTGGCATAATGCCACATAGCTTGATCCATGCTCAGAGCATAGGCCTTTCAAATGATGCTTCTTGCACATTCCTGTTTTCAAATGAAACTCCAACCATACCATTCGAAGGTAAATGCATATATGAGAATGCATCAGGTGTGAAGCCTTCAAGTGAAAATGGAATTGATAATTCCAAGAGATTGGATCATGAAACTACTGAACCTGCAGCTATGAAAGGAAGGCACTCCGCACCCAATCATCGGTTTAGCTTTAGCCTTGGTAGAATCAGCAGAAGTTTGAGTTTTATGGAGAGCTCAGCTGATCCACAGTTGAATTCCACGTATCCTACTGTCAAGCCTGGTCTTGTGAGATCGGAAGCATCTGATTGCTTTTCTTATGAGGAAGTTCACTCTCCAGAGATTACTCACACTTGCCAACTTCCTGTTGGAGTGGAGACAAACACCGAGTCTGACAAGAAGCGCCATAGGTTAACCAGTGATCAGAGCACAGAACTTTCTTCCGATGCACCGTGCATGTTCACTTGTCCAAATGAAACACCAAACACACCATCAAATGCAAATGCAATTAGGGCTTCCAGGAGATTGGATCAAGAATCTACTGAACTGGAATCTGTGAAAGGAAGGCATCCATCACTAAATGGTCGCTTTAACTTCAGCCTTGGTAGGATGAACAGAAGTTCCAGTTCTAAGGCAGGTTTGACTGCTCCACAGTTGAGTTCTACATATGCTACTGTAAAGTCTGGTCCAGTGGGATCCGAAGTGTCTGATTCTTTGGACAATGCAAACAGAACCAAGGCTAGTATTCATAGTAGATCCAGGTCCAGCCCTCTAAGAAGGTTACTACTAGACCCTCTATTGAAGGCCAGGGTAACGAATCCACACCATTCTGCTGAGACCATTCAGTCAATGACAGCAAGTTTGAATTGGACTTCCGAAGTTATCAGCAGTACTGAATCCCTGCAGGACAAGATGCATGATGCATCAACGGTTCATGCTCTTCTGCAACTTACAATTAAGAATGGACTCCCTTTGTTCAAACTCATTGTCAACAACAACAATATTCTCATTGCCATGAAAAAAGTAACTCAATCTGGCAAGGATGATACTAGCTCGATTTACACATTCTACTCTGTTCGTGAAATTAAGAAGAGTAGTAGCTGGATAAATCATGGGCATAAAGGAAAAAGTTGTGGCTTTGGCTATAACATCGTTGGTCAGATGAACATTTTCAGCTCTCATTTTCCAGATTTGACCGTACAGATTTCCAAGGGCCAATTCATAATGAGAGAATCTGTTCTGTATGGTGTCGATCTTAGACAGGCAGATCTGGAAATACCTGAGTTAGTGCCAAACATGGAGCTTGCAGCCGTCATTGTCAAGATCCCAATTGGGGATTCAAGTGATGATGGAGATCAGAGAAATAAAGGCAAAGAGTTCTCACTGGAAGATATAAAAGGAGAAACCAAGAAGTTCAATAGTACAGAAGTCATTCTTCCTGTTGGTGTTCACGGCTTGCCCAATAAAGGAGCTCCTTCACCATTGATTGAAAGATGGAAATCTGGTGGGTCATGCGACTGTGGAGGTTGGGACGTTGGTTGCAAGTTTCAAATTCTCACCAATGAGGATCGCAGCTGCAAGCTGCCAGGACCATCCATATCTTGCTCAAACCCGGATCATTTCAGTCTTTTCAATCAGGTAGTGCTTTTATTTTTCAGATGAGCACCGTCTCTCTGCCTCTAAGATACTCATTATTCAGTTGATAATTTATGTTCTGCACAGGGAGGAGCCCGTGGCAATACACCAATCTTCAGCCTGGCACCATTCAAGAAGGGGATTTATTCTGTGGAATTCAGTGCATCAATTTCTTTGTTACAAGCGTTCTCAGTTTGCGTTGCAGTCATAACTAGTCAGAAATCATTTGATTTCTCAGAAGTGAATAACCTGTGTGACGCAAAGCTTCTCCGGGAATCCACATTGACTCCCGCCAAAGTCCAAGGGGAAGTACCCACAAAATATGTGTTTTCGCCACCCCCATCACCTGTTGGAAGAGTCTAGTTCTATGAAAATAGCAAAAGAAACAGCAAGTGTACACCTCAAAGAGGTGGGTCTTGTTAACAATAAATTGACGGGTAGCGCAGCGAATTTGGAGGATGACATCGAACATCTCTGGCATTTTAATGTTTTTGTAATGGTGGTTCTGCTTTTTTGTAGTGTCATCAGTTTCTGTATATGGGGAATTTTAGATGTATTTCATTCACAAGTATGCAGTTCTAAGAAAGTAAAACATGGTCTTGGTGAGAAACAACACTTTCATCTTATCTTGATTGACATCGTCTACCACCCTAAATGGGAAAGTCCAGCATTCAAATACGGTTAGGACTGTATTTTGCACAACAGGTACATATTTTTTCTCACACATACCGGTGAGCCCCATAGATGCGGGTGTGGGGTATGCGACTGTAGTGTATCTGTTATACATAGGACATGAATGTGTGAAACCAGAAGGGATGCTACTGTAGTGTATCTGTTATACATAGGACATGAGTTAGGGATGGCAATTAAATCCAAAAAAACCCAATGGAGACCCCCCCCCCCCCCCCCCCCCAATTACTAGAGTGGATTTCCCCAAAATTTCCCCCCTTGGGCCGGATAAAACATTGATTGGTGAATCTCCGATTTTTTTGAGGCTGGGTTGGTGAATATCCAATGGTGAAAAATCTACCCCTTGTCTCCAGGTCAAGGTAAAAACAAAAGAGTTTCCGTGACACACTATGGTCCTGTTTGGGAGAGCTGTGGAAAAGTGCTTATAACTTATGCCTAAATAGCTTATAGCTTATAACTATGAATATAAGCTGATTTCTGACTTATAAATTAAGCATCTCCTGCCCCACTCAAAGAATAAGCTGATTTCTGACTTTCAAAAAGTTATAAGCTATAAGTTAAACTAAACACATCAAAATAGTCTAAATTAAGTTGAAAGGCAAAATAAGTAGCTTTTAAGCTGCACCAAACAGACACTATACCTGATGAGGTTATGATGAAGCTGAGGTTATGATGAAGTTGCTAGCCAACTATGCAATCGCAAACTATTGGTTCTTTATCCTAAAATAATATATATATATATATATATACTATTGCTATTTTTATACTACACACACATATATATATATATATATATATGAATGATAAGTTATCAATTTGTGCTTCTAAATTTAATTATATTTTCAATGTGATTATTAAACTTTTAATCCTTCACAATTTTAAGTGTAAATCTCATATTTTAAATATTTTATTTATATATGCCTTTCAACTTTTGTAATTGAGTCAATGTAGTCCAATTTATAACTAAATATAGGAAAATAATAATAATTCTTTTATGTTATGCTTCCTAATTTACAAAATCTAGAATTAAAAATAAATAAATAAAAATCACGAATAGTTTCATGTAAAATGTTTACCTATTCAGGGTAAATTGTTATTATTATTATTATTACTACTACTATGAACTATTTTTATTAAAGTTTTTTTTTTTTTTGGACATAAACATCTTTTTTTTAAAATATTCTATTAATTTTTTATTATTTGATTGAACAAAATATGAGTAAAAATGTTTTTCATTATAGTTTCAAAAACTACTTGACAATAAAAATTATGTAATCAAACTTTTTCAGCGCATTTGACTTTTCAAATAGGTATTCTAACTCTTTCATACAATATAAAATTATCGTTTCAATTATGAACTAAACGTCGAAAAACAAATACAAAATATTTTTTGTGTGTAAAATCAATTTATATGAAAAATATTTTATATCAAAACAAATGAAACCTAAATCAACTTATTCTTGGTGTAAAAGTAGAAAATTATCTAATAGGATCTACACTATTTTTAGTTAATTTTAATTAATATTTTCTTGGTATGAGATTCTTTCAATAATTTGAAAGTTATTTCTTTCTTTTAATTGATTTTTCCTTTCTCTCTTACTTTCCTTCTTAATTTTGTTTGTTTGTTTTTATTAAACCGAAGCATTACTTGATCTAAAGAAGGAAAAAAAAAAAAAAACTGAAGCAGTATAAAAAAAATAAAATAAAACAGTATAGTTTTTTTTTAAAAAAAATTCATTATTTTTAGATTGTATTTGGTTCATGAATTTGACAAGAGATTTAAAAAAAAAATGTGTATTAAATCTATCCAAATCTGTCTTCAAATTCATAAATCAAACACAATTTAATCAATTTGTCTCTTTCACTCACTTCTTTCAATTCTTAATTTGTTGCTTTTATTTTGTTTATATTAATGCAGATATACCAAAAGCAAAGCAATGAAGCAAAGCAAATGGGGTGGGGACGTTAGGGGCGGGGAAAACCGATTCCCATGTGGGGCGGGGGTGGTAGTAAGAAATTGGTTATCGTTGGGGATTGGGGATAGAAGATGGGGAAAAATAAAAATTGAGGATTGGGGATGGAGAGGATAAAACCCTCTCTACCCACCTCATAGCCATCCCTAACATGAATGTGTGAAACCAAAAAAGGAATATGAAGACCTTATTTGGTTTTGGCATCAAGTCTACATATACAATTGAAAATACGACTTAAATAAAATAATGATTATGTTACACAATTTATATGGGATTTGGAGGTTTCAAAATACCATACTTTAATTTCATCTGAAAATTAGAAGTCTATTCTATAATTTGCACTCTCAACTCCCAAGTAGAGAACCTTCCAAACTCATGGTTGAAAATTGAAATCCAAATCCAAGCTTTACGTTGATTTATTTGGGTAAAAATTTGAAAAAGTGTAACATGCACTCCCAAGTAGTGAACCTTCCAAACTCATGATTGAAATCCAAATCCAAGCTCTACCTTGATTTATTTGGATAAAAATGAATAAAGCTTAAGACCCCCAGTGGGGTACTGGGGGTCACTTCTGATTGGCCAAAAAAAAAACAGTTTTTTTTTTTTTTTTCTTTGGTTTCAGCCACTGGCAGAGCGCCATGTGGCGCTGGGGTCACTGGGGGTGCCCCAGCTGAGGGTCTAAATCACAGCCGGATAAAAATTTAGAAATGGCAAAAAGGAAAAGTGACAAGGATCCTTGAATTTGGGCTTTTTGCATGGCCTAGCTATGCTTACAATTGGGTCTTCAATTCCCCCCACCCCTATACAAGAGTCATTCTATTTGAATTCCAAAATTAGTTTGGCAAGTTAGTTTTCAAGCTTTTTTGGCTATTTTAGCCACAAAAAACAAAATAGGTTATTTTAGCCATAACAAATAAAACATCACATCCAACCTATAATCATTACATTCTTCTCTCACAAAAAAAGTCAAAAAAGCCAAAAAGCTAAAAAGCCCTTCCCAAACCAAGCTTTTTAGCCCAGGCTAAAATAGCCAAAAAAGCCAAAAAGCCAACCTACTTCTTAAATTTTTAAATTTAAAATTTTATTATATTTAATATAAATTTACTAATAAAGACATTATATATATTAAAAGATTAAAATAAAATATTTTTTTTCATGATACATTCTAATTATATGTCTTCTTATTCAAATCTCTTCATCTTTTTCTCCAAGTTTCAATTATTTTCTTTTCTTTTTCTTTTTCACTCCAAAACTTCAATCCACTCCGCCAAAACACACCACTATTATCAACATCATTATTTTTTATTATATTATTAGTTGCACTTAAAAAACCCGCAACCTTCAATGAACATTTGTTTATATATATGTATATCTCAATATATATACATTGTCTTCATTTATCAAACTCAAGCTTCAAATTTCACTTATTTCGATATACATCAACCCTAAATTTGTGTTTCTATTTCTCATTTTACTAAATCATGAATTTTGTTTATTCTAATCATGTGGATTAATAGTCCAATCACGCCATTAGTGTAAAATCGCAATCTTTTGGGGGTATATTACGCAAATTAGGTTGAATATAATGAACATATATGTGTATATCCATATATATATATATATATATATCAAAATCAAGCTTTAATTTTGACTGATTTCGGCTAATATCCATTACGTTGATTATCTGAAAAAAATAATATGTATTCGATTAATAACAAAACAAGTCACTAATCCTAAGCTCGAAAGAAAAGTTTTTCAAAACTAATTTGAATTTTTTAATTTATTTTATTTGGGCGTACTTCAAAGGATAATTTGGAGAGAAAAAAATTGTTTGGGGTGAACTACAATAGCATATTTTTTTTCTTTTTATCTTTTTTGGGTCAGATCATCTCTCTACTTTTCTATATATTTTTTCGTAAAAAAATCAAAAAGTACACTCAATTAGATCATTTGAAACAATTAGACTCATTTAAATATTTTTTGAGTGTAAATAGAATTCCCCCTTATACATCCTTTCCCCTTAGCCTACTAAGTTTTTTCATGTATCCAAATTAAATAAATAAATAGTGAATAAATAAAATTGATCACTATTGTACTATCGATTACTGAATGTTTACCTTTGACCAAAAAAATTCTAAAGAATATTTTGAATAATTGTTCAAAGAATTGTCATTCACATGAATTTGTTTATTAAAGATGACGGGTGGAATAGTTGGAAGGAATGTTAGATTTTAATATTAATGGGAATTTTGCTTTTGAGAAAAATTAGTGGATGGAGATGCACTAATAGAGCTGTATCAGACTCAAGAATCTGTAGCTGCACTTAGAGCAAGATTACAAGGTATTTGTTGAGGAAAAGGAAAATAAAAGAGAAAATTGAATGAAACAAAAATTAAATTTATATTAGTTTTCCTTTTTTATCCACAATTCAAAGATTCAAACATAATTAAAAAATAAAAATTAGAGCCCTAATCAAAGTTCTGGTGGCATACTTGTCATTTTTATTAACAATACTTACATACTCTCAAAAAAATAAATTACAAATATACTTCTTAAAATTTATTTGAAATACTTGTTTTGCAAAATCATTTTTTCCTGTTCAAAACGTTACGAACACTTAATAACAGGGTCATATTGTAATAAAATTAAAAATTAAAAATTAAAAATTTAAATTATTTAAATTAAGATTATGAGAAACATAATTTACTTAAAAATAGAAATATAAATGCTATGGTATAGCCCATGTGCGTATAAAATTGCTGCACCTGCTAACCGACCTTTACAGTGCAGGGGCATGCATGACCTCTACATACATATATGCAAACATATAGGCGTCCAATTTTTTTGAACGAGATAGGTGTCCAATTGGATTCTCGTATTATTGGACCTTTTGTCAAGTCCTTTTTAAATTAATTTCAACAAGAGATAGTCAAGTCGATTTTCCAAGATCTTGACCAAGTAATCCGAGACATGATATTGATTGAAATCTCACACATATATATAAAATATTTGTTTATTTATTTTTATGAATAAAAATAATAGATGATGTTATTAGTTGGTGATAATTTTCTATAAATGTGATTATAGGATTCATATTGAAAAGTGGATAAAAAAGTATAAGATAAACTCACAAATATAAAAATTCACATAAAATCCTTTAAAATGAAATGAGACATAAGGCCTGTTTGGTAACACTTAAAAACAACGTAAATCAACTTTTAGTTTAAATTGAGTTATTTTGGTGTGTTTGGTAAAACTTAAAAAGATAGATTATAACTTTGATTAAGCCAATTTCAACTTAAATTTGTAAGCAGCTCCGAGGGTGTTTCTTGATTTGAGCTTATGCGCGCAGCTAAAATGTGGGGCATAAAATGACTTAAATGCCCTTCATAATTTCCAGTTAGTACAAATATGCCATGTATATAAACCAAGAATACTCATTCTTTCTCTCTCACACAAACGGGAGAGGCGATTTCCGGCGACCAAAGCTCTATCTCTTCTCTCTGTCTCTCTCTCTCTCTTTCTCCGGTGTTCTTCGATCGCTCACAGTGAGCAATCTGAACCAGAGACCCTAACTCTAACCATCGCGATCTGAACCGGAGACCTTGACGGTGACGATCCCGTGACAAAACCCTAGCTCGCACTCTCTCTCTCTCTCTCTCTCTTCATGATCGATAGCGTGACAAACCCTAGCTCTTTTTCTCTCTTCGTGATCAACGCCGGCGATGAGATAAGAAGGAGGAGGAGGAGGAGGAGGAGGAGGAAGAGAAGAAGAAGGGGTTGCCGGCGTGACAAAACCCTAACTCTCTCTCTGCGCAATTTACGTTGTTGTTCTCTCTCTGTGCCCTATCGCGATCGACTGTGCGAGGCGATCTCAAACCCTAGTGCCGCCACGCTGTCGGAGCTAGGGTTTTCAGCGTTTTTTTTTTTTGTGTGTGTGGAGGTTTTCAATGTTTTTTAAATAAAAAATAATAACAATTAAAAATGAAAAAATGAAATACTTTTTTATACTAATTGGTACTATTAATAATTTAGTATTAATTGATGCTAATAAAGTCATTAATTGACACTAATTAATTTATAATGAAAAAATGAAATTATTTTATACTAATTGATACTATTAATGAAATGATAATTTTTTGTAATACTAATTATATTAATTTTTATTAATGAAATAATTTTTTTAAATTAAAACTGAAAAAAATGATAAAATAATCATTTTTATATCATATAAGGACAAAAAGGATAATTGCATGATAAAAAATTATTTTATAGTTTATTAACCAAATACTATTCTGCTATTTAAATCCATAATCTCACAGCTGCACCAAGCAATTTAACAACTTATTTTCATAACAATAAGTCATAATCTATTAAGTTATAATCTATAATTATTTTTTTATAATTCTACCAAGCAGGGCCATAACTTAATATCAACTCTAAGCAAATGCAAAAATATTTTTAACTGAAAGGAATGCCCCCAAGTCCTAAACATTTGGCCAACCATTAATATGAGTAGCTATTTGTACCAAATAATCTTTTGTGCAATGGCATATGCTTATCGAGATTTGACAAAGGTGGTGTTTGGGAAGCAAGTTTCCAAATTTTTTTCTCATTTTTTCTACTAAAAGACAAAAGTTTTGCAAAACCAAAAAAAACACATCCAAACAAAATATCACATCCAACCCCATAATCATTTCACTTTTTCTCTCACAAACATCACATCCAACCACATAAAAACCCAACTATCTTCCCAAACACCAAAATTTTTTTATCTCATAAAAACCTACATCTAATAAAATCTACATAAAAACTCACTTCCCAAACACCATCAAAGTGGGTTTTCAGTTACATAGGTTCCACTCTTAAGTAAGATTTTGAAAAGCAGTTGCAGTCGTCGTGACAGTGGTGGTGGTGTGGTTGTGATTGTGAGATGTAAAAGTCGTAGCGTAACGGTTGCGGTAACCGGAACAGTGAATTTTTTTATTTTTCGCACAATTTGAAAAAAACTTACCGATACGCATATTTTTTTTCATGATCATATTTATTGGGTTTAAAATTAATATTGATCAATTTTTCTAAATTTTTAAGTATGATCCAATATATTTCATATTTTTAAATCACTATAAACTGAATTTTTTACATTTTATTTTAATAATTAATGACTTTATATTATACAAAATATCAATCACCAACTATTATATATAAGATAAACAATGACAAAAGTAAGAGAATAAATAAGAGTCTAAATATTTATATATATATGCATATTTTAACCAAGCCAAATAGATAAAAACCACACTTATTATTATTTTTAAACAATATATAGATTGACACACAAATAAAATGGTTGAGTGATAGCAGCTAAATAGAATAACATAGGTCTTATAGCTTCAACAAATCAATAACAAGTTCTTCATCTTCCCGCTTCTCTCTCTCTACCTCTTATTCTTTCATCTTCTCTTTTTATCTTCCCTCTTCTCTCTATCCCTCTTCCCCTATTTTCAACTTTTTTTTTTTTTTTTTTGTATTTTTTCAAAAGAAACAGTTTAGAATTGTTACGTAACGGTGCGTAACAGGCCGTTACGACTGTTATGACACCATTACGATCTCTACGGCAACCGCTACAGGCGACACACTTACGAATCTCAATCACACTATAAAAGTGATCACAATGGGTGACGATAATCCCTACGACCGTTATGTAGGCCACTTTTTAAAACTTTGCTCTTAAGAGTAAATTTATTAGAATGTGTTTATGAACTCTTATTATTGATTTGTGTTAGTACTTCAGTTGTTAAAGGTCTCTTGATGAATTGTAAATGTAGACATCTTGAGCCGTCATTCTTGGTGATGCGTCCAGACTTACCCGATAATGGGAAATGTCTCGTAGCTCAAATTTTGTGGCTCAAAAGTGGCTCAAATGGCCAAAACGACGTCGTTTTGGCCATTTTTATGTTGTTCTGTACTCAAAACGACGTCGTTTTGGCCATTTGAACCACTTTTGAGCCACAAAATTTGAGCTACGTAGCATTGTCGACCGATAATATATGTGGTTGATGAGTGATTGTATGATTCAACATTTATTCGGTAGAGGTGGATTTAATCTAAAAAGTTTTAGAAACTAAAATTTAAAGATAAAATTGTTTTTTAAAGATTAAATATTTTTGTTATGAAAAGTGTCATCATTATATTTTTAGTAACAAAAATTAAATATTAGTGATGAATTGTTATCTTTTTGAGACTAAATTTTTTATCTTAAAAAATAAATTATTTTGAGACCAAATTATTTTATTCCTAAAAATCTATTTATTAGTGACTTTTTTAAAATTTTATCGCTAAAAGCCTTATTTTAGACTTTTAGGAACAACCTTTTAGCGATTATCCTCATGACGATAGTTTTTGGTCCCTAAATATTTTTTGTAACAAAATTTTTATTTTTAAAGATTAAAATATTTAATTTCTAAAATTTTTATTTGTTGTAAGGAATCTTATTTAAAAGAGTTTCTAGTTACAATATATATATATATATATATATAATTTTTTTGGGTTACTTATTTCATGAGGGGTAAAAAGGAAATCTTCAATGTAGAAAATATGTGTGGGCATTGCAATTTGTAAAATGCCAATCCCAATAATGATGTGCCCATCCATTGACAAAATGGTTGTCGTCTAGTGGAACCATTATAAAAGCATTTTAATCCAAAAGTCTATAAAAGCATTTTAATCCAAAAGTCAATAAACAGAATATATAAAAATATAGGACTGTAAAAGAAGTTATAATTTTTGGAGAGAAATTATACATTTTGGGAGATGAAAATTATAATTTTTGTGATAAAAAAATATGAATTTGAAGTTATGATGTCCATGCTAAAAAAAGTTATGTATAACTAAAGTTATAATTTTTGTGAGAGAAGTTATACATTTAGTGAGAACAAAAAAAGTTATATTTTTTGTGATAAAAATTATATCTTTTGTGAGAGAAATTAGGTTCTGTTTGGTACAGCTTTGGAACTAACGTTCCAGAGCTTATTTTGCATATGATGTTTGTTTTGGTTTTCAAATCATAATTCAACACTCACTTTTAAAAACGCGGTCGAAAACGGAAACATTTGGACTAACCGATCGTCCCACCGGATGTCCCACCAGTAGTCCAGCCAATTGGCCGGAACAGTGTATTTTTTATTTTTTTATTTTTTGCAATTGACATATGTTAATTTTTATATATTCGAAAAAAATATTTTCTGAATTTTTAAATTTTTTTATGTGCTTTAATAGAATTTTAAGTTGTATGTTTGGTTATGAGTTGTAAATTTTTGTATAAAATATCATATGTCATATCAAAAATTTCCTACTCAATTCAAAACTCTTTCACCAAACAAAATTTTCACACTCAAATCATCATTCCAAAACTCATAAATTCAAAATACAACTCTTACACACAAATCATATTTAAAAAATTCTACCAAACACGACATATGTTTTTTTACATAAGGTGCATGTTATGTCCACCCAACAAAAAAGACATGTAGACTTTTCCTAAAATATATATATATATATATATATATATATATAATAAATTAAGATGATTTTTGAATTTGTCCTACACACATTTGTCCTAGTAGGACATTTGAACGGTTCAAATCTATTTAAATTATTTAACAACGGCTGAGATATATTTTTCAAAAAATATTCTACATGTACATTTTTTATTTTCCAGTTTCTCTCTCTTACTTTTTCATTTTCTCACCCATCTTTCTATGATCCCATGATCCCACATTCCTCTTTCTTTTTTTAATTTATTTTTTTTATTTTCTCCCATTTTTATTTTTCTCTCTATTTGTTTTTTTTTTTTCTCATTTTCGTTCACGTATTTTTATTCATATTATATGGAAAGGTCTGCAATCCCAGGATTAGAAGTCAGATTTTATTGTGTGTAGTGGAGATTATATTAATGAATTTTTTAGTCCACAAATTAAATGAATTTGAACAATTAATTATTATTTTTAAATATATTGAATATCTAATACACTTCGTAAATTTAGACCTCATATGAATTTTCAACATATTTTAATAAAGTATGATGGTTTTTGAATCTTCAACATATTTTTGTTCTATTAGGATATTTGGATGGCTCAGATCTGTTCAAATTATAAAACAATGGCTGAGTTATATTTTCTAAAAAATATTTTACATATACATTTTTCTAATTTCCTGCTTCTCTTTCTCTCTTACTTTTTACTTTTCTCATACCCCTCCTTTCCATGATCCCATGATCCCGCCTTCCTCTATTTTCTTTTTCTTTTTTTATTTTTTCCCTTTTTATTTTTCTCTCTATTTATTTTTTTTTATTTTCTCATTTTTGTTTAATATATTTTACACATATTTCTATACAATGTATGTATGACCGTAATACACTAGGACATGACGGGCATACATACAATTTTCATATAATTACATAAGCAAAAGCAGTATTGTATGTATGTCTGTGGAAATTGTATATATGCTACGCATATCTATCTATCTAGCTATTTATTAAATAAGTAAAAACGAGTTTTTATGAGAAATTTTGTGAGAACTCTAAAATTTTATAATAAATTTGTGATTTTGTCAAATTAAAAAATAAATTTAAATAGTGTTGGGATTATAATTATATTCAAATCTTAATATTATTTACACTGTACCTTCAAGCACGGACATACGCTAATATATATATATATATATATTGAACAACAATAAAACAAATATATTAGTCCACTCTTTTGGAACCAATTCCCTACGGATACAAACTCCCTTGGAGATAACAAAGATTCGATGCTTAGCCTTAGGCATATATTATTGAGTTTTGTTTATTTTATTTGAAATGACGAAATCAAAATACTCCTTTCGTTTTGTATATTTTATATAAATTTTTTATTTATATAGCATTACATAAAAATATAATGAAGTAATTTATTTTTTTATGTTAATTGTGAACATTTTAAAACAAATATGATTTAGTTGCTAACTTAGTATTATAGACATAGAAAAGGGGAAATTTTATTTCCACACACCATTAACTCTCTATCAACATATTTAATGAATTTTTTTTATTACATTTTTGTCCTAAAATGAAATTAACAAAATACCCCTTTCACCTTCAATTAAAACCCTACCCCTCAATCAAAACCCTAGCCACTACCTACTACTAGTAGCCATCGCCGACCGAGTCCAGATCCCCTCCTTGAGCCCCCTCCTTCATTCCCTCCTTGCAGGGGCCTTCGGGTCCACTTTGAGGCCCAGTTTTGATAATCCGAACCGTTCATATTTTTAGATTTATTCAGTATATTATACCTGTAAAAAATAAAGTTGATCGGATATCAGAAAGTATGCGTTCAGAAAATTGGGACTACAAACTATTTTTTAATAAACAGTTTTCCGAACACATACTTTATGATATTCGATCAACTTGATTTTTTACAGGTATGATATACTGAATAAATCTAAAAATATGAACGGTTCGGATTATCAAAACTGTGCCTCAAAGTGGACCCGAAGGCCCCTGCAAGGAGAGAATGAAGGAGGGGGCTCAAGGGGAGGATCCCAATTCATCGCCGACCACCACCTGCCACCACCCACCACCTCTAAACCCTAACCCTAAACATGGTAATATCTTCATCCCGTCGCCGCCTCACCATCACACCACCCTAACACAACCTTTTCCACCATCACAGGTATCATGGAACCTAAATCTGGAAAAAAAATACTCAGTGTGTTTGGTTTGAGTTTTTTGAAAATTGAGTTTTTTGATTTTCGTGTTTTTTTGTTTTTAGTGAATATTTTTAAATATTTAAACATTTTTTTACTTTTTTAGATACACCTTATTTAGATGTATCTAAAAAGTAAAAAATTTGTGAAAAAATATTTTTAAAAATTAATAAATACAAAAAAATACAAAAAATGTACTGAATTCTTGTATTTTTTTTTTATATATTTTTGGTATTTAGTGAATTTTTAAAAGGTTTTTTTCAATTTTTTTTTTACTTTTTAGGTGTATTTACGTTAGGTATGTCTAAAAATAAAAAAAAAATTGCTCAAAATATTAAAAAAATTCAGTAAAAACAAAAAAATACGAAAAATAAAAAAGTAGAATTTTCTGAAAAGTGTTTTTAAAAAATGATAATCAAACATGCTCTCATTTTCTTACCATTTGGACTACCAGTATCAAAAGAATCGCTCCATTCGAAAACTAACCATCGAACCAATAAATTTGGTTCAACCATCAACATTCGAACACATTAGTTCGACAATGTACTTCCGAACCTTACATATTAGTTCGATACTGTACTTTCGGATGAAACAGAAAAATGTATGTTTATTAATTTTTTGTAAGAAATAAAAAAAACCAGTGACGAATTTCAAAATCTAAAACACAATTTCAATAGAGGTTCAAATTTGGTGTGTACGTCGGGTGAGTTTGTAGGTGGGGATGTCAACTAGAAGTGAAATGGAGGTGGTAATGGTGGTGTTGCGTCGCTGCCGATGAGATGGTTGCTGGTTAGGGTAAGAGTTTGGAAGATGAAGAAGATAAGGATGTGCACACATTTTTTATTAAATGGATATATTTAGAATGTTGGGTGTGTGGACTGAAATAAATACTTAAAAATTAAATTACTAATTGAGTGGAGTAAGAAATGATGTGCATAGAGACAATATGGTGTGTGAAAATAGAATTTCTCATGGAAAAGACTTAAGATTATAAAACAAAATTAAATATGAACTACTTAGTGTAGTTAGGATTCGATTATATGTATTATAAAAAACTAAACTATTCAAGTTCGGCTTGATTAAAGTTGTTTGAGATAAACTCAAAAGGTAAAAAGTCAAGTTTAAATATATTTTAAATTGAATTTAATTACATTTTGTAGTTTTGTTTTGCATTTTATATGAATTTACACAGACAAGAGGGGGGAAAATGTAAAATTCATATAATAAGTACCAAACATCATTTTCCTACAGAAGGATGAAACAGAAGAGGACTGTTTTGACATTTATTTCATTGATGAAGTCCCGGAACAACAAGGCCCATTATTTGGCTTTGTTTTCAACGAAACAATATTCCAAGGGACCCTTTGTAATCTCAACATCTCTTGCATTCAGACACAAAACAGATTTTAGCAGATATTCACATTCGGAATTTTGTGCAGAAATATTAATGTGTAGATTAGATTTGTTCTGTATATGAATTTCACAATATATATATATATATATTAAATTTCAATCATTCTTTTCCTTTCATCATGGTTTTTCTTAACAAGTTTTTTGATACTTAAAAAGGTACGGACATAGAACCAATCACATAAAATAGATCGGCAGTAATGTGAATGAAATTGTCTCTTTTATAACATGTATGGTTAAAATTATTTGATGTAATTGGTTTGTGATTGATTTTATTTCTATAAGGTTGTTTCTGTTATATGCAGTTGTAAAAATTGACAACTCATGTTGCTACTCTGCCTACTAGTTTGGTTCTATATATTAAATAAGTACATTGAATTTGTGGTTGTAATTGAAGCACTCGGAATTGTGTTGTATGCATATGTTAAATTTATGGAAAATGCTAAATTATCTATAAAAAATTTACAAAATTTATTATAAAAATAATGTGGCCATGGCAGTGGAAGTGGAATTCTTATAAATTATGATCAAATTGATAATGTGTTTCTAAATAAAGAGACCACAATCTACTATATTATTATATATTATATTTTTATAATAATTTTTTATTATGTCTCATTATTGCTCTGTGACTAGCTTGGTGATTCAAACTGGGGCATTAATGGTGCAACAAATAGAAAAAGCTAATGCAACAAACATATAACAAAAAACTGGTTTTCATTGGGAACTTCACCATGGCATGCGTTAGGATCCTCGAGAGTAATATCCTACAATGATCTCCTATAGTGAAGGAGAGGTAGCCAACACGTGTCTCACTCACCAACTAAGGGTTGAGATTTAAACTTACCAAAACGACATGGTTTTGGTGAAAAAAAAAAAAAAAAAAAAAAAAAATCAAAATTCAAATTTTTGGGTTTCAGAGAGAGAGAGAGAAGGGCTGAGAGGAGAGAAGAGGATCACTGCCCCGCCCCTTCCCACCCCCAACACACTGTCGCCGTTGTTGCCATGTTGACGCTGACGCCTTACCCGCCCTACTCCAAAGAATCATGATCTTCCCTCTCCTCTTCTTCATTCTCTTTTCAGTTTTCTTCATTTTTATTCTTTTCTTTTATTTGTTTTTGATTTCAACAGATTCAAGAAAAGAAAAGAAAAAAAACCATAGAAATCTTTTGAAATATGCTTAAGAAATTAGAGGAAAAGTAAGAAGAAAAAAAATTCTATAAATCATTTATCATTCAAGAACAAACACAAAAAAAAAAAAAAAAAAAAAAAACAGTGCACAAAAAACAAACTTAGAGAAGGATTTGTGTGCCCCTCAAGGTTGGTTTTCTTAGATCTGAGCTAAAAGAGGCTGATTTATTTACAAACCTCCTTTGATCCTTTGGTATTTGAACAAATCTCTCTCGAAAAAAAATTTATTGTAGTTATTTTTCTGAGTTTTTCTTGTTTTCTATAAAATCTTGATCTGTTCTTTGGTTTTGATTGGTTTTGGTTAAGAAACCGGTTGATTTTCTTGTTATCGTTTTAGGTTCTTTGTAAATTTTTGGTGTTAAGGAATGCTAGCTACAATGGATTCATGGAGTAGTAGCTCACTATTTCAGTCATATACAGGAAAAAAAAGAAAGGGAGGTTTGGAACGATGTCGTTTTGGTGAGGGACTGATCTCAACCCTTGGTTTCATTTCACTTTAGAGGATCCCAACGCCCATGACATGGCATGACATGTCCTCTTTAAAAAAAGTAGTGCTACATATGTTAATTAGGATGTGCTTGTGTAAATGGACTGGATAAGTGGGAATTAAAATTCACCGGACTGTTAGTCTCGAGATATATTGTTCTTGGACTATTTGGTTAGACTGGATTTATATTCCATATTTGTTTAGTCATGGGATTAGATATCAAGAAATGACTATTTGGTTAGATAAAATACGAATCCTATGTTTGTTTGAGATATTATAGAGAATGATAAATGCTCAAATAATTATTTTACCTTTTTTAATTATTTACTAAGTAATAACAATATTAAATAAATCTTTAATAGTTTAATTATTTTTAGTTAGATTAAATAAAAAATTATTTTATTTTATTTTTTACACAATTAAATAAATTTATTTTTTAAAAATAAAATAAAATAAATTAATAAAATATCAATAAAAATATATGTTATTTTTAATTAAAATTTTTAATAAATTTATTTTAAAAAATAATAATAATTAAATAATGAAATTAAATAAAACATCTATTAAAATTTAAATAATGAAATTAAATAAAATATAAACAAAATTTTAAAATAAAATATCAATAAAATATCTATAAAAAATTATTTTAAAAAATTAAATAAATAAAACATCAATAAAAATTAAATAAAATTATTTTATTTTTAAATTGAGACATTTAAATTTTATTGAATTTTACTAAATATAATACATAATTAAATAATAGAGGGTCAAAATGGTTATTTCACCACCTAATCCCATATTCCCTCTTATCCCCCCATTTGTGTCCCACCCCCTCTCCCCCATGGAACACAGTAGTCCAACAAATTTGGGACTAATAGTCCGGTGCAAAAATATTGAACCAAACAATAGACTATTTGTCCGGATGGACTATTAGTTCAATCTCATGGCTCAATCTCTCAAAACAAACACCACTTTAGTGTACTGACTAGTGTATCAACACTAGTTATGATATTATTATTGATTCCACTCATTATACAAATTATAAATATAAAAAGCATCTTAAATTATATCACATTATCAATTGTTATACTAGTTAGTACACTAATTGGTACATATAGCATTACTTATTTAAAAGAATAGTGCTACATGCACCAATTAGTGTACCAATGTCGCGACCAAAAGACGTAGAATTTACATATCCCTTCTGTAAAGGTCATATAGGAAACACCATCCCAACTTAACAACAAACAGAGTTTAATATGATTACAAAAACAGCCACAAAACAAGACTTTGCCCAGAACCTCCTCGGGAGGCGCAAAGGTTGGCTGACAAAAACTGAACGTAGGCCGTCAACTCTGGCCATGGTTACGTGCTTGCTCACCTACATACATAATATAAATAGTGAGCGGAAGCCCAGTGAATAATAACGGAGTAAAGGAGTTTTAATGAATGAGTCCGTACAGATTCATAAATCATAATTCAGCTTCATATCAAATTCATAATTGATTAAGACTGAAATGTACATCATTGAGGCTGTTAATTAGAATCTCTTAACTTCACTTGCTGGTCAAACTGTATACTTTATATGTGTTGAATGTCAATCAGGTTGTACATCGTCGGAGCATAAAATAGGCAAAAAGACAGAATTTGGACAGAGTTGACTTTTCTGCACGTGCGTTGACTTTTTCCACATGTGCGTTGACTTTTCCGAACGTGCGTTGACTTTTTCTGGAAAAGTCAAACTGACGTTTTAAACCTGTTTGGAAGTGAGTAGAAGTATAAAAAGAAAAGGAAAAGGCTTTTCTAGGATTCGAAAGTTGTTTTGACCTAAAGAGAGAGGCTAGAGTTTGGAAGGGAAGAGAAACAAAAAGTTTCAAGGATGTCTCCCATGGTGGTTTCTTCTCCATCTACCTCCTTCCACTTCTCCATGAGTGACTAGTCTCTTTTTCTAGGGTTTTGATGAAACCCTAACCATGTAATTATTTAGTTTTCTTTTTGATTTTTAATTATGTAAAGGTTTGAACATTCGTATAGTGATTTAGAAGTTTCTTACATATATTTTTCATTATCTCTTCAAATATTTGACTTTCTGTGACTGTTGAATGTTATCCGTACATGAGTTTTCTATCCCTTCATATTCAAGGTATGAGACGAACCATGCTACAAGGAACGAATCGTATCACTACCTTAGTTTAGAGTGAACGATTCGTATTACTTGAGATGGTTCGTGCTCGTACATTGAATGTGATGATCTTTTTGTTAAATGCTTTGGGCTTGTAGTTGCGAAGCATTAATTCGTTCAAACCATAGCATAATTGATTTCAATTGGAAACCCTAATTACGTGGCTAGTGGTGGACTCTTTTCCCTAGTTTTTCCCTTAATTCAGTAAACCCAATTTCATTTATTATTGATAATTTAATTCTTTAGTTTAATTTATTTGTTATTAATTTAGGCTATGAACAATCAATCTTTTTATCAAAATTAATTTAGAAATTTAACAATTAAATTAGTTTAATTTCACAATTATCCCTGTGGATCGATACCTGGACTTGCCATTATTCTAAAAAAATTTGGTGTAGTTTAGTATTTAATTTTGGTGTGTTCAACGACACATCAAATTTTGGCGCCGTTGCCGGGGACTTCTAGCGAAATTAGTTAATTTAAAGTTACATTCTTATTTTAATTTTTAGTTTAGGATTTTATGCTTTTGGTGTTGCTAAGTGTGCAAAGCGTTTGAAGTTGGAGCTATCATTGAAGTGTAAGCGGAGCGCAGCTGAGCTTTAAAAAAAAAAAAAACCGCAGCACTAAGGTGAGTAAACAGAAGCAAAAACTCACAGGCAAAACACCAAACTGCTAAAACGAAAGTCAAAGCTCAATTGGGGGTTGGAGACAACGTCTACACGTCAAGCACCCGCAAGACGAGTAAAGCGTTTTCGTTAAACCGCTGTGAATATTTCTCTTTTAGCATTTTGCTTTCGTAACTTAGTGCACAAAGTTGAACTTTTTGTGTGTATGTGTGGGTAGTGTATGCACGGGCGCCGTGCTTGTCGCCCTGAATTGTGGAGTTTAGACCTTGAACTAGAAAGGACTCTTAGGAGACTTAGGGCTTCTGCCCATGTTCCTAGGCTTGAGTATTCATATTCATACATTAAGCCATTAGAGATGGCTAATCCTGATGTCCCGAATGTGCCTAACCGGACCCTTAAGGATTATTTTACACCCACTGCATATATATCACCATCATGCATCCAATTACCCAACACCACTGCTGCTCATTATGAGATTAAGTCCAGCACCATACAAATGCTCCCATCATTCCATGGACTAACTCATGATGATCCTTATAAGCATTTGAATAAATTTCTAAAAATTTGCTCGACAGTGAGGATCCAGAATTTCACAAATGAGGCCTTAATGTTGCGATTGTTTCCGTTCTCGTTAAAGGATAAAGCCAAACACTGGCTAAATTCTTTACCTGCTAATTCAATCACAACTTGGGACCAATTACAACAACGGTTCTTGGAGAAGTACTTTCCCATAGGTAAAACCAACCAACTTAGGCGAGCCATCACAAACTTTGCTCAAATGGATGGTGAGCAATTCCATGAGACGTGGGAAAGACTTCGAGACCTTCTCCAACAGTATCCCCACCACCAAGTGCCTGATTGGTAACTTGTTCAAACATTCTATTATGGCTTAACTGAGCCACACCGCCAAATGGTGGATTCGTCCTGTGATGGGGCATTCATGTCTAAAAATGATGCCAAGGCATGGCAATTGTTTGAGAACCTAAGTGATAATTCCCTTCACCATGCCTCCACAGCCCGGCAAGTCCGACAACCAGTAGTTGGAGCCCCGAAAAGAGGGGGCATTTATGAGGTCAGGCAAAACTTAGAGTTAGCCCAACAAATAGAGGC
The DNA here is from genome assembly GCF_055761805.1 of Camellia sinensis. Classification (NCBI taxonomy): domain Eukaryota; kingdom Viridiplantae; phylum Streptophyta; class Magnoliopsida; order Ericales; family Theaceae; genus Camellia; species Camellia sinensis. Next base: position 16,210,822 of record NC_138963.1, on the reverse strand, counting down.
ACTATCCCGCAAGATAGACCACTTATTAGCTACGGGACATGCCCCTACCCAGCAAGATCAGCCTCAATTGCATGAGGCATGTGTTATATGTGCGAGCACTGCTCATGACTTGAGTGAGTGCCCTTCGGCATCACAATTTCCGGAGTTAGTCCAAGAGCATGTGAATGTGGCTCAAGGATTCTCCAACCCGGGTAATGACCCATACTCCAACACATATAATCTGGGATGGAAAAATCACCCTAATTTCTCATGGAGACCCCCTTCACAAGGCACTTCTTACAATCCTCCACCACCAAGGCAGAATTTCAATAATTTTGCCAACCAATCATCCTACCGACCATCGCAGCCTTATCGACCCCCACAACTGTACCGGTAACCACAACCCCCGCCTGTTTGTCATGACCCAAACCCACCCCTATGGGTTTAGCACCGTAACCGGCCAGTAATCCGTGATTACCGATAGCCTGCTTAACAGTAATACAGTAATATAGAGTACAGGGGTTGGCGGAAGTCAAAACAGTAATTAAAAGATGTCCAATGAGCTGTGACAGTCTGTATGCAAAAAGACTTTTCATAACATATATGCATTCATAACAGAACAGTCTATACATACATGTACAATATATACAATCATTTGGGACAGGGACTTAATCCCTATTTAAAATAGTACAGTACAAAAACATTCAGTCTATACAGAACATAACCAAGAAGGGAGAAAACTAAAGCACCCCAAAAGCCCTGGCTTGACAGGCTCGGAACCTCGCAGTGAGGCACAAAGGTTGGCTTGACAAAACTGGAGTTTATCTTGACGCTTCTAGCAACTGTCCGGTGCCTGTACACCTACATATATATATGAGCAGTGAGCTAAAACCCAATAAATAACATAATGCGTAAAGAGGTTAAGAATGAATGTCCTTTCAATATTGAAAACAGTCAATTGATTCAGTGTATCAGTCATTCAGTCATAACAGTCATATGTGGTACATCCATTAGTAGAACAGTACAGTAAACAGTAAGTCTTGAATGACTGAACAGTCAATGATGGCCATCACATCAGTAAACAGTAGTGGTTCCAACATGGGAACCGACAGAGATCTTTGTAACAATACCAGTAACAGTAACAGTAATAGTAGTTGCTAAGGCTACCACAATATAGTTCAGAATAGAGGACAAACATTCATTCAGTTAACAGTAAACAGTTCAGAAAATAGTTCAGTTAATCATTCAAAAAATATTCATTTTCGAACATATCTTTACAACATTGTTACTTATAGAGTTCTGGGCTACAGATAAGCTAGTACGCGTCCTCGGATGCCAACCCTACACAATTACAGAATGAACACACACTAAGCTACACAGTTGGGAAACAATAACTTAATCCCTATTATGACTCGGTGTGGTTCTACATCAATATCCTCATTAAGATGCCTTAAACTAGGCCTAAGAATGCCTAGAATGGAATGAGGATGCAAAGATGCACTTTAAAAACATTTTTAGAAAACAGAGTTACCGCTCGAGCGTCACTTACCCCGCTCGAGCGGACATGCAAACAAAATTCTCCGCTTGAGCGTAAGATTTCCAGCTCGAGCGGACTGCAAAAGTACTAGATATATGAAAATCACGCTCGATTGGGAGCTCGATACCCGCTCGAGCGTGTGACACAAGTCCTCGCTCGGGCGTCCAATACCCCGCTCGAGCAGACTGTAAAATAGTGTAAAGTGCTGGAAACACGTTTTTCCCGCTCGAGCGCCAGTAACCCCGCTCGAGTGGAAATCCAAATTCTGGAAATTCCAGATTCGAACCTCAAGCTCAAAACCAAGGTTCAATGTACCAATTCGATCCTTTTGGGCTAATTTTCTAGAAAACACTTCAAAACCCATAATATAACATGTTTCAAAGATCAATTTGAGAAATCGAAGCCCAAAGGTAGTTCAATTAAATCCAATTTCAAACCAATTTTCATGAACATAACTCAAACATGACATGCATGAGTTTAAACCAATTCAAAGCTTCAATTACATGCTCTAATGAGCTAATTCTCCAGAAACAAGATGAATTCATGGTCCAATACAAAAATATGGACATGCATGAAAAATTTCATGAACAATAACTTCAAAACTCAAGAATGGCAACATGCATGCATGAAATGAGCTTCAATTCAACATATAGAATCAATTCTAGACTTTAACTCACTAAATGTCCATGATTCATGAATATACAACTTAAATACATAAACCAAGGGATAGAATCTCTACCTTAGGTCTCCAATCACAAGTCTAGAGGCTCAATTTTGCAATAAACTCTACAATGCCTTCAATTCACCAAGCTAAATTTGTTGAAATCACTCTTTTCCTCTCACTCTCTTTTTCTAGTCGGCTATAGCTCACAAAAGGGCTGAAGAAATGATATGCAATGTATATGACCAAGTCTCACAAGTGTCTAGCAAGTGGCCCACTAGGATGGCAAATTGGTAATTAAGCCAACTATTGCAATTAATCCTTATTTAATCTAATTAAATCATACCAAATCACATTTCGGATAAATACACCATAAAATCACATAAATTCTAATTATCATAAATCATCAATCAATTTCAGATTCGGCCGTCGATAAGGCTTTCAACTTGCAGTTTAAAGCATACAACATAAACAGATAAATTTTAACAGTTAACAGATAGGTATGCACTTAAACTAGCACAATCAATCAATCAGTTCGGTATTTCAATCAATTCAATGACTATTTATGACCAGTCTCAGTTTAGCAGTAATCAGTAGCTTAATCAGTAATCAGTGGTGAGGGTTATTACACTATTCCTCAGGGCAACTCTGTCTTTGAGACTCAGGTGTTGGAAGTTCTCTCAGAACTTAAGGGGTTAGCACCGATAGTTCACTCCCACACTCACTCTATTGCCAAGATAGAGACCCAATTGGGTCAAATGGCTAACAACATGAATATGAGAGATGAGGGAAAATTACCAAGTCAAACTATGGCCAACCCTAAGGGACAATATGGGGTAGAGAGTTCGGGTGGAAATGGTAAGCAACATGAGCAAGTGCAGGCGGTGGTTGCTTTGAGAAGTGGTAGGGAGTTAGAGCCTCAGTCAGTTGCGCTAGATGCAATTAGAGTTAAGAAAAGTGACCACAGGGGTACACCTAATGAGAGCAATGGTGAGGGAGAAACACTTAAGAGGGATGACTTAGTCCCTAGCACTCCATATATGCCTAAGGCACCCTTTCCCCAATGCCTTGATACACTGTCCCCTTTTAATAAGAAGGCGGCATCTATGAAGGCAATGATGGATGTCTTTAAACAGGTAAAAATTAGCCTCTCCCTGTTGGAGGCGATTAAGCAAGTACCATTATATGCCAAATTTCTGAAAGATCTTTGTACGCAAAAGCGTAAATCTAGGACACATGTGTCCCAAAAGGTCCTACTCACAGAGCAAGTAAGCTCCATCTTGTGGAATGACACACCTCCTAAGCTTAAGGACCCGGGTGCCCCAACTATTGCATGCATTATAGGGGATCATTTCATTGATAAGGCCTTATTAGATTTAGGGGCTGGTGTCAATTTATTGCTGTACTCTGTGTACGTGGAATTTGGGCTTGGCGAGTTGAAGCCCACTACTGTCACTCTTCAATTGGCTGACCGATCCCTCAGAGTGCCACGTGGCATGATTGAGGATGTGCTAGTTAAGGTTGATAGGTTCTACTTCCCTGTTGACTTTTTGGTGTTAGATATGGAACCGGTAGCCAGTTCTAAAAAACAAATCTCGGTGATCTTAAGTCGACCTTTCTTAGCTACGGCCAATGCATGCATCAATTTTCAGACCGGGGTTATGGAAGTTTCATTTGGCAACATGCAAGTGAAACTTAATATTTTCCAAGCATCCTAACAACCTCATGAGAGAGACGAGTGCTTATTAGTGGATGTTATGGATGAGATTGTGGAGAAGGCTTTGCCCTCCATTCTTGTAGAGGACCCTTTAGAGGCTTGTCTAGCTCATTTTGGGTTTGAAAATTTTGATATTGATGGGTCAGTTGAGGAGGTGAATGTCTTGCTTAATTCTTCTTCTGCATCGGATTTTCCTCCATGGAAAGCTCGTTTTGAGTCACTTCTTCCTCTGTCGAGAGAGCCTGCCATACCATTTTTGGTCACACCACCTACACTTGAGTTGAAGCCACTCCCGGCCACACTCATTTTGCATGATTCGTTTTTGGACGAACAATTCTTTGACCTGTCACAAGCGAGCCCCCCGTGGTTTGCACATATTGTGAATTACTTGGCCATTGGGCAAATTCCGCAAAATTGGTCTAAGCAAGACAAAGATCGATTCTTTTCACAGGTCAAGCATTACTTTTGGGAGGAAATCCGGAATGATGCATATGAGAGTTTAAGAGTTTTCAAAGCTCGGACTAAAGAATTCCATGACAAGCACATTAATAGGAAATCCTTTGAACCCGACCAAAAAGTGTGGCTTTTTAATTCAAAATTGAGACTCTTTCCGGGTAAGCTAAGATCAAGATGGGATGACCCCTTTGTAGTTGTTAAGGCATTTATTCATGGCGCCGTTGAGGTGCGAGATCCAAAGACTAGCCACACTTTCAAAGTGAATGGCCAAAGATTAAAACCATATATAGAGGGGATTGGAAATGGGGATATGATTGAGTCCATTGCTTTGATGGACCCATTTTACTATGATTGATAGATTGTTTTCTTTTCTTTTTTTTCTTTCCCTTCTATGCTATTCTGTTTTTCTTTGTTCTCGTTATGCTTTATTTGCGTCTAGGAGACTTTAGGAGACCAACTGAGACGGTGGAAACTAGAATTCGAATGGCAAAGCCTAAAACACAAAGGTTTGGGATTTTCGAGACTACAGTCTGGTTTAAATACCTAGGGGTGTGGAGATTGCTTCAAAACTACTTCGGCTGGAACTCTGTATGGCAGCCCCATAGGTTGAGGTAGCTTTATGCGCCTCGATTCTGGATACCGAATCAACCTAGTCTGTCACCCTGTTAGAGAATAGGGAAAGTTACAAACACAGTTAGGAGAAAAGTAGTCTCCGTGGTTTTCGCGTGAAGATTATACCTTTAGTGGGCATTTCGTTATTTTCTTATGTGCTATATTTATTTCAGATGTCAATTGAAGGTAGAAATGGTTAAGAATACTTTGGGCGGTACTAGTCCGAAGGCTATAAACTACACTGGGTTTTATTACCTGGGGGATTCTGAAGTGGCAACTTTATGCCATAACTCTGGTGCCTTGTGTTAGGTGCTGGGAGTTAGTTTTCCATTTTCTTGAAACATGTACGCTTGCGAGTGTTTCTTGTTTTTGTTAAACTATGCTGTTGCAATGTAGCAGAAAAAGGTCATTGCATGCGTGTGGGTGGAAGGGACCCTCCCTAGCCTGGGTAAGACCTTGATTTCTGCTTTGTGGTTTATAGGAAATCAAGTATTCAACCACATTTAAAATAAATAAAAAAAAGAAGCATGTTTTCATGTTTATTTTCTTTATTTAAAAAAAAAAAGAGGGGTGTTATACTTGTTCAATTTAAAAAAAAAGAAAAAAAGAAAAAAAAATCATGTTTTCGTGTTTATTTTCTGTGTTTTTTTTAAAATGTATATATATATATATATATAGTTGTTATACTTGTTCAATTTTAAAAGAAAAAAAAAAATCTGTGTTGTACTTGTAAAAATAAATAAATAAATAAAATTTCCCGCATGTGCGGCAATGTGCACGCACATGGGGCAAAATCTCACAAAACAAATGTTGCACCCTGCTTAATAAGCAGGTGCGGGGGAGGAGGCGTTGACCAAGCCGCACATGCGGCTTGGGTCCCGCACGTGCGGGATGACGATTCAATAAATAAAAAAAAAAATTTTGCGCGAGGTTATGAATCGCCGCAGGTGCGGGGCAAGTGCGGAACAATTGTGCATTTGTTTTGTTTTGTTTTATTATTATTATTATTATTATTATTATTATTATTATTATTATTATTATTATTATTATTATTTAATTTCATTTTTAATTTATTTAAGTAAATAAATTTTAAATAAATTTTAAAAATAGATAAATAAATATACAATTATTTTATTTATAATTTTTTATAAAAAAAAGATATTTATTTTATTTTTAATTTGCTATTTTCTATTTTCATTAAAAAAAAAAAACCTTAGAAATCATGGTACTAACAATAATCTTAATTTAGTTTTTTTTATTGGCTATATTTGTTTAGTTTAAATTGCTTCGTAGTGATTCTAGTTAGTTCAATTAATTAGTAGATTTTGGTTTTATTTTTATTTTTATTATACTTATGTAGTTAGTGATGTTATTTTTATTTTTCTTCTATATTGTAATTGTTCATTTAATTAATAAGTAGTTTAGTTTTTATTTTATTTTATTTTATTTTCTTCTCTTCTATAAATATATATATATATATATATACAAAAAAAAAATCGGTTAGTTTAGGTTATTTTATCGGTTTTCGTTTTCGTTACAAAAAAAAAAAGGGATTGCATGTGGGACATTAGTGGGCCAACTTGTGCTTTCATGTGGGACGTGCATCTGCTCGGACCTCCATGAAGGCCAGAGGTTCCACCTCTTTGGCGCCGTCGCCACCACCGCCACCGACTTCCCCGTAGTTCCCGGCTGTATATTGTTTTGTCTTTTTTTTTTATTATTTTTATCTTTTATTTTTCGTTCTTTCTTTTCTTCAAAAAAAAAAAAAAAAAAAAAAAAAAAAAGCAGCAAAAAGTGTGAAGTGTGTATATGTTCCTTTCTGCCTCCCTGGATGTGCACTTACAATTCTGGTAATATTCTCTCATTTCTCTTTACTTTTCCATTGAGGATAATGTCATATTCAAGTTGGGGGATGAGGTTTATATTTTCTTTTGTGCATTTCTATTTGGCTCATAATTCATGCTTATACCTGTTTCACTTGATTGCATTACATCACTTTTGTGACTTTTTGCTAGCGGGGTGATGATATTTGCATATGTTAATTGGAGAGCATAGTAGACTTGTATGAAAAGAGTTTATCGGGTAGATACTTGCATGCGATGTTTGCACGAGGAGAGTTGTCTATGTTTATGGTTTTAGTACACTTGTCATGAGTATGCCTTAATTCACATGAACACACTATCATAGCGGTGATTTTTTTATTATAATCCCTAGTGTACATCATTGATAATAGCTAGAGTTACAGAAAAGAATAAATGAGGAGTCAAGATTCTTAAAAAAAAAAAAAAAAAAACACTTGGCTTGTTTGGGTTCGTAACCTTTTTAACTTGAGTTATTAAGCCCGTAGGGGTGTTTCTACACCTAATGCCCTAAAACCGTCTGGTTTGGGAGTCATTGGCCCAAAACTTGCTACATGGGTTGATTAGAAAGCTTAATGGATCAGGACATTGCACAATCATAAAAAAAAAAAAAAAAAAAAAACGACTTTTGAGAATCTTGGCTGCAACAGGTTAGTTTTTCTGTATATGTTGGGTGTTATTATGAGTTATACTGGGTTATTATAGTGGATAGTTAACTAATATGGAGATTGCATTTTACATCGAGGGTACTCATGACTTGTCTACTAGCATGCACAGGTATAGGGAACTTTACTTTTGTATTAACTGAATTGTGGTTTCGACTCAATAGGTTCCTTCATGCTTGTCCATTGTGCCTTTAATGACTCATGATGTCTCAATATCACACTGTAGTGGCACATAAATTGATTGTTAGGTGGAGTGGTGTGGTCATATGTTGTTGAGTATATATGAATATGTTAATGTTTGTGGGTATCATTTCTGGAAACCCTCACGAGACTTTACTCGTCCACTTGGGGTAACCTTGTGGTTTAAAGGCTTGTTGCATATGCTAAATGCAACCGTTTTCCCACGAAAGAGGAAATAGATAGATTTTGTTTAATTTTATTTTATTTTACTTGCTTGAGGACTAGCAAGTAGTAAGTTGGGGGATGTGATTAAGGCCGAAATGTACATCATTGAAGCCGTTAATTAGAATCTCTTAACTTCACCTGCTGGTCAAACTGTATACTTTATATGTGTTGAATGTCAATCAGGTTGTATATCGTCAGAGCATAAAATGGGCAAAAAGATAGAATTTGGACAGAGTTGATTTTTCCGCATAGGCATTGACTTTTACCACACGTGCGTTGACTTTTTCTGGAAAAGTCAAACTGACGTTTTAAACCTGTTTGGAAGTGAGTAGAAGTATAAAAAGAAAAGGAAAAGGCTTTTCTAGGGTTAGGAAGTTGTTTTGACCTAAAGAGAGAGGCTAGGGTTTGGAAGGGAAGAGAAACAAAAAGCTTCAAAGATGTCTCCCATGGTGGTTTCTTCTCCATCTATCTCCTTCCTCTCCTCCATGAGTGGCTAGTCTCCTTTTCTAGGGTTTTGATGAAACCCTAGCCATGTAATTATTTAGTTTTCTTTTTTATTTTTAATTATGTAAAGGTTTGAACATTTGTATGGTGATTTAGAAGTTTCTTATATATATTTTTCATTATCTCTTCAAATATTTGACTTTCTGTGATTGTTGAATGTTATCCATTGTCACGACCCAAACCCGCCCCTATGGGTTTAGCACTGTAACCGGCCAGTAATCCGAGATTACCAAAGGCCTGCTTAACAATCAGACAATAATACAGAGTACAGGGGCATGGCGGAAGCCAAAACAGTAAATAAACAGTGCCCAATGAGTTGTAACAGTCTGTATGCAAAAAGATTTTTTATACGTATATACATGAACAGTACAGAACAGTATATACAACATTTACAGTCGATCAGAATAGGGACCTAATCCCTGTTAGACAGTACAGTACAGTGCTATCAGTCTATACAGTTATTACAAAACAGATACAAAGATAGACGGGGAAAATTAAAACACCCCTAAGCCATAGCTTGGCAGGCTCGGAACCTCGCAGTGAGGCACAGTGGTTGGTTTGACAAAAAGGGAGTCTAACCCACGCTCCTAGCTTCGGTCTGGTGCCTGTACACCTACATATATATATAAACAGTGAGCTAAAGCCCAGTGAATAACATAATGCGTAAAGAGGTTAAGAATGAATGTCCTTACAGTATTGAAAACAATCATTTCAATCAGTATATCAGTTATTCAGTCAATACAGTCATATGTGGTACATCCATTAGCATAGCAGTACAGTAAACAGTAGGTCTTAAGAGACCGAATAGTCAATGATGGCCACCATATCAGTAAACAGTAGTGGTTCCAACGTGGAAACTGACAGAGATCTTTGTAATAATAGCAGTAACAGTAGTTGCTAAGGATGCCACAACACAGTTCACAATTAGGACATCATTCATTCAGTAACAATATTATTTCAGAAAACAGTACAGTTCAATTGCTTAGAAGATAATCATATTTGAACATATCTTTACACAGTTGTTACTCACAGAGTTCTGGGCTACAGTTGAGCTAGAGCGCGTCCTCAGATGCCAACCCTACACAGTTTACAGGATGAACACACACTAAGTTCACATTCGGGAAACAAAGACTTAGTCCCTACTTAGAATCGGTGTGGTTCTACATCTATATCCTCATTAAGATGCCTTAAACTAGGCCTAAGGATGCCTATGATGAAATGAGGATGCAAAGATGCACTTTAAAAGCATTTTCAGACTTTTCAGAAAACAGGGGTCCCGCTCGAGCGTAGATTACTCCGCTCGAGCGGACATGCAGACAAAGGTTTCCGCTTGAGCGTATAATTACCCGCTCGAGCGTTATGCAAAACAGTCAAAAGTGCTGGATAGGTGAAATTCACGCTCGATTGGGCTCTCGACACCCACTCGAGCGTAAGACACAAGGTCCCGCTTAAGCGTCAATTCTTTCGCTCGAGCGGACATCAAAACAGTGTAAAGTATTGGGAACACGAATTTCCCGCTCGAGCGCCACTTTCTCCACTCGAGCGGGAGTTCAAAATCTGGAATTTCAAGATTTGAACTTCCAAGCTCAAATCAACCTTAGATGCATCAAAACCATACTTTTTGGGCCAATTTTCCAGAAAACATTCCAAAACTCAAAGTTTAACATGATTCAAAGCTCAAATGTAAAATCAAAGCCCTAAAGGAAGATCAATTGAGCCCAAATTGAAACTAAATTTCATGAATATGAAGAACATACAAACATGCATGAATTTAACCAATTCAAAGCTTCCAACACTTGCTCTAATGAGCCAATTCTTACAAAATCAAGATGAAATCATGGTCTACTCTTAAAACATGGACATGCATGTGAGGAATTATGAACTACAACCTCATAACTTCAATATATATGTATGCATGCAACAATTAAGTTTCAATACAACAATTTGAGCCATAAATTGGCTCTAGTCTTCAACTTTGCTCTAAACCATGCAAGAATCAATTTAAACACAAGAATGAGAAGATGAATTTCTACCTTAAGTCTTGAATTATAGGCAAGGAAGCTTAATTTTGCAATTCACTCCTTAATTCCCTTAATCTTCAAGCCAAATTGAGATGAAATGAAGCTATCTCTCTATACTCTTTTTCTAGCCGGTAACGATAATGAAATTGGCTGAGGAAATGTTTTGTTTGAAGGTAATAAGGCTCAAGTATAGTCTTAGGTAGTGGCCCACTAGTGGTGGCAAAAAAGTAATTAGCCTAATTCATGACATTACACAATTTAATCTAATTTAATCATACCAAATCAATGTTCAATTCAATACACCATAAAATCACATTAATTTTACTGATCTTAAGACACTAATCAATTTCAGATTTGGCTGCTGATAAGGCCTTCAATTAGCAGTTTAAACACAAAGACATGAACAGATAATTTGGCAGGCAAACAGATAGAGTTGCAATTTAACTAATATACTCAATCAATTCGGCTTCAGTTTTCAGTCAGTCAGTCAATTAACATATTTAGCCTCAGTTTAACAGTAATCAATGGCTTATCAGTAAACAGTGGTGAAGGTTATTACATCCATACATGAGTTTTCTATTCCTTCACATTCAAGGTATGAGACGAACCATGCTACGAGGAACGAGTCGTATCACTACCTTAGTTTAGAGTGAACGATTCGTATTACTTGAGATGGTTCGTGCTCGTACATTGAATGTGATGATCTTCTTGTTAAATGCTTTGAGCTTGTACTTGTGAAGCATTAATCCGTTCAAACCATAGCATAATTGATTTCAATTAGAAACCCTAATTACGTGGCTAGTGGTAGACTCTTTGCCCTAGTTTTTCCCCCAATTCTGTAAACCCAATTTCATTTATTATTGATAAGCTTAGATCGAACCTATCTAATTTTTACAGTGCGATGGTTGGCTGTTCACGGACTAGCTGTACCTACTCTTTTTGGGGGTCAATATCAGCAATGCAGTTCATCCAATGATAAACCTAATCCGAATTATAGAGCTACAACACAATCAAACCCGAACGAAGAAAATGTTGAATTGAATCGTACCAGTCTCTACTGGGGGTTCTTAGCCTATATATGACGAGCTGAACTAGTTGTTTTCTTTTCAAATTTTTTCTTAAATTAAGAGAAAGAAAGAGAATAATAATAGTAGGAATTCTCTTATCCCATTTGGAAGGAGCTCATCTCAAAATTCTCCATGACTGTTTATGTCTCTAGCATGACCACTTGATGAAATGTGGAGGGAAGTGGGGTAAATGGCCGATACTACTCTACTGGAAGGATTCCTCTTTGGATGATAAGTACTGTAACTGGTATTCCTGTGATCGGTTCAATAGGTCTTTTCTTTTACGATTCATATTTCGGATTGGGTTCATCCTTGTAGTAATCCAATGAACTAGGTTGTGCCTTTTCCGATTCAAAATGACAAAAGAACCGGGCAGCAGTAGGAGCCCTAAAGAGGAAGGGGGCAGGAGCACTCGACCCTTGAGAAATGAACAGATTATGTTCTCTTATTCTTGTCAAAAGCCGAGGAAGAAGTTTCGAATAGGGGCCGAAGGCGTGAGTACAGTAGACGCTTGAAAGACTATATGGAACTCAAATCTTTCATCCCAATCTCGAAATAGGCTATGTTGAGACTGCAATTATGACTTTCGGGTTCTTTCCCCAACCAGTCGCCCCTGTGTAGGAGGGGTCAAGCTTGGTGACTTCTCATTTGTGGGGAATCAAACTATCACGTAACTTGCATTCTGGTTCTACATATCGAATTGGAGAGTTCCAATTTTCTAAGGATTCCCTATTGCTGGCATAGTAGGGACTACAGAAACCATAGTTGCACAGAAATTGCCTGCCGGACAGAGGACTGTTGGTCTAATTAATTACACAATTCTTTATTAATGATATGGCTATAAAAATTTCTCCTATCTTTTTTCAGCCCTCTCTACGCCTTTAACAATGAGATTTCAAAAGACGATTCTTTCTCCACTGCTTCTTGATGAATGATTGATAGGAACGAAATGCCTGGGCTTCCCTGCATCCGATCAACTCATACCTTTCAGCCCTCTTCCCAGGATCTCATTCAATAGATCCAACCCATTTATAGGGTAGATAGAGGAGTTCGTCCCCCGCTTCCTTTGCTTTACTGGCACCAAAGATCAAAAATTCGAGATAGAAAGAAAGATTGGTTGGTGGGCGCCCCATATCACAACAAAGCAGATAGCAAAAAGATGAGCAACTGTACGGGGAGCAAATATTCCGGCGTGCCCGTATTCCTTTCTTCCGAGCTCCGTCGATATCCGATCACCTGCGAGCAAATAACGATGAGCTACCCGGCGGTGTGTGGCCGGAAAAACCCTCCGACGGTCAAGTTAGCACACACCTTAGAGGGAATAGAGAGAAGGGAGAGAGTGTTTTAGTGTAAGAAATCCTTACAGATGTGTTCGTGTGTCGCGTATGGGGGGGCGCAGGCATGCTTTTATACCTTCTGAACCCCATATCCACTCCCAGTCATCTCCTGACACGTGGCTCTACTATCCCATCTGTCAGCATAAACCATGCCATTCACCACCTAACCTCAACTGCTTGACTTCACAGCTGGAGCTTGGCAGCCGAGCTGTTCTACCTCGGCCATGTCATGCTTCAAACCCATGCGCCTAGCCGGACAAACACATGAAGGACCGGGCTAGGCGGCATCTCGGCAAAGCCTAGCCCGGGCTCCTCCTTTGGTTGGCCTTCTCGCCGGTCAATCAACTACCTCGGCTGATCGCGCCTTTCCGGGCGCCGGTCTCTCGGTCTGTCTGGTTTCGACCATCCTCGGACCGAGCATCCTGGTCTGACCGGTCACTTCCTGGCTGAGCAGCTTCCGTACGGTCCGGGGCGGCACACACTCAGTCCAAACTCTGCTCAGCCCAACTTCTGGTAGCCCATCTCTGGGTGAACAGTCGATCATCTCGGCCCAATGCACTGCTGGGCTCTCAACTAGCTCGGTCGATACCTCGGCCCAACACCAGATCATAAATCACCCTCTCAGCAACTATAGCATCATTGTTCATCTTCCCTTCGCTACCAGATGAGTGAACTCTACCCGCCTATGCTGGATAGGATTGGATTCAATCCACCCTTAGGCCTTGGAAGAGCATATATTAAGATAAGATTGAATGCCATGCCCCGTCGGGTTGCATTGGGAGAATAGGTAGGCCTTGTTAGCGGCACAGCATCAAGAATGGATTCAATCAAAGGATTCCCCTTGCCTCCTGGATCCACTGGACGAGTGAAAGACATTGAGAAGGGCTTCACATCCCTTGCAGGGCTTTGAGGAACTTGGTTGCGCTCCTCTGATTGACAGATTCTTGGAAAAAAAGAACGCCTTGTGGCGGAGGATTGTACCTGGAAATAGAAGCTCTGTCCCACTCACACTATCTTTTGAATTAGGGGCTTTCAGGATTTATTGAAGTACTGGGCCTGGGCGCAGAAGGAATCGTCCCACCGCCTTGAGGTTTTAAATGAGGGGCCTTGGAATGGATCCACATCATATTCATTACTGAATATCTATATGGTTCACCAACTTCCTCGTTGCTCGGATTCGAGAGATAGCCTTTTAATACAATAGACCTTAGGGGAAGATAAGAAGAAACGCAACACTCATCCCGATGGATGCGAGATAGCAGATGATGTGGGAGGTGTGTTTCCCAAGGAAGAGAATACAAGAAAAAGAGATCAGTAACTTTTACTTAGCCCAAGCAATGCGCTCCGAAGGGCATTGCTTTCGGTGCAATCCATATCTCTTCCCTTGCTTTGCATGCCTGCTACTCTGCTCCCCCTTCGAATGAATTGGATCCGCTGCCCCTCCAATAGAAGCTGAAGATGCGGGCTTAGAGCTTTCACCCCGCTTTCCCTACTTCAATGGAAAGGGGGGAATCGCCTATCTAATAGCCGTTTCTTCGGTAACGGTCTTTCCAAGCAAGATGCACTTATTACCGGCTTTCATCTTAATTAAGTACCAGATAGAAGAAACTATTTGTAAGGAGTTCACAGATGCTTTTTTCTCATCGTGTAGCCGGATAATTCGAATACCGCTACATCCTTCCATTCCTCAGAAAAGATGATCTACTAGTTCGCTGGCTCGATGGAGGTGAATTAGATCGGGTGAAAGTGGTTATCAGAAATCAATATCCTTTATTGGGATTGAGGAAAGAAGTGGGATGATTAGGCCGAAGTGGTTGGTGAAGTCGTAATTTCTTTTTTGCTTCCATCGCGAAGTTTGACTTCGCGCAGCAAGTGGCACGGAGTGATTTTTGCTTCGCCCTCGCAGCACCAATCTCTGTTGATTCCAGTCCAACCTTGCCTCGGCAAATACAGCTCTACCCGACCCTCCCTGGTCTGGTTAAAAGCCTCATTCCCTCTCTCGATGGGTCCAACCTTCTCTATCAGCTTGGTCCGGTAAAAGATCATGCTAGGGTCAGATGATCCTCCCACCCCTACTTCCGGATTTTGATCTGCTACTCTATCCACATTTGCCGATGGATGTGTATGACGCTCCTCCATAATATCTTCCTATACCCTGCAAGCACCTACTTCTATCAAAATGAAAAGAAATACTAAACAAGCAAGAAAAGCCCTTTCTATCTTATTAGTAAAGCGCTAGCTGCAATCTTTATAAAGCAAGAAGCGAGAAAGTTTACTTTGAGAAAGAAGGTGCTTGTTGCCGCTTTATTAGTAAGGTTGCTTGTTTTATGTCCTCAATAAAGGCGAAAGGTTGCTTTACTAATAAGATAAGGCGCGTTAGCACTTTAGTTTGATTGTTGGGGCTTATACATGCCTTAACTTAATAGGAGTAGTGTCTACTCTACCTTTCTCTACTCTATAAGGACGGAAGTTGAGCTGCTTCCACGTGTAAACTCGTCCCACGCCACCCCAGTAGTGTTATGGGTATTCCTTAGTGGCAGTGTCATATATTTATTGATATGGATTCTCTTTAGCCCCTTTCTAATATAAATTATGATCTTAAGATTCTTATCTTCACTTTATTGACCCCCTTTTTAGACTTAGACTTAGATGTCTTGTTTAAGATTAGATAGCCATCCTTACAGCTCTATATCCCAAAATCTTGATATCTCTTTCTATTGCTTTCAGGCCTTTTTCATTATCCATTATCGTGATTATAATCTTTCTTTTCATCGAGATCTTGATCTTCTTAGATTATAGTTATACTCTTAGTACTATTGTTAGCTCAGAGCCTTCTTATGGGTCGGCTCCTCGCCCTATAATTCTAAGAAGTATAATAACTAGAAAACCGCTAGGCCATATGAACTTTATAGGGAAATGGGGGAAGGACGGCCCTTGGGAGACATGGCCCCACAACGTCTGTGTTAGCCCTCGGCTTAAATTCGAGGGTTTCTCGTCCTCATCAGGGTTAGTCAAGGGTTCCAAACCTTTCTCTGAACGCAGATCCAAAGGTAACCGAGGGAACGAGGTTTGTAGGAAAAAGAGCGGTCTAGGAAAGAAAGAAGTGGGATGTGAGAGAAAGTCTTACGATCCAACTATTTATGGTACTCCTAAGATCCTTGGCACAGAGGGGTCTTCATCTTGGCATCCATCGCAACTCCCCATGCTGGTAAGTTGCGGGTTGCTCTGATCACTCATCGGTTCCAATATACACATATGAAAATGAGTCTTGAGGTCTTGGAAGATATGTTTGGGTAGAAAGACTGGGCCAGGGAGCAGCATGTATAAGAGCCGAAATAGGAGTAGAGGAGGGCACACCAGACGTTGTTTTGGTTTCCATAGTGGGACTATCACCGGTAAGTTGCGTCGGACCAGTTGCGGGTCGACCCGGTGGCGCATCGACAAGCGACTGAGAGCCTTGATCCAACCCCAGGTGCAGTCACAATCCGTAGAAGTACCTTCAATCGAAGGTCGCGCAACCGCCAATAAAGACATTGCTCTAAAACTCCTTAGAGGTTTAAGAGTGGAAGAAGATTCATCACCGAGCTGGAGATATCTAAGATATAAAAGCAGAAGAGGCCAAGTGGAAGGTAGCCAACTACAAGACATAAAGGCCTTTTAGCAGGCAGTCAAGCAGAAGTCTCGGAGGGGAAATTGGGACCGCATACTGACTTTTTTTAATTTGAATAGAAGAGACCTCTGGAGCCAAGAATAGGAGTTTGTTTTGGCCGATGAAAGGTTCGAGCTAATGGGCCTCTTTAGATTCATTTCCGCAGTCGAGTGATTTGACCAATTGATTCAAAATCAGTTCCACTTCATTCAAATCCCTTGCGATTGATGAAGAGTTTTCACCAAAGCCGGTTACCACCTTCCGGGCCCAGCTACTGAGGTAAGGGGCAAAGGATCCACTTGATGAAAATAACCATTCGATAGATAATCCCACCCGGCCTAGCTATCGTAATGCATCCCGAAGCCAAAGCTTCCTGAACCTACTGAAGCGAGGAATACTAGGATCAAAGCGCTAGCATCCCTTGCTCACTGTCGTCTCAGCCAAACAAAAAAAGGAATAGAACCGGGGGCACACTTCCCATTTGTTCCCGTCCCAATGTGACCATCGATAGTTTTCTCTATTGAAATGGAATCCCCGGTCCTATCTTTCTCAATTTGTTGATCGACGGCCGCCCTACTTCTAATGATAGATAGAAAAGGTGGGAGAGGGGCAGAGGAACGACAAAGATACAAAAACAAAAACTACATGGCATATGTACGTCAAATGGTAGGGCCCATTACGAACAGTCATTAAGGCGATCCCCAATCTCGCTCGGCTCGGGGCGATCACTTGAACAGGGCGGGATTGATCGATCTAGATCAAGAATTTCGGCTTCTTTTCCCATAAGCGCATCTACAGAATAGAGAGAGCACATACCACACTCCTACTATACCAGGGCCTTTAGCTTTCACTTGGAAGAAGAGATGACTTCCAGCTAGCTTTTTTCCCTAAACTTAACCAATGAATGATAGGCTGGCTTAGGATAATAGAAAACGAATTCACTTTCAATAATCAGAGGCAGGTCAGGGGCCGGCGGGCAAGCCCAGCTTCTTCAGTTTGTGAATGGGGCCGGACCAATGCTACGAGCTTCCGAAATCTAATGGAATCTTCGTAAAGTCGATCATTACGAGTGTTACGATTCATTCGATAGGCAGGTTCAATCGATTCATAGCCTCTCGAGCACAACCCATATTCATGCAAAGATTGGTGATTGAGGATCCATACAGAATTTTATGAAATATCTTAGAGATCAAGGAACAGATGCTTTCTTCAGGAGAGATGAATACTATATGGTAGCGACAGGGAATTCTTTGGCGTTGAATCGGGTCAAGAAGAACAAGTTGTTCTAGCTCCGGGGAACAGATTCATCTTCGAAGCATTTTTCCCTTCATTCCAATATTTTGGATTTTAGCTTCCCTCATTCCTTTTATTGAGCATAATGATGCGAATCGGGTTTGTTGTTTTTAGTATACAGCGTCAAGAAGTTCCGCTTTCCCCTACCGATGATGTACCGAGAAGTGCATTGTTGGAACTGGGTTGGAATGCTTTTAAGACCATAAGCTCTAGATTCGGGGTTTTCCACTATAGCCGAACACAAGGGAAAGCTCATTCTTTTTACCGAAAAAGATCGTTTTATTAGGTACTGGAGACACTATAAGCATTCCTTTGGTTATGTATAAGCCTTCCAATAGAAAGACTTGTATACATCAAAAACCTCAGGTTCATAGGGGTAAATGCATTCAAAAGGGACAAATTTTAGCAGCTCATATTTCAAATAAACATCGCGGCGTGGAAAACTCATTTTTTTGGGGAGGTTGTCCCCATTGGTTTGCGAAAGCAATGGGAGACTTGCTCCATAGAACTCCCCAGAGACATTCGTCCCCAGTATTCTCTATGGGCAAAGGCGCTCAGGTGTGCTTAAAGTCTTATTGCCTAGACGTTATCTTAAGACGAGGTCGCCACCCCGCCTGCTTTAGTCTCAAATAGGGCGCAAATTGAGGTGAACGCACTAGATCAAACCCCCCTAGGTCAAGAGCTTTTGGCTCTTCACAAGAGAGCAGCAGGTTATAACACCAGAAGACTGCGCCGTAATTCTTAAAATGATCTAATTTATTTGTACGGTTAGTCACTAGTGGCACAACCGGAGGACTAGGTAGCGCCTCAATGGGAGTATTGAGATCCTCCGCGATAATGTAGTACCAAGACTAGTAAGAGAGAATGGACTTCATCCATTCGGACAAAACCCATGCCTCTCCTAACCAGTCGTACTCTGACCAGGCTTCGAATAACTCCGAGATCACCGAGTCTCTCGGGAATTGAAGGGTCAAGAGCCTAATCAGGTACACCCTCACCATACCTTGTTGATAATAGGTTAAGTGTTTACTAGTGGTTACGCTTAACCAGATCCAAAAAAGGAGAGGACACACATCGTTCGGTGAGTGAAAGACGAGAAAATGCCGATGCTAATGTTTCCCAGGAGGCACCGTGCGTCGAGTATACACTCGGTACCCAGCTTCCCGATACGACAATGGAAGATCCGTAGACATAATGGCCCTCATTACAGAAACAAGGGATATGGAACTAACTAAGGATCTTAACATGTGACAGGAGACGAGACTCAAGTTCTTAGTTACCCCGTATACGAAGAACCGCTTAGCAAACTCCAAAGCACCAATTGATGATACTAACGATTTCTCTAACAAAAATGGAACATTCAGTTGCGACATTAGCTCGTGATAACGCTCAGCCACCCGCTCATCTCCGATGACGATATCGTCACCGAGGATAGCGTAGCGTGTAAAAGGAACTCCTGGATATACTTGGGTTGCTACGAACCAAATCACCAATGGTGAGTTAATGCGAAAGCAGGCCAAGCTCCGTAAAAGCCCAACGGGGCTCCTGTTACAAAACGAACTCTACCTCGAGGAAGCCGACGACGAGAATTTCTAATCGTCGGCAAATCGTAGTAGTAGTAGTATAGTAGGCAGACTTTCACAATAGTCCTATCCATGAGCAAATCAATGTTCGGCAGCGGAAAATCCTCTTTGGGAACATCCTCTTTGGGAACATGCTTTATTGAGATTTTAAAAATTGATGCATACGCGAGCGCGTCCATCCCTCTTGGGCATGGGGACGATGTTCGAAGTCCAATCAAAATAATCTACTGCCTTAATGAAATCAGTATAAGAGTAACAAGACAGCTAAAGAGAGGATGACGTAGGCAAGAATCAACCTCTTCCTGGATGTATCGCAAAATCCGAAAAGCAGCTTCTAAGTGAGATGATCTCGGCTTGTCCATAAAAATCGGCGGATCACTCCCCCCTATGTTGCAAGCGTAAGCAATGTCTGGGCGAGAATTAGTAAGGTAGAAAAGGCTCCCAACAAGTCTCCTGTAAGTAGATGGGTCATCCAATAGCTCTCCTGCATCTGAGGTTTAGATCTTGTTCCGGTTTGCATGCAGAAAGACTAGCTTTTGACAATAAATCCATTGAATACTTGCACTGGGTTCCAAACCTCTTTGCGACCTCATCACTTCAATCCCCAGAAAAGACTTTGAGTCCCCTAAATCTTTCATATCAAACTGGGTTCTTAATGTTCTCGTAAGCTCATTTATCGAAGCTAAGTCATTACTAGAGAAAGCAATGTCATCCACATAAACCAGAAGAAGGACAATACCTGATGTCGACTTCTTTATAAACATTGAATGATCCGATTGACTTCTTTGAAAACTGGCTCCTTCCTATACTCCTATTTTGGCTCTTATACATGCTGCTGCACCTTTCAAACCAAGCTCTTGGTGCCTGCTTAGCTTGTCGGAGGCCGTAACGTAAATCGCTTTCTTGAGCTTGCATACTAAGTTAGCATTCGTAGGAGAAGAGAAGCCTGGAGTTGGAGGAAGCTGAATAGAAACTTATTCTTGCGGATCCCTCCTTCTCTTATGTTGTTGAAAGGCGTTCTTCACGTCAAGTTGAAATAAGGGCAACTTTTTGATTGCAGCCAAGGCAAGAATGCCACGAATGGTGGTCATTTTAGCAACCTGGGCCAAATGTTTCCCCTATCTCTAAATGGGTTCGACTTAATATTCTTGAAGGAATCCTTTAGCTACTAATCTAGCTTTGTATCTCTCTACCGAGCCATCTGCTTTATGCTGGCTCTTGTAAATCCACTTGCAGCCAATGGCTTGTTTCCCTGCAGGCAATGAGACTAAGTCTTATTCTTTTTTTTCCTAGGCATTGATTTCTTCCTGTATAGCATCTCTCCAGCAAGAATGATTGAAGGCTTTAGCAAATGATTCAGGTTCATGAGAAGATTGAACTGACACAAAGTAAGCTTGATGTTTTGGGGAAAACGATTCATAAGATAAGATGAAAATCCTTCAACGGGATAAGAAACTTGAGAGGATCGACGAACCTGAGAGAGGGATCTAGAATCTGAGGAAGCGACTGGGCTAGACTGTTGATCTTCTGAAGTAGTCTTACCCTGGGAAACAGACTGTAATCGCCGCCGAGAATAAACATGCTGTGCCGGGTGACTGGAATCCTCTGAGGTCAGCTGAACAGGCTGACAATCGGCAGAAGATGCTAAGCAAAGCTGCTGGCCTGAAGAGTGAGGCTGATCCGTAACATCAACTGCAGAAGAATGAGAATTGATGAACAGGAGAAGGCTGCAATACATCTCCATCCCTATTCTCCTCCAGGGCTTCTTAATTAGGTTAAGAAAAATATGAGGCGACCCCATTAAAATTAAAGAAAACCTTCAAGGATACATCGAGTCTCTTGGATTTCACGTCATAGCATCTATACCCGGACTGAGCATATCCAAGAAAGACAGAAGTGGTTACCTTGGGGACAATTTTTCTCTTAACTGCACAAGAATATGAACAAAACAAGGCATCCAAACACTCGCGTCTATAGTACTGCCCCAGCAAGAAGTTCGTGAGGTGCCGCTGCAACTTCTTCCCTCTCTCTTCCCCCCCAAAAAAAGGAAAGAGATGTCCCGTCCCTTCTTTATGCACATCCATATACATAGCCAAACACAAAGGTGTACAATCCGATCAAAATCTGCAGTTCTTTAAGTTCATTCACTGTAGGTTCTCTTACTTGCTCTAGTGGCTGGCAAACGCCAACCGAGAGGGGAGAACGAATGGCTCAGGAATCGACCGGTTCCGAGCAGACTCGTGGTGCTGCAGCTTGGATTATCGTAGAATAAGAGGAGCTGTCTTAAGAAATAACTTAACTTAAAAGACAGATGCCGCCGTTGCGAGGCGAGGAAGTAACTTGTCTGGTCTTGTGGTGCACTCATTCTCGTTATGAGAATGAAATGACGCCCCAGCTCGACTCGAGACCAAGACTCTTTACAACTCACACCAATAGCGGCACTGAGCGACCGGAGATTGAAAAGGCAGCCCAGCCGCCCCTCCCCCTCTAGCCGCCTACCTACTCGTGCTCGTAGCTCGATCGGAGGTCAAGACTGTGGTCCGACGAAAAAACAGAAGTCGTCTGTATCAAGTGATACGTGAATTGCTCAATAGTGCTTTGCCATTACCGTAGCTGGCGAAAATAGCTTAATGGTAGAGCATAGCCTTGCCAAGGCTAAGGTTGAGGGTTCAAGTCCCTCCTTCTGCTCCTGGCTTCATCGTTTAGTGGTAATGAGTGAAGTGCATAAGCCCCTGACGAGAGAGGGGCGAGCAGCAACCCTTGTATAGGGTTCCAAACCTATCTTACTAATAATAAGAAAGGGGCAAGCCAAAACCTACTCCTAACAAGTGGCTGGCTTTTCATCAGCCGTTGCGCGCTAATGCGCTTCTGTTTTTCAGTAGGCTTCTTCAAATATCCCATAAATAAGAAAGTAGGGGCTATAACTATAAGTAGCTAGCTAGCGCGCTAGCGTTTTCTCTTACTAGTAAAGGGGCTGCTAGTTGTAGCGCGCAGTGTACTAGTGAATAGGAAAAGCAAATTGAGATTACTAATGATGGATGGAGGTTGAGGATAAAACATGTTCGGTGCTTCGCCCTTGTCTCCTTCGCCGGAGATTGCAAATGATGGGAATCCTATCGAAAAAGAAGAGGCATAGACTCCCCATTTCTTTGTCTTATTAGCGCAGGTGTTCATCAACGATGAAAGCCGCTGAACTTAAGACTCGAGTTGAGAAAGAGGGCTAGGCCCCCGGCTTTCAGGGATTGGGGAAGACGGTTGGATTATAGAGCTAGGGGCAAATCGAAGGTTTGTCCATTGGGATTGAGCATGGACGAGCCTCGACTGGGCCAGCATTGGTGAAAAAATGACAAAATAAAAACTTCTCCCATCGCATCATTAACCGGTATAAGATTAAAGATCGGGTCCAGGATTCGAGTCAAATCGACCTTCCCTCTCATCTCAGGGTGAGGCAAGGAATTCAATCAGATGTTCGTTGTTCAATATCTCGGGTACTCAAGAAGTTGGACTAGCTGCTCCTCGGAGTGGATTCTAGGGGAAGGGCAGAGCCTTACTTTGCAGTAGGAAGGTGTTCGTTGCTGGGGCGGGTTCAAACTGGACTGAAAGAAGGAGGAATTTTATACTCCAATCTTCCTAGGGATTCATCACTAGCTAGGGCTTTTGAATCAAAGCATGGTCATCTGCAACTAAGAGGGAGCAATAGATTGTCGATTGAAGAGCCAGGTCAGTAAACTTCTATTGGGACTTCTATTGATTATTGATTCGACTAGAGGGACTCCTAGCAGCAAACTTGTATGAAGGGGCCCCCATAGAGACATAGGAGATGCAGGAGCCGCCGGCCGGATCGACCAAAAAATGATAGGCCAGAGGAATGGGCTCATTCGACTAATCAGTGATCCCTAGGCCTACCTAACACAAACACAGATGTCCCTGAAATAGGGGATTGGTTGATCGGAAAGCTCAAGTAGGAGTAGGACATT